>NC_072474.1:80904189-81504189 GCF_027574615.1 Eptesicus fuscus | reverse complement strand
TTGGCACGAAATTCGACATTTTTAAGCATAAAAATATCCATGATGTTAACACCTTTAGCAATTTTGACATATGAAGTTTTGAAGCTTGTTGTCAATACAACAATATAGCATACATATGAAATCACATATATATCAACATATGTGTAATTCCATCTATTGAAAAAAAATCCGCATTATTAACTGCTCTACCTATTATCATGCTTAGATTAAGCCAAGCACATCTCCTTGTTGTGTCCGGCATAATGTAAAAATTAACTTAATACTTCTGAAAATCCCATGATAAAATTAGATGGTTTCCTCCAATGTACGGTAGAAAAGTTGAGGGAGAGATTGGTCAAATGCCGGGAAATACTATTAGTGACAGACCAAGGATTTGACATCCTTTCCTCTGACCATTGGGCTTCTCTCAACCATTGCATTATATTGCCTCCAGAATATTAATAATCCAAAGTGATCTTTAGTATTATCACCCACAGGAGTTAGAAATCTGAAATTGAAACATTTCTGTCTTCTTAGGAATAGATATATTGTTGTCTTTAAATTATGTTTAAACCATTCTTTTGAACTTTCTAGTCGAACATTATTCTCTTAATTAAAATAATACTTATTTTTTTCAGAGATATGGAGATCTTTTTCCTTTTATACATTTTCAAAAACATTAAATATTAAAATATATTAGAAATTAATATATATAGATGCCTTAAAGTTGATAGTTAAGAGGGAATGCCTCCCCAAATATAAGCATAAGGCAAAATCTGCCCGGATATTACAAATGAGCCATCTACCTAACAAAAGAGTAACATGCTAATTGACTGTATCTTTGCAATGCCCACCAGCCAATCAGGAGTGAGTATGAAAATTAACCCAACAAAGATGGCAGGTTAATTTGCATACACAGGCGCTGAGTGGCTGGGGGCATTCCGCACCACCCCAGCAGCTCCAGGCTTCTGGGCAGTGTGGGAAGGTAGCTCTGGGTCGGAGCAGAAAGGCGGCTCTGGCCAGAGCGAAGGCAATGCCAGCAGCCAGGGGAAGGAAGGCCCATTCTTGCACGAATCTTCATGCATCAGGCCTCTAATATTACATATGTAATATTTAAGATATAATATGTGTTTTATATATATTGGATATTGTATATTACATATATATGTATAATATATAATAATATTTAAAATCTTCATTCAAATCTTGAGGTTTGTTTTTAAATTATAGACTTAGAATCTCTGAAGGAAAAGTAGGTAATCTTCATTTTTTAAAAAATGAATAGCTGTCATTCTGATGCATATTGGAGTTGTAGAGCTACTAATTAAGATTTCATATTAATAATAAAATATTTGTTGACTGTCTACCTTATGTAAATCTGGTACTAAGCAATGGGCATGGAATAATGTAATTTACCTTAAGAGGTATTTTATTCTTTTAAAAGAGGAGGAAATGTGAAGTCAAAATTATAACAAACACTAGAGGCTCAATGCATGAAGATTCATCACTGGGGGGTGATCAGGCCAGGATGGGATGGCAGGGGCCATTGGGGGTAAGCAGACTAGCAGGGGGGCCAGTTGGGGATGAGCAGGCCATCAGCGGGGGTCAGTTGGAGGTGATCAGGACAGTGGGGTGGCAGTTTACAGTGAGCAGGCCAGCAGGGGGTCAGTTGGGGGTGAGCAGGTCAGTGGGGAGGGAAGGTGGGAGAGAGCATGCCAACAGGGGGTCAGTTGGGGTGAGCAGGCTGGCACAGGGATTATAATGCTTGTAATTGTTGGTCTTCAAACTTTTGAGGGTGAGAAGGCTGGCAGGCAGAGTGGTTAGGGGCTGGAGCCAGCAGTCCCGGATTGTGAGAGGGATGTCTGACTGCTGGTTTAGGCCCGATCCCTATAAACCAGCAGTAGGACATCCTTCGAGGGGTCCCAGATTGGAGAGGGTGCAGGCCGTGCTGAGGAACACCCCCGCCCCGTGCACGAATTTTGTGCACCAGGCCACTAGTAATAATAATAAAGGTCATATTTCACTTGGATTATATACTTAATTAACCAAGCATTACACTTTGTTTAAAGATGTTTTTACTTGCTTGTCTCGTTATGTAATTGCATTGGATATATTTTATTACCTCCTTTTATAATTTTTTCATAATGAGAAGGTATTAAATAAGTGAATAATAAAAGAATATTCCTTATATTAAGCAAATATTCCACTGTAAATTATTGCCAGGATTAGAAATAAGTAAAAAATAAAAATATTACATGCCAAAACTTAACTGAATATTTGTGTTGTAAAGTTACATATGATTTTGATGTTTATCTTTAATTTCTGAGTTTTTTTTTCTAAAGTAAAAAAACTACTTCTGTAAAACAATAATACAAGTTTTCTATTTACATAAGTCAATTATTCAATACATACTACAAAGAACTAAGAAGTATAAAACTTCTATTAAAGTTCCAATTTGAAATTTACCTGCAAAGCATTAGTTGTGTTTCTTTAGCAAAGATACAAGTGCCTCAACCAAAAAGAAAGAACGAAAGAAAAGGAAAATTCCTTTTGGGATAAGCTCTAGTTAAAATTCTGCCTTTACAAGTTATTGTGTTTAGCCTATTTTCAATGTAGTAAAAGGTGCATATCCCTGTTAAAGAACATATATTTGTCAGTAAATGCTGTATTTGGAAATGGTAAATTTCAAGGATTCTTTATTTTAATTAGAGTATAGAAAAGAGGGAACTCCTGGTTATAGAGGAACTTGACCAATTCATCACATCTTTTCAGAAGTTGTCATAAGATTTATGATAACTTAAACATGAAGGTTTGATCCAAGCATTTATTACTGCTTTTTACTGATACTAAATATCAGTGATGTTCAAAGATTTCTTCTAAACAACAGGAATACTTTAGCAATTATTCAGCATACTTTGAATGTAGTGAGAAAAGGAACAAATTAATTTTGCCAGGTGTGCTGATAGCTTAACTTGGTTTATGTAACTAAACCTGAAGCTCTTTATACGTATAATGTCATCTGTAAATAGAAATATAGACAATGTATACAAATTACCTGTTGTAACTGAATTCAAAGGCTCATTTTTTTATGTTGTGTCCCACAATGGGAATAATTTGAATTAATTTAAATTTATATTGTTAACATATTCATTTGCTTGTTATGGAATCATAATACATGCTATTAACTAAAAGGATCTCCTTTGTAAGAAATTTCACTTTGTTTCTTCATTAAACAGAAACAAAGAAAGAATTTCTTCCACAGAAGGAGTATGGTGAGATACATTTTTCTACTAACAACTCTCAGGATTAATCAAACAGTAGATTATGAGAGAAAGATAAAATAGTAAAGTAATAACAAAGTGAGTTAGTGGGGCTTGGCTTATGTTCTAACCAAAAAAAACTATAATAGTAAAATATGAGACAGAGAAAAAGAAAATTAAGAAATAATGTATAGTTAAAAATTAATTTGGACCTAATTAGAAACACTAAAACAAATAAGAATTTCTTGCCCTAGGAGAAAGAAATGTATTCAAAGTGTTAAAGTCTGTTTTCTAAAAGATGCTTAATGCTGAGGAATCTTTTATTTTTCTGGAAGTGAAATGCTTATGTAGAATTTTATATTTTACTAGAGGCCTGGTGCACGAAATTTGTGCACAGGGGTGTGTTTCCCTCAGCCCAGCCTGCACCCTCTCCAGACCCCTCGAGGCCTGGTCCCCCCTAACTGCTCTCCCCGGCCGGCCTGGTCTCCCCTAACTGTCCTCCCCTGCAGGCCTGGTCACCCCCAACTGCCCTCCCCCACATGCCTGGTTCCCTCTAACTGCCCTCCCCTACTGGCCTGATCACCCACAACTGCCCTCCACTGCCAGCCATCTTGTGACCACATGGTGGCGGCCATCTTTGACCACATGGGGGCAGCCATCTTGTGTGTTGGAGTGATGGTCAATTTGCATATTAGCTATTTATTATATAGGATTATACACACACACATATATGGCTGCAGATTAAATGAAATGATTCAAACAATATATGCAGACACGCAGTTGACAAACACTGATTAAATATTCTCCCTATTGAACCGTACTGTGTGGATGTTTAGAGTGTACCTATGAACAAGGCAGATGGGTCACTACCCTTTTGAAGTTTACAACACAGCAGAAAAAACATGCTTAAAGACAGCAAACAATCCATTAGAAAGTTATGAGTAAGAGTTGGCATAATGGAGAAACTGATCCCATAATGGTGCAATGGGATCCTATAATGAGATCTAATCTAATCTGGCAGGGGGTCAGGAACAAAGTCCTGCAAAATTGAAATTTCAGCTGGTCTAAAGAGTAAAGAGGGAGAGCGGAAGTCCTATGGTAGGGAATTTGCCAGTAGCCAAGTATGTGTATTCCAGTTATGCATCATGTACTTGCAGAAATAATTACAGGATGGGTTTTGGGGACCCACTGGACACACTGTGAAATGGATCTGAGCTAAAACTCCATTGATCACCTGACCTCCATAAGCCCCGACTCTGATGGGTGGATCACAGTAACATTTTGGGAATTAGTGTTAGTTCAGAGCCAGTGTTCAGCAATTCCCAAAAGTTCTGATTATTTTCTTTCCCCCCAACACACAATCACTCTGGTAAAAGACCATAAATCCCTTTGGGGAAGGCTGGGAGAAAGATTAAATTTATTAATTTTAGGAATTTTGTTACTTTTCTTTGTTTGAGAGATTCTGTGTCTGTTAACTGGTTCAAGCTGGGGTTGTGAACCTTCAGTTTTATGATTTAAATTAGACTTCTGTTCACTGTTTTTCCACACATCTCATTTCCTTCACTTCTGATTTCAAATAATAGTCTGCCTCCACTACTCTTTTTAAAGTTATCAATGACCTCTGTTGCTGAATTTAATTTTAGTCATTTTAAATGATCCCTCAGCAACATTCCACACAATGGACCTCTCTTTGCTTCTTAAAACATTCTACTGAAAACAAGAGATTTGCGAAAATTTCACTTCTCAAAACTCTTTGATAGCTTTTTATATCCTTAGGATAAAATTCTAAATTCTAGGAGTCGCTTCATAGGTCATCTCTCATTAATTACATTTACTTTTTTCTAAAGTATTACATAAATTATGACTTCTTTCAAAATAATCTACAAAAATAAACAAAGTATTAATTTCCAAAACAAACTAGAAATATTTGAAATTTCATATTACATTAAAACAAGCATGTAGAAACATTACTCAAAATCTGACATGGCTCATTGAGAGTACTTTGCAAATAAGAAAAGCAGTTTAGGATAAAACTAAGGGCAACAAAACCAGAAGATAATTGATGAGTGGAGGTGATCATAAGGCCAGAGACTCAGAAAGAAAAGACTCCAGGCTCATGAAATAGAGGCAGTTACCCCAAATCAGGGAGAAAGGGGAAAATAATATCTGGAAAAGAAAACAATATTATCAATAAATTCTGGCACAAAATCATGATGCATCAGTCCCCACAAGAGACTTCACTAAAAAATAAAATCTTCTCCTCATCAAATATGATGCCACCCCCTATCAGGAGTTTCTCTAAACATTTCAAATATCCAGCAACTATATGCAGACACCACAACTGCAGTCAATGAAGAATTCATCAGAGGCCTCTCATTATGAAACAGAAAATACCAAAAGAAGGGAGAAAATTATCAGTGTTGAGAGGTTTAAATAATGGAAATTAGTCCATAATAGAATGCAGAAGAGATGAATCCAGTAGACAATAGATATTGATGATGATCAAGATAAAATAAAAAAGGTGAAAGCAAGAGACAGGAAGAACTGGCAATCAGGACACTGGAGAAAGAAGAACAATACAAAGTAGAATTTTACTTTTATGAAAAGAAATTGCAAGGGGTGTATTTCTTTTCAGTGAGTAGGCAAAAAGCATTCCTTTGATTTCTTTACAATATTGAAGTTGCATAGTCTAAGTATTACTTTCATAAATGTTTTCTAAAATAGCTGTTTTGTTTATAAGCAGAATATTCTGTTGTGTTTATAAACAGAACTATAGGCCTGGTGCACAGAACTCATGCACTGGAAGGGGGTGGGGGGCCTTCAGCTCAGCCTGCCCCCTCTCACAGTCCAGAAGCTCTCAGGGGATGTCCTACTGATGGCTTAGGCCCGCTCCCTGGGTCTACACTGCAGTCTGGCCTCCCTCTGTGGGCTGATCAGGGGAAGGTGCCACCCCCATCACCCCGCTGCTGCTGCCACTGCCGGCTGCGTCATCCACCAAGGTGTTTTCATCAACACGGACGCCAGTCCTTTCACCACAAAAAAATGACAACTTTCTTCAGGCATTTTCAAGATGTCTCTTTCATAGGATATGACATTTCTTTCTTTTTTTTTTATCCTCACCTGAGGATATGTTTCCATTGATTTTTAGAGAGTGGGGAAGAGAGAGGGAAAGAGAGAGAGAAACATCAATGTGAGAGGGACACTTTGATTGGTTGCCTCCTGCATGAGCCCTGACCTGGGCCCCAGCCAGGGAGGAGCCTGCAACCTAGGTACATGCCCTTGATCAGAATCAAACCCGGACCCTGCAGTCCACAGGCTGAGGCTCTATCCCCTGAGCCAAACCAGCTAAGGCTGGATATGACATTTCTTAGCCCCTCCAGCAGTGGACCTTCATTTTTTCCTCCTGGAGTGAGGTGGAAAAACCTTAGATCACCTTCTTGGATTCTTATTACCCAAGTTACCAAAAACACTGTGAGTGGTGTACAGGGATCTTAGCCAATCAGCGGTCAGAAAAGGTGTTTTCTCTGCAGCTCACGTGCAGAGGCAGACCTGCTGGGGCACTGTCTCCCAATGATGGTGGTCTGGGCATGCCCCCCTGTCTCTCCACTCCCGCTCCCGGGTCTGCTGGGGCGCTGTCTCCTGGCAGCGGTGCCTGGGCATGCACTCCTGCCTCTCCACTCTGGGGCTTTGCCATCCATGGCTTGCCTCACAGTGCAAGCAGTCCCCTTCTGCGCGCGCAACCTCCTCCTGAGCCAGTCATGACTGTTGTGGCATCCCGGCTAATTTGCATATTACCTTTTTACATATTTAGATAGTGCCCTGCCCAGGAGCTAGGTTCCTCCTCTTGACATCATTGGTCCATTTCATCTAACACCTGATAGCACAATATTGACAGTCATATCATCAACTTGCTTTTTCTAGGCATTTAAGGATGTCATTAGGCCTTAAGCTTTTTGTAGCAAGGAAGGATGTATGCTTGGTAATTTTTCTCATGTCATCTTTGGCAGCCTTTCTGTGAAATTACTGCAATATTCTCATTGGCTATATATCAATGAAACTTGAAGGAACTGGACAAGTACTATAGATATTTCAGTGAAACTGGGCTTTAAGACTGAACAAAAAGGTCCAAACTCACAGACATAACAATTACTTTTAAATTGCTTTCCTTAATGGCATTGAAATTTATGAATATGGAAAAGAAAAAGTTAGTATCAGAGATATATATGTGCGCATATGTACAGAACTGAAATAAATTAAATGAAAAATAAGCAATAAAATAAAACTTGGAAAATTAGGAAAATGAACAGAAATTTTTTAAAAGGGAAGAAGAAAAAGGTAGCAAATAATGAGTAGAGAAACCAGGAAAAATGTATCAAAGCAATTTAGAGAGCCCGCAATGTTCTACCTGAATAAAATAAATTCTGTGTTTATTAATTTAATTTTTATTTTATTTGACTGCATATACTTGAATAAAATGTCTTCTGATATATATGTGTATATATTTACTCTCCCTATATAACTGGTTCAGGCATTGTCCGGATTTGTAGAAATTAATTATGATGAATTATTAGCTAGTTAATATATTAGAACCATTTTTTGATGGTGCAGCTAAACACAGAGCCCTGAGGTAATAAAATTTATTAGTTCTCTTGATTTATAAAGGCATTTATAAATTGTATTAGCACACATGTTTTTATCTAATTATCCTGTCAGTCTGGGAAATATACAGGGCAAATGTTGTTGTATATTACAGATGAAGAAATTGAGACCTAAAACAAAGCACTACTAAACAACTGCAATATGAGTAGAAATCTGATTTTCTTCCTCCCATCTAGGTCTCTTACTGTTTTCACAATGTACCTCCTACCACATTAGGGGAGGCAAAAATGTGTAAGACAAAGAATGTAATAAACAATGAAACAACTAAAGTATTAGAGTAAAAACTTGTGGGTATTATCCAGAAACTCCATTTTAATATCCCTGAATTTTTTAAAGATGTAAATAATGAAAAGGCTATGTGAAACATGAAAAAGGGAGAGTGGGCAATAAGTGTGATGCTCAATTTCATATCACTGTTCTGTTTGGTGAAGTATGCTATAAAATATTCCTTTACAAAGTCTATTTTAAGGGTGTAATATTCAAAGTTGTCAAGAGAAATAGAACCAATAGGAGATATAGATACAGTATCTATCTATCTATCTATCTATCATCTATCTATCTATCTATCTATCTATCTATCTATCTATCTATCTATCTATCATCTATCTATTATCTATCTAATATTGATTTATTATTATAACAAGTAGGCTCACATGATTCTGGAGGCAGGCTAGTTCAATAGCTGTAGTATGGTTCTGCTGATAACGAGTTCTAGGAGCATCTCGAGTGCAGATGAAGTCGAAGGCAATCTGCTGGAGAATTCTTTCTTGCTGGAATGAGGATAGTCTTTTTATTCTATTTTTGGTGTTCAGTTGTATAAATCTTTATAAATTTTGGGTATTACCTCCTTGCCTGCTGTATCATTGGTGAATATGTCCTTCCATTCAGTGAGTTGTTATCTTTTCATTTGTTGATGGTTTACTTTGCTTTACAAAAACTTTTTAGTTTGATGAAGTGCCATTTGTTTATTTTTCCTTTCATTTCTGTTTTCTGAGGAAAAATGTTAGAAAAAATAGTGGTATAAGAAATGTCTGAGATTTTACTGTCTATGTTTTCTTCTAGGATTTTTTTTTTTAATCATTTTGATTCTTACATTTAAGTCTTTAATCTATTTTGATTTTTTTCTTGTAAATAGTGTAAGAAGGTGGTATAATTTCATTTTTTACATGGGTTTGTCCAATTTTTCTAATGGTTTATTGAATAGACTATCTTTACCCTGTTGTATGGTTTTGCCTCCTTTGTCAAATAAGGAAAAAAGCATTTCCCTTAATATCAAGAAAAAGAAGGGGATGTCTTCCTCCACCACTCTTATTCAACATAGTCCTGGGAGTCCTAGCCACAGCAATTGGACAAGAAAAAGAAAGAAAAGGCATCTAAATTGGAAATAAAGAAGTAACACTGTCACTTTTTGCAGATGACAAGATTCTATAGGCAACCCTAAAGATTCCACCAAAAAAAAAAAACTACTAGAAATAAGAAAAGTAGTAAGATATAAAATAAATATACAGAAATCAGTTGCATTTTTATACACCAATAATGAATCCTCAGAATGGGAAAATAAGAAAACTATCGCCTTTACAATTGCATCATATAAGATAAAATACCTAGAAATATATTTAACCAAGGATGCAAAAGACTTTTACTTGGAAAATTATGACACTGAAGAAAGAAGCTGAAGAATATATAAATAAGTGGAAGCATTTACCATGTTCATAAATAGGAATGATTTGCATTATTAAAGTGTCCATACTACTCAAACGAATCTATGTATTCAACATAGTTCCTATCAAGATACCAATGGTATATTTCATAGAACTGGACTATTTTCTTGTAATTGGTATTGGTTCAGACTTTCAAGCATAATTGAACTAGGTACTGTTATGTGGACGGGGCTAAACATATTTACTTAGGGGTAATGGGGGAAGATGTTACATTGTCTCTTATAACAGTATGAATAACAAGCCCTTTGTAAAGACTTTGATTTTTGTCTTTTGAGATGCTTTTTCAACAGAAAGAGGATATGGATTTTTATGTAGGGTCAAAGAAAGGGCAATGACCAATGAAAACAGGAATGAATTATTGAAGTGTTCTGAAGCTAAGGAGATCTTGAAATCAGTTTTAGTATTTGCAGTAAGGCCATGTTCCTGAGGGAAAGCTTGAATTGACGCTTTTGGGTAGGTAGTATTAGCCAAGAATGTACCCTCAGCATGGGCAAAGAGACTCACACTTGATCATCTTGACAGAAAGGTTGCAGGAAATAAATATTTTACACATAAAGGAACATGTTGACATGATTTATATGGAAATCACATTATACACTGGAATGCACTGTACAAATGTAGGCTTTTTTATCTCTGAAACTTAGTATGTTAATTTATTGGAATGTCTCAGAATTTATAGCTCAAATATATAGAACAGATACACTTTTCACATGGGAGTTGATATCATCTCATATTTTTCCAACATTAGAATTCCTAATACAATGTATAGCAGCAAATTGCAGAAAGATGAAGTTAAGAGGCTCTCTCTAAATTATCAGCCAAGGCAAACAGGTATAAAGCAGGTAGAATGAACTAAATAAAAGAGGTGGTGACTTCTGTGAGCTCAGAAGAAAAGTAGAAGCCAAGAAGTGAATTGATGGAGGGTTTAAATTAAACGTCATAAAATTTCAGAGTAATAATATCATATATAATCCAAACAGAACACTTGATTTGAATAAGATCTCTAGAATAGTAGGAACAGATCAGCACACCAAGGTGTTATCTTCACTCTCTTTAATGTTTAAAATACTTTACATTTTATCTACCCAAGGAAATGTGTGACTTATAATTCCCATTGATAAGTAATTAACACATTTTACATGATTATCCTACCTTATAATAGAGAAACATGCAAATTGACCGCACCTCCGCTATGCCCACAGCCAATCAGAGCGAACAAGATGGCGGTTAATTTGCATATGTGGGCGCTGAGTGGCCTGGGTCCAGGAAACTTCCTCTGGACCCAGGCCGCTCCTAGCCTGTAGGCCAGTGCTTAGGTCCTGAGCGGCAGGGGTCCCAGAACGCCCCCTGGCCACTCAGAGCCTGTGGGTGTAGGTGCCAAGCAACCTGGCGGGTGGAACATCCCCGCGTTGCCCCCAGCGGCTTGCAAAGGCTCCTGCACAAAGCGGCAGTTTGGGGCCACACCCCCAGCCAGGCGCCCAGGACCGGGGGCTGCCGCTGGCCTCTGGGGTGTGCCAAGACCCTGGCAGCCACTGCTGTGTGCTGCCTGGGGTCCCTGCAAGCCCCGAGCCTGAGGCCCATGGTCAGGCTGGCTGCTGGCCTCCCCAAGCCGCTTGCAAAGGCTCCTGCACAAAGCGGCGGTTTGGGGCCACGCCCCAGCCAGGCGCCCAGGACCAGGGGCTGCTGCTGGCCTCCTGGGTTTGCCGAGACCCTGACGGCCACTGCTGCGTGCTGCCCCGGGTCCCTGAAAGCCTCGAGCCTGGGGCCCATGGTGGGGCTGGCTGCTGGCCTTGGGGCGTTTGGAGACGGGGATGTTCCCGCCCTGCCCCAGAGGCTTTCCAAGCTCCAGCACCAAGTGGCAGATTGTGTCCATGCCCCAAGCCTAGCGCCCTCCACAGGGGGATGGCTGCTGGCCTCTGGGCTGTGCGGAGACCCCGGCAGCCACCACCGGGTGGCAGGGACACACCCCTAGCCCAGTGGACACAACCCAGGGGCTGCATGAGCTACAGAGGATACAACTTTTTTAAAAATTTATTTATTTATTTATTTATTTATTTATTTTTACAGAGAAGAGGGGAGAGGGATAGACAGTCAGAAATATCAATGAGAGAGAAACATCCATTAGCTGCCTCCTGCACACTCCCCACTGGGGATATGCCTCCAACCAAGGTACATGCCCTTAACAGGAATCAAACCTGGGACCCTTCAGTCTGCAGGCCCACGGTCTATCTACTGAGCCAAACCATTTTGAGAGTAAATACCTTCTCTGACAACTCATTGGCTAAGCTCCCTGTAGGCCACCACTTGCAGTGTTCTTGGTAATTTGGGTTATAAGAATCCAAGAAGGTAATCTAGGGTTTTTCCACCACACTCTTGAAGGAAAAAATGAAGGTCCCTTGAGGGGTCCCAGATTGGAGAGACTGCAGGCTGAGCTGAGGGACAACACCCCCCGCTACCCCCACTCCGCGCCGTGCATTAATTTCGTGCACTGGGCCTCTCCTCTAGTAACTGTATAATGGCATATATGGGTGTGTGTATATATATATATGTGTGTATATATATATATATATATATATATATATATATATATACACACACACACACACACCCACATATATATATATATATATATATATATATATATATATATATATATATATATGGATAAAAGTAGGCTTACAGTTGTGATTATGAAAAACACAGAGTTTATTCTTATATCATTATTTATTAATTATTGTATTATTTTCCATACTGTTAGAATGTACAGGATGCTTAAAAATTGCAATTTGTCATCTAATTAGACAGTTTCAAACAACTTTCTGAGCACAAATACTATGGTCATCATCTTGATGAAGACCAGATCTTGCAGTAAGCAGTAGTTAATAGTTGGAAGATCATTTGATTGAATATATTACACAGTGGCCTTAAAGGGGAATGTGTTTGTTGTTTGGTAATGGGGTATGAAGAACATTGGAAGGTTTTCAAGCAATATTTGCTCATTCCACCACCTGATTCATCTCACCCTCTTTGTTCAATTTGGCAACCACCCTACCTAGAACAGATTAAAAACCTCTTTTCAATATTCTCTTCACTACACCCTCCCCTCGCCCCCCCCCACACACACACAGTGGTTCTCAACCTTTCTAATGTTATGGTGACCCCCAACCATAAAATTATTTTCGTTGCTACTTCATAACTGTAATTTTGCTACTGTTATGAATCATAATGTAAATAAATGTGTTTTGCAATGGTCTTAGGCTCTACATACTTTCCTCTCATGAATCTCTTATAAATATCCTGTGTAGGAAAAATTAATATCACTCAAAAATTAATGAAATTAAAAAGATAATCAATACAGAAATTTTTATTACAAGGAAAAGAAAAACAGGGGTGTGGGGGAGATAAAGAGACAACAAAGAGGGAGACAGAGAGAAAACAGAAAACTGAAAAATTTAAGAATACTCATCAGAAATATATTATGAACAAAATATATGAGTATCTATGGTACCATAATGCAAAATAGTTAATTCATTGCTTTTATACACCAAGAGTCCAAAGCCTTCTACAAAATGATGTATCTATCCTATCTAATAAAAGAGTAATATGCAAATTGACCAACACTCAAGATGGCTGCCCCATGTGTCAAAGATGACTGCCCCCATGTGGACACAAGATGGCCACCACAAGATGGTCAGCAGGGGTGGTCAGTTGGGAGGGACCAAGCCTGCAAGGGAGGGCAGTTGTGGGTGGTCAGGACAGTAGGGGAGGGCAGTTGGGAGGAACCAGGCCAGCAAGGGAGGGAAGTTGGGAGCGATCAAGCCTGCAGGGGAGGGCAGTTGGGGTTTACCAGGCCTGTAGGGGAGGGCAGTTAGGCATCAATCAGGCTGGCATGGGAGTGGTTAGGGGGTGATCAGGCTGTCAGGCAGAAGTGGTTAGGGGCAATCAGGATGCAGGCAGGTGAGCAGTTGGGAGCCAGCAGTCCTGGTTTGTGAGACAGATGTCCCTTGAGGGGTCCCAGATTGGAGAGAGTGCAGGCTGGGCTGAGGGACACCCACCCCCCCATGCACGAGTTTTGTGCACTGGGCCTCTAGTATATATATAAAACCCTAAGCAACTGTTATGACCAGAAAGACCCATCAACCAGTTGCTATGACATGCACTGACCAACAGGGGGCAGATGCTCAATGCACCTCTCAGCCAGAAGCCGGCTCATGGCTGGTGAGCGCAGATGTGATGGCAGGAGCCTCTATCGCCTCTGTGGCTGCACTACCAAGCAGTGGCAGCAGCAGGTGCAGCAGGGTGGTGGCCTGGCGCCCGGCCCCGGCTGGGGCTCCTCCCTGGCCGCCTGCCACTTTGGCACTGCTACATCCCTCAGGGGATGTCGGACTGCCAGTTTCGGGCTGATCCTGCAGGCCAGGCAGAGGGACCCCACCCATACACAAATCCATGCACCAGGCCTCTAGTCTATATATATAAAAGCCAAGTGACTGGAACGACGGAACAATCGGAATGACCGGAATGACCGGTCGCTATAACGTGCACTGCAGCAGCCAACTGGCTCGATCGGGGCCCCAGTTGGCCCCCCCTACCGCCCATGGTCCCTCCCCAAGGACAGGCCAGGCCCCTCACTCTGATCAGTGGTGGGGCCAGACGCCAACCTCCTGTGTCCCCTCCCCCACCAGCCCAGCCCCCATCGGGGCAGGCCGGCCGGATCCCACCTGTGCATGAATTTGTGCACCAGGCTTCTAGTATGTTCATAATTGATAATAGCCCATCTTGCATGAATGCCTATATTTCCTGAATATCAGAAATAAGTAATAAAATTGGGCTTTATATAAAAATAACTGCCATTTTGTATCTTTTTGAAATTATTTATTCTAAAAATATTTTTCATTTCCCTACTGTAGTCTAGAACCTTATATAGTGCCAGCAATACCATGCTCATCTCCCATGGACCACCGTCCCGTGGGCTTGCCTACCGGAGACACCTGCCCTCACCCCCTGCTCACTTCCTGGGGACCCCTGCCCTGGCCCGCATGGCCGCCACATGAAGACTTGGCGTGGGTGGGGCCCAGGAAGCCGCTCAGTGAATTTGCGCCCCACTCAATCCGCGCTCTCTGCAGGTATATTTAAAAAACCCTCATATGATCTCTGTTTTCAAGGAGTTACAGTCCAATAGAAGTAAGGAGATAATAAATAAGGTAAATATATAAAATATAAGATGATTATAACATACATGAATATTTATATTATATATTATTATAATATATATAAATGTGTATAATATAAATACAAAATAAATTTAGATAAGTATAAACAGTACCAATTAATATTAAGAGTGACAACTTATGGTGAGGATTTGGAGTAGCTATTTTGCATACAGTGAGTGGTACAGAGAACACCTTTTTGAGAAGAATCATAAATGATGCCACTTGGACATGCAAAAATCATTGGGAGAATGTTTCAGTCGGATAGAATAAAGAAAAAGACCATAAGTTAAAAATAAATAGTATGAGACTGTGGAGGGAAATTATAAGAATAAAATATAGGAGTGGTAGACAAGTGGCCGATTAAGTTGGAGCCCTTATACATGGAATAATTTAAAACAGCAGTATGTATAAAATTTTAATTTTAGAAAATCATATTGACTGAGAATAAAGAGAAAAGATGAAGGCAAAGTATTAATGAAACAATTTACTCCAGACAGGGAGACCTAGCCCACGGTAGCTTTGGATGAAAGAAGTAGATAGCATTACGCTGTATTGAAACAAAATGTGAACCTAATTTTGAGAATGGCCTTATCAGCCTTGCCTGGCATCTGCCATTCTGTTTTCTGTTCTCTAGAGAAAAGAAATGACTAATCCGTGTCTTCTCACTCTTGATATTTATATTTGAAGTTATCCTCATATTCAGTGTTATAAATTTGTCTCGTTCAATTTAAGTTATAGTATATACTTCTGTTTCTCGTTCTTTTTTTTTTTTTACTTTGAGTTGTTCTCCAAAAAAACAGAGGAACCTAGCAATCTCCACTTAGCCATTTCAGATCCAAATGTCAATAAAACATTGTTTTTCTAAGGGTTCCAAATATTTCATTGTTGGGATGCATAATAGTTGTTAAAATACCGGGCTATTCTGTATTTTGTGCAAAAGCTATAGGTGTTTCAATCACCAGGAAAGGAGTGAATCAACATAGCTGGAACTTACCAGAATCTAGTTTGGCTCTAGCTAGGAGCAAAACAAACAAAACAAAACCAAGTAAAAATGTAAATAAAATAATTACACAGACATCATTTGTTTGCTGAAAGGAGTCTTTCTGTGAGTCAAGGAGGAGGAGAGAGACTCCACTTTGTGAAACACCTCTCTGAGTTCTGTCCTCTAGAGAAAAGAAAAGACTAATCTAACCTATTCTTGCACAACTCTATGCTATGAAGAACCTTACTATGATCCAAAGAGAATTTCTTCTGGGCTACAACATAATGTCATACTTTCCTCATTTGAATCTCTTATAAATATTCTGTGTAGGAAAAACTAATATCACTCAAAAATCAATGAAATAAGATAATCAACACAGAAATTTTAATTATAAGGAAAAGAAAAACAGGGTGGGAGGGGGGAGAAACATACAAAGAAAGAGACAGAGAGAAAGCAGAAAATTAGAAAAATCAAAAATACTCATCAGAAACATATTATGAGCAAAAATATGAGTATGTATGGTACCATTATGCAACACTGTTAATTAATTAATTGTTTCTATACAACAAGAAACCAAAGCCTTCTACAAAAAAAGACATGGTGGGACAATAAAAGATAAAATATTACCTTGTAATGTCTAGAAAGGGTAAAAAAATAATTGTCTTGAAAATGAATGCCTCTTTGGGAGCAGCAGAAAGAGAAGTCTGTGCTGAACAAACAGAGTTCAGGGCATGGAGAAAAACCTTGAGATGAGAAAGGAAATGAATGATGGTCTAAATGGTAACTGAGAGAAAATGATTAATTTTAAACTGTTTCAAAATGTTTCACCATATACATAATTGTTATCTCTGTAGGCAAGAGATTAAATAATCGGATAATAAAAATCCTAATAGTATAATTACATACTCTTTTTCAGACAGAAGGAAAATCTCCAATTTAAACTGAAAAGCTTTCAGTTCTACTTCCACAGATTTATATTGCATTTATAGTATCACAGTAGCAAAATGACATATGTAAACTAAGACTCTAAATAGCCACCATCAGTAAGACTTCCTTACTCGGAGCACCAAATAGATTTATAGAAAAACTGATGGACAAGAAAAGCAGGAATGTCCCCCACAGAGCTTACATGGTGAACCGTCAATCATAGCAGCAAAGACAAATTCCAGGCAGGTTCTGCCACCAATATGAGTTAATTCACAATATTTTTGGAAAGGCAAAACAGAGTAGAATATTAATAAAGTAATAGATTTGATGACAAAACTATAAAGCTGTAAAGGAGAATAACTGGATTAAACCCAGTATAGTCAGGTTGTCATAAAGTCATTGGTTGATTCCCTTGAAATATTCCTATATTGCAGATTCAGTGGTGGTCTTTTTTTGAACTCTTGGAATTTCAGCACAGCAATAGCTAATAAGAATCCATGCTGTTGGGTTCCTAGATAGCCTCTGCATATGCCTCCTTGACCCTTTTTCTGTGATTAGAGTGTAAGTTCCAAAATGGTCGATTGATTAAGAAGCTTGGCTAACATCGACTGGCCAAGTCATTTTGTCTGTGTTGTTGTCCTGTGCTTCATTGTGGTATATGTTTTCTAATAGGCTTTAACATGTGTACTACAAAAGTCTTCTACTATGTACCCACTTTCATATATGTATTCATGTGCTTGTACCACAGATCATCATGTCTCTAGTTGTATTAAGTTTTTATTGCTACTATATCAAATCACTGCAAACTCAATAGTGTAAAACAACACTCATGTATTCTGGCCTGCAACTTTTCAAAATCTGGGACCCCTTGGGGGATGTTGGAGAGCCAGTTTCAGCCCAATATCTGCAGGCCAGGCCAAGGGACCCCACTGTTACAGGAGTCCGTGCACTGGGCCTGTAATATTCATATAAGATCTTTGGTTAATCTCTTCTTGCCCTCCCCCACTTTCCTCTGAGATTCACCAGTCTGTTCCATGTTTCTATGCCTGTGGTTTCCACTCCTGCATTGAGCATCTGCCCCCTGGTGGTCAGTGCACATTATAGCTACTGGTCGGCCGGTCGGCTGGTTGCTTAGGCTTTTATATATATAGATAGTTTGGTAGGTTAGAAGTCCAACATTGGTATCACTAGGCTAGAATAAAAGTCTTGGCAGGATCAAGTTTCTCTCTGGAAGCTCTAGGGAAATATCTGTTTTTTTGTCTTTCACTTTCTAAATGTTTCCACATTCCTTAATTGTGGCCTTTTCACTCCATATTCAAAGCCAGCAAGGTTGCATTCCTCTTAGTGTTCTTTTATGGTCACAACTCCCCCTTAAGGTAGATAGAAAATGTTCTTCTCTTTTAAGAATCTAGGTTATTACTAGTAGATACAGCCCATCCAAATCATATAGAGTCATCACCCATCTCAAAGTCTTGACCTTAATCACATCTGCAAAGTCCCTTTTGTCATGTAATTAACATATTCTCAAGTTCCAAGAATTAAGTATGAACATCTTTGGGGTATAGTGGCATTATTCTTCCTATTACACTGATTTTCTAGTTCTTTTTCTCCAAGACTCCTAAACACATAGATAGGCCTTTGATCTCTGTCTTGGAATATGCATGAATTATCACCTTCAGCCACCTTTTCTCTATCCTTCATGGATAACTAGGTAAACTGATGTAGTTATGTCCATGGGGAAGATATTTTATTCCCAACATCGTTCAAGACCACTCCTGCATATAGTCTTAATGTAGCTGACATTTATTTTTTGGTTTTCACCCTGATATAATCGATTTGTGAACCAACCTTCTATCATTTTTTTTCTCCTTTAACTAGTTATTAGGGTCCCTCTCCACACTGGCCACAAGCACAGTGTGGGTACTTGATCATGCAGCTTACTCAGATTTTCATCCTGCTTAGGCTCAACGTAGGATAAAATCTTTCCAAATTACATTGTCTGCTGCCAGACTAATGAAATTTTACATTTAGTGCTTCAAAAAAAGCCCACAATTCTTCATAGTCCAAAATTCATTGAACTCTACTGTGATTGAGAGTGGAAGAGTTAATATAAATGTGAAGCAAAATTGTAAATGATATTGTTCATCTCACATGAATGCAAACTGTATCTCATCTTCTTATCTAATTGGAATGGGAAATATAGTATTTACCAAGGTAATGATCACATTGCATATACACAAGACTTTATGAGTGTGCTGTCTTAGAAATACAATGACCATCAAAGTAGCTGTGATTGGGACCACTGCGTGGTTAAGCCTGTAGTATTTCACAGTCATCTTCAGTAATCATCTGGTTTTTGCAGGAACCAGCCTGGCAAATGAAGTGGAGATATAATAGAGACAATGAGTCATGCTTCATTTATGTCTTTACTGATGGCACTAATCTATTTTTATCTTATTTCACAGTCTGAGAACTCAATGTGGGAATAACTGTGGAGTACCATTTAAATATATACTTAAGTGTATCCTTTGTAACTATATACTTGGTGACTGGGGAAATTATTTCTAGGTGGGTTCATGGACTTTGTGGACCCATTTAGAGAAAGGGTTTTAGCCAGGACTTCATTAATTATTTGGTCCCTCTGAGCTCTCACTCATATTAGGGGAGGCATCATAGCTTTTTGAGTCTCTTAGTTCCAATGTCAAGTCAGATCTTGAGTGCAAGAGTCCTTGAAATAATTGGGTATTTCTCTTT
Organism: Eptesicus fuscus; assembly: GCF_027574615.1. Taxonomy (NCBI): domain Eukaryota; kingdom Metazoa; phylum Chordata; class Mammalia; order Chiroptera; family Vespertilionidae; genus Eptesicus; species Eptesicus fuscus. The sequence goes on along the minus strand of NC_072474.1, from coordinate 81,484,697 downwards.
GCCCAAGCCTGTGAGAATCATCAGAGTATATACTTTTTATGGTGTTGTATTTTTCTTCATCATGACATAGCTACTGCTTCAATCAACTAATTCCAGATCTGAAATCTTGCTGACATCTGGGACTGAGTAAGCAATTTTGGCTTGGGTTGCAGGGAATACCTTCAACCTCTTACAGGTTTTTATACAAATGGCTAGACCCTAGATTTAATAGAGTTAATTTTTCCATGGGCCAGTATTGACAATCAGAGGCAAAGTCCCTCATTGACTAGGACCACATAATTTCACTGCACTGTGGGTAGGTATGTATAAAACTATATATAATAGTTTATTTCTCACTGGTGTAGGGGCCGACCATTTTCTCGAATGAAACCAAATCTGCTTTGCTTGTCTATGTAACCAATTTCTTTGTTTCTATGGTAACTGTTGGCAATGCAAATCTTTCTGTATTGATATAACATGGAGGGGTGAAGAGCATGGTGTGAAAGGGAAATTATATATAGGCCACTGTTTCTATAAGCTATATTAAAAGGAAGGAGGTAGAAACTCTGGAGGTTAGAGCTTGTCATTAGAAATGTGATCAGAGGGTAAAGGGCTGAAGTAAGGGCTGAAGTGAGCAATAACATAAGGGCAATGAGCAGTTTGCATGAAAAAGGGAAGATCTAGAAAGTACATGACAGTTGTCTTCCACTGGCTGCAAGTTTGCTATGAGTAACATATGCACAGGGATTTTTCAGCTTACTTTAAAATTATCTTCATGAATTTGCAGATTACTAGGTACCTGTACTGCTGTAGAACTATACGAAAAAGCCTTGCAAGAGCTTCTGCAGCTCTCCAGTTGTGAAAATTAACACCTATGAAATTAAATTCAAATTTATGAAAATCCTTGTAGTCTTCAGACAAAAGTCATGGCTTAAATTCCAAGAAATTAGTGTGTGTGTGTGTGTGTGTGTGTGTGTGTGTGTGTGTGTGTGTGTGAAAAATCTGGAGCTCTTATAATAATTTAAATTTTCATTTCCAGTTTCATCAGGAAACACAAAATATAAATTGATGTTTCCTTTCTTTCAATATGTGAATAAAATTTAAGTCTCAGACTTCAAATAATTCACCTAAAGTGCTCTAGAAAAAGATAACCACCTTGACTCAAAGTATATCTGAATTTTATAGTTTAGTTATATCCTATTTTAAATCTGCCTATAGAATTGTACTCATTAGTAGTTAAATAGCTATTATTAATAGTAATATAACTTATATTTACATTTTATCCTTCAAAGTACATTATTTGTTTAATCTTAAAAAACATATCTGTAAAAATAAAGAAGACATATCCTATATAATAAAAGACTAATATGCAAATTGTCCCCTCGACCTGGAGTTCAACCAGGAGTTAGACCAGGAGGTGGGGCCGGCCCACCAACTGCCTGCAGTCCCTCCCCCTGGCCAGCCCTGCCTTATTGGCCCCCATCATGGTGGGCCGGCCGGCCCCCACCCATGCACAAATTCGTGCACTAGGCCTCTAGTATTGTTATACACAGTTTACATTGAAGAAATGGAGGGCAAAGAAGCAGTAGGTTAATTTCTGAAAGTTACCTGGCTAGAAAGTAATAGGACCAGGAATGGAAAGATCTTCTACCTTGTAGTGCAAATTTCTCTTCACAGTTTTATCATTTGCCTAACTCAATTCATGTATTTCAGAGATTAAAGACGGCTTTTAGTCAATGTGTCCTTATAGCTACCTGTAAATAATTGGAAATCAATTAATGTTTTAATTGAAATGGTATGATTAATGAGTTATGTAACTAGAAACATAACATTTTTTTCATTGAACTTATATAAGTGGCTCTGGAGCCAGATTGCTCATTGCTTTAATAATTGTATGAATTCAAGCATGTTTTCTAAAATTTATAAATCTCAATTTCCTCATCCGTAAACTAGAAGTAGTAATAGTGCCTACTCCATAGTGTTTCAATATGGATTAATCAATTTTTTTATTATTTTTCATTTTTTTATTAAGGAATTATATGTGTACCTATCTTACCATTGCCCCCCCCCCACCTCATTCCCATACATGCAGATTAATCAAATTAATATGTATATAAGGTGACTAACACATTGCCTGGTACAAATAAGATCTAAGGAAACATTGCAATCATTCTGGAATATTTTCACCATGGAAATATAGTGGTTGGCTTATGTAAAAAAAATAGAGCTTCTCAAGACTTCTATGGAGGTCACTTAAATCATATATAACTTCATAGGTACAAATATTGTTTATAGAATCTGTTATAATTTACATTTGAGGAAACTAAGACCTAGAGTGGTTATAGGCCTTCTCAAAGATAATATCCTTTGCAGATGGCATGTGGTCTGTAACTTTTTACTCTCAGAAAGTATTATTTGGAATTCATTTTATTTGTGTTAAGTTAATACAGAAGTTTTTGTGGTTATACATTTTTTATGAAAATAATCAACTCTTTTCCTGCTAATAAAAAGTAAGATTGTATTTCTTTAAAATATTTTTAGCTAATTTTGTATAAATGGGGCGCAATTGTACTTTTCAATTTTAAATATAATGATAAGTAATTACCTTAATTGGATAAACACAAATGGTCTGATTCATGGAAAAAATGGCTTAATGTTTAATTCAGATATCCTGATCATTGTAGCCACTCCCTATTAATTATTTTTTGCTCTTGAAAAAAGTATACTTTCTGAAATATCAGAAAACTTAGAATTAGGTGTGATCTAAGAACTATAGAAGACAAAGAACAATTATTATATTTATTATTCAGTTAATAATACTTGAGGAGAGTTTCAGATTTCAGTGTATTTTTTTAACTTATTTATAATAAAATTTAATTTGGTTAATAAGGGTATGAAAATGATTTTTCTGACCCAATGCTGATTATGTGAATAATGTGAATTGAATATTTAAATTTAGTTTTAAATCTATATTATGTGCACATTATATGCATATAGAAAACTGTTAGATTTATCTTTGAAATGAAATGGACATAGGAGTAAGGAATTACACAAATGAATGTACATATCCATTGTAAGAATTTTATTGTACTTTGGAATATGCTAAAATGATTAAAGTATAATATCTTTTTTTCAGGCTTCCATACATGTGTGCAGTTTAAAATGTTTTTCCCAATTCATTAAAAATGAACCATGATAATTAAGTTAACTAACATATAAAAGTTCACTTCTTTAACATGTGAAATAATTTGATTTGTGCATTCTCAAAAATAGACAGTATTTATCCTAACAGAGCTAAAAAGAGTGAATGTTTCAATCAGAATTTCATTTTATTCAACAATGGTGAGATTTCAGTTCAGATGTGTGAAAAATCAAATTGACTTATATTTTTAGGTATCAGTGCTTACTTTCCAATGAAAATAATTGCATCTACAGCAGTCCCCTTTTATCCTTGGGGAATATGTTCTAAGACCCTCCCCAGTGGATGTATGAAACCATGAATAGTACTGAGCCCTATATATACTACTAGAGGCCCGGCACAGGAAATTGTGTGCAGGTATGGTCCCTAAACCTAGCCTGTGATCAGGGCCATCTTCCCCGGCTGCTGGCAGCCTGCTCCGCCCCTCCGCCACCACCGACCAGGGTTCCCAGTTGGCCATCGGGTGATCAGAGCCTGGGTGGAGGGACCGAGAGGTTCCTCCCACTCTTGGCCCCGCCCCTGCCACGGGTCACTCTCTGTGTGTGGGATGACCAAAAGGGCGGGGGCCTTGGTCTGGCACCGCCCGCATCCCTCACCACCCAACCTGGTTCCCCATTCTCCATCAGGCTATCTGGCTGGGGAAAGGGACTGAGAGGTGGTCAGTGCATCTCATAGTGTCTGGTCGAGTGGTCATTTTGGTCATTCTGCCGTTATGGTTGCTGGGCTTTTATTATATAGCAGTGATGGCGAACCTATGACACGCGTGTCAGCACTGACACACGTAGCCATTTGGGATGACACGTGACCGCTGAGGTGGCTGCATGCCGAGGATGAAACATTTGCTGCTCCTGAGGATGAAACATTTGCGAAATAATGTTTTTTTTTCAAAGTGACACACTACCCGAGTTATGCTCAGTTTTTTGGTGAAGTTTGACACACCAAGCTCAAAAGGTTGTCCATCACTGTTATATAGGATTTTTTTTCTTATAAATACATACTATGGTAAAGTTTAATTTATGAAGTTGGCACAGTATAAAATTAACAACTAATAATAAAAATAGAACAATTATAATCATGTAAAATAATAAAACTTATGTAAATGTGGTCTCTCTCTTTCCCTCTTTCTCTCTCCTTCTCTTTTTCTCTTTATGCAATAGTTATTATATTTTTCAGGCCAAACATATTGTTGAATATATGTAACCATCCCTTACTTGCAGTAAATTGATTGTTATTCATTTCAGGAGACTCCTTGCTGAAGTAGTCATATAGGTTAAGTACTTTCTGGTGCAACACATTGCTATCAATCAGAACATGCTTTCTGTTCATGTCTTCCACACATAAACTTAATACCTTATCCATTTTAGCTAAACACTAATCATACACTGTGGCTGGAACTTTGTAGTTTGGATGTGACTGCAAAATTAGCATGAATTTATTTTCCTTTCTTTTATTCATAATTTCCTGGATATAATATTTGTTCTTACTGTAACTCTTAGCAACCCTAGCATACAATTTTTTTCTTTTCTTATTAACTTGATAACTTCCTCCTTCTTAAAGGAAGCAATTTACAGCTTATCTTTGGAATAACCAAATTGTCAGTATCACTACTCTTGCATTTTCTAAACATTATTAATTAAAATAAGAGTTACTTGAACATAAGCACTGTGATACCTCAATACTTGATCAGATAACTGAGATGCCTACTAAGTGACTAATGTGGGGCTGGAGCATATACAGTGTGGATACTAGATAAGCGGGAACAGACTGGAATGGTGTGAGCTGTCATCAAGTTACTTAGAATGACCCTTCATTTATTTTTATTTTTGGGTTGATGCCTATCAAGGCACATTAAAATTTCTGAATTGTTTATTACTGGATTTTTCCACTTACTATTTCGGAAAGCAGTTGACCACAGGTAACAGAAACCGTGGAAAGCAAAACCGAGGCTAAGGTGGCACTACTGTACTCACATTTGCTGTCCTTTAAGTTCCTTTTCAGCTGGTCACAGCTATTTGGTTGAATGCAAATTAGGTTTCCAGGGTCAGAAAACTTAGAAGCAAGCAGCAGATTTAACAGTGAATCTAAATAGTATCCACATTCTTTCATAGTACTGGGCAAAGGAAATGGTAGTAACTAAGCAGAGGGCAACCCTATTACAGATCTGCAACATCGGAAACAGTCTTTTCCATTTTCTTGAGTTGCACGTATTAGAATATCTCAGATACAAAGCTGGATGGTGTGATTGCCAATAAAAATCTAAAAATGGGCAGTTCCTGTAGTTCAAGAGACATAACCTTCTGAAAGTAATAAGAAAACACTTGCACTTGATTTTCCTGGGTTTTGTCATTGTAAATGAGCCAGAAGCCGGTTTGATATTATTCTGACAGTTGCTCTGGCCTGTGAACTCTTCCCAGTTGTGATGACTAGATTGTCATTGGTACTCATGGGGGGGGATGTTTTGTTAGCAGGACATTACAGATAAAAAGAAAGTGAGATGGTCGTCAAATATTTTTGTTTAAATTTAAAATGGAAACAGAGCACCAAAGTACATTCTACAATTTAACAGCTCCTCAAACAACAGATGTGTGTGTTGTTCTGTATATACAGTATCTGGCATTGTCAGATGGGATTAGTTTTCTTTCAAACATAAACCAGATGAGTTTTTAAGCAATTCCTGTTTACAGATTCTACTCTTTACTCTGAATAGAAATATATTGAGGTCACAATGTATATAGGTTTTGCAGAATAATTTACACAACTAGTACTCTTCCCACAGAAAGATATATTAAAACAAAAACAAAAACAAAAACTAGACTCTAGTACTGGAGCTCCAGTTACTAATATTTATTTGATACAGATGCTATAAAATGTTACAGCATTTTTTTGTGTGTATGATATCCCATCTTAGCATATATTTGAGTATAACTTTCACTATTACATTTTTCTAATAATATTTCTCAATTCAAGTTTTCACCTGCCATTTTCCCTCCAAAAATACATACTTAGAAATCATTGAGGTTTATTTGTTGTTTATTTTCTAACTAGAGGCCCGGTGCACGAAATTCGTGCACGGAGGGGGGTTGTCCCTCAGCCCAGCCTGTACCCTCTCCAATCTGGGATCCCTCAAGGGATGTCCGACTGCCCGTTTAGGCCCGATCCCTGGGATCGGGCCTAAACGGGCAGTCGGACATCCCTCTCACAATCCAGGACTGCTGGCTCCCAACTGCTTGCCTGCCTGTCTTCCTGATTGCCCCTAACTGCTTCTGCCTGCCAGCCTGATCACCCCCTAACCACTCCCATGGCAGCCTGTTTGCCCCCAACTTCCCTCTTCTGCCAGCCTGGTCACCCCTAACTGCCCTCTCCTGCAGGGTTGATCACCTCCAACTGCCCTCCCTTGCAGGCTTGGTCCCTCTCAACTGCCCTCCCTTGCAGGCCAGGTGCCTCCCAACTGCCCTCTCCTGCTGGCCATCATGTGGTGGCCATCCTGTGTCCACATGGGGGCAGGATCTTTGACCACATGGGGGCAGCTATATTGTGTGTTGCAGTGATGATCAATCTACATATTACTCTTTTATTAGATAGGATAGAGGCCTGGTACAGGGGTAGGGGCCAGCTGGTTTGCCCTGAAGGGTGTCCCGGATCAGGGTGGGGTTCCCTGGGGGCGTGGGGCGGCCTGAGCGAGGGGCCTGTGGTGGTTTGCAGGTCAGCCACGTCCCCTGGCAACGCAAGCAGAGGCCCTGGTATCTGGAATTTATTTTCCTTCTACAATTGAAACTTTGTAGCCTGGAGCGGAGCCAAGCCTGGGGCTCTCTCCGAGGCCCGAAGCCATTTGTGTTGGGGTTATAATTGAAACTTTGTTGCCTTAAGCGGGTGGGCCTGGCCAGGGTGTGCGGAAAGCTTTGCTTCCTCTGTTGCCGGCGACAACCCTGGCCTGCTCTCTCAAGCTCCATTCTGCTGCCATTTGTTTGAATTTGTTTACCTTCTATAATTGAAACTTTGTAGCTTGAGTGGAGGCTTAGGCCTGCAACGGCTGGCAGAAAGCTTGGGTTCCTCTGTTGCCTAGGAAACCTTGCTCTCTGTGGCTGTAGCCATCTTGGTTTGGGTTAATTTGCATACTTGTTCTGATTGGATGGTGGGCGTGGCTTGTAGGTGTGGCTTGTGGGTGTGTCCGAGGTATGGTCAATTTGCATATTTGTCTATTATTATATTAGATTTTTGTATTTTAATTTTAGTGCTATCTAAACACACACATACACACATGTCCATTACATGCTGGATGTGAGTATGTGTTGGACTATCTGCATCAGCATTTTTTATTCAATTAAAAACTATGCCATTGTATCTTCTTTGTATATTCATGTACAATTACTTTGGCAATAATAGTTTAACTCCAAAATGTATTGTCAAAGAAGAGACAAAATCATTATTTTGATACATTTACATTAACTAAAGGCCCAATGATGCCAAGCCTGCAACAAAAGGGTGTCCTATATTCTGGGCATGTAGGAAGTGGTAGAAGTTTTGAATTATCCCAAGACTCATAATTCTAGAGATGCTCTGGATTTAATGAAACCAGTGCTCTGGCATACAGTATAATACCTTTTTCTAAATGATTCCATTTATAAACCTCATCTGCTCTTAATTATTATTAAGAGCTTTTTCATGTTGTATTACAAAATGTGCTTATTTTGATTTCTTTACATGAGCTATTAGTTTATACCTAATTTTGTTGTTTCTATATATTTGAATAGCATTATTTAAGAATAATCTCAACCACCATCAGGAATTCATGAAAATAAGTTTACCCTTTAAAATAAGATTTTCTGTTACTTAAGCTTGAACAATACAGGGTGAGACAAATGTAACTTAACAGTTGTTTGTATGGAAAATAATACAGTAATTAATAAAGAATAAACTTGGTGTTTCTCCTACTCAGACTTTTAAACCTACTTCTGCCCCACCCTGTATTGTGTTATGGCATTACTGTATTAACTGGGAAAATAAATATATTGTAACTTTCTCTATTTTACTAAATAATAAGATTTTTCATTATCATTTAAGAGAAGCTCTCTGTTCAACTATATTCTCCATTAAAATATATCTTTGCTTCTGGGAAGCTACTTTGCAACTCTCATACAACATCCTCATTATTGTGGAAGTAGCAGGAAGCAAACATATCAATGGCTATCCAGGTTTCCTTTGCCAAAATTTAATGCTGAATGTTCATACTATTCACATAAGCCTTTGGCTCTGTTGATAGAATAGTCAACACCATCCAAAGACTTTGTATTTCTTTAAGTCAGTGGGATAAGTTCACCGGGAGCATTTTATTCTCATATGAAGTAAGTTGTTTTGGTTTACTCATTATTGACATAATAAATTCAGTGCTAAAAGCAGTATCCCCACTTAGTCTCTTTTATTGTCTGTCCAGTTCTCATTTTAGCACATGGGAGACATCATTGTCTTGTACATTCAGAATCCTTAAGGCTTCCTGTCACTGAAGATAGAGTCTTTTGATATGGCTTGTTTAAAGGTTTTCATGCACTGCTAAATGCGACTTGATTTGTTATTTCTTTTCAGTCACTTTGTGAAGGGGAAAGAGCTATTGCTGTATGCCACAAATGACATAGTGCAGACTTCTTGCGCTGCTTATTTTGGATTGTGTGTAGGAATCAGCCCCTAAGATAGCCGTCACTGCTCCTTGCCTCTTGGTGTTCACATGCTTGCCTATTTTCCTCACACGATGAAATGGGTTGACTTGGGTGACTGTCTTAGTCCATTAAGGATGCTTTAACAAAACACTGGGTAGTTTAAACACTCATATCTGACAGTTCTGGAGGCTAAGAGTTCCAAGAGCAAGGTGCCAGTAGATTACAAGTACTCTTCGTAGTTTGCCATCTTCTTGCTGTATCTTCACATAGCAAAAGAAATGGCTGTTCTCTTCCTCTTTTTATAAGGGTAGTAATGTCCTTATGGGGACTCTATGACCCCGTCTAAACTTAATTACCTCCCAAAGGCCACACCTCCAAATGCTATACCATGGGGGATTGGAGTTTAACATATGAATTTTGGAGAGACATAAACATTTAGTCCATAGTAAGAACCAATAAGTTATTGCAGATATTATTGGTGTGACTTCTGATGGTAGGTCATAAAAGATGCTGCAGCTTTTTTTTGGCTTGTATTTTGGGATCAGTTTTTCTGGGGCAAGCAAACTGACATGTTATGAGGACACTCAGCATGGTGAAACACTGAAGCCATCTGTCAACAGCCACCAATCTGAGTCACTCTGGAAGCAGATCCTCTAATCCCAGTCAAGCCTTCCCATGCAGCTCCAACCCACATCTTGATTGTACATTATTAGAGACATTGAGTCCTATCCCTCCTCCTATCCCACCCCCAAATTCATAACCTACAGAGATCCGAGATAACATCTGTTCCTTGCTTTAACCTGCTACATTTCAGGGATAGTTGTTACACAGCAATAGGCAACTGATACATATGTACCACTTAGATATTTGCTGCTGTGAATTTTCTATTTGGCTTGGAGAAAGCTAAAATCTCCTGACACTAGGAAAATTTCCAGACACTAATATCTAGGCCTTGGCTTTGTTAGAAGTTGGCCTGAAATTCCAAGTTAGGCTGTGGTGTTCTCTTTTTTAACATAAGCAATCTCACAAGACAACCTGTGTCCATGATGAAATTAAAAAAAAACAAGCAAGCCGAAACCGGTTTGGCTCAGTGGATAGAGCATCAGCCTGTGGACTGAAGGGTCCCAGGTTTGATTCCAGTCAAGGGCACGTACGTTGGTTGCGGTCACATCCCCAGTAGGGGGTGTGCAGAAGGCAGCTGATCGATGTTTCTCTCTCATCAATGTTTCTAACTCTCTATCTCTCTCCCTCCCTCTCTGTAAAAAATCAATAAAATATATTTTTAAAAAAGTACACTAAAAATATATATATATAAATATATAAATATATATATATGTATATATAAATATATATATATATATAAATATATATATATATATAAAAAGCAAGCAAACAAGGCCACTCTATAATCTTGTCTAAGCACAAAAAACAAAGTTACTGTGTAAAGTGCAGAAGTACCAAACTTTCCCCTCTCCTGGCTAATATGAGTGACTACTGCTTCTTTGCCAGTAGCAGACTTCATTTTTTTTTTCATCCATTCTATCTTATAGAAAATGTATTAAGATATCAACTCATGGAATCATCCCCTGCTCCCTGACAGCATCTGATCCAGAGTAAAGACCATATACTCAAATCATCACCTATTATAATGCCAAATCATGTAGAACGCTTTTCTAACACCCTCATAATAAAATTGAAATGTGGGGTTCAGGGTGCAGACTTTTCTTCCTGTGGGTAATTGTCCTCAGGAAGTTTGAAGAATAAACTCATGGATGAAAAAGACTTCTTTAATAAAAAATGTAGAAGTTTATTGGAAGCAGATACAAGCTTCATCTGGGCAGTAGGGTCCCCAAAGGGGATCCCCTGGGAAGGGCCCCCCAATGGGAAAAGCCTGCTCTCTCTCTCTCTCTCTCTCTCTCTCTCTCTCTCTAATGGGAAAATCAATCTAAAAAAATGTGTCTTGTGTCCCTTTATCTCCGGTTTATATATGCTGCAGTTCTTTGTCTGAACCTGACCCTTCCTAATTGGTCCCTTTCCTTAATTTGGGACCCCCGCCCCATTTTCCTCATTGGTCATTCTGCTACATAGAATTAGTTTCAAAGCTCAAAGCCCACGTGGTGCCTCCTTCTTTCTCTCTCCCTTATCTTGCTGGTTGGAGTTGCCTTTGATATCACAGCTGCTCAGGCCAGAGATATCTCTGTCCTTGGTTTATGGCTGTTTTAATTGCTCCGGCCAGAAATGTTTCCATCTGCCTGGACCCCCTCTTCCTGTGGCATTCCTCTATCCTTTGTATAAGTAAGATAAGCATTTTGGCATCTTCAAGTCTCCATCTCCCATGGACCCTCTTTATCTCTAAGACTCCCTAAACATGCCTGTTTTGTCCCTAGAATTCCTTTCAAAATGATCCACGGTTGCCCTCAGTATATGGTCCTCTTCATTGAAACAAGTAATAAATCAAACTTTGTTTGACTACAGGTGTATATCTGATGGTCTTTCTCCTGGAGGTCACTTATGATGTCTTAAAAATATCCATATATTCATTAATATTTAAAATGTACCTTTATTCATTACATTGATAGATAACATGGATTTAAGAACAGACTGAATATTCTATGAATAAAATATTAGTGATACATTTTGAACAATGGGTATAGAGTTTAGATGTTCCTTTTTAAAGTAATTTTTTTGATAGGCAGAAAAAATTAAAAGATTTTGGTATGGAAAATACATCAAAATTTATAGAAATAACTGTTAAATATCCAAGTTAAAGAAGACATTTTTATCAGTGAAATATTTTTAACTGCTGTTAACTCTCTTCAAAAATATTTTCTTATAAAGAAATCTTCAGCAAAATATCATTTTATCCTTTTAAAACTTATTAGTCATTGGTTAGTCTATCCTTTTTACTACTATTTAGCATTCAAGAGTAATCCTATCTTTTTTTTTTTTTTGTTAAAACTACATTGCTAATAATTATTTTAATAATTATATCTGCTGGCTGTTTCTATGTGCTAGACACCATTCTGAATACCAATTTAATTGTTTCAGAAATCTTATGAAGCATTATGATTTCTGTTTTATAGTTAATTAAAATGAAACAAGATTTGAGCACATTGTCTGAGAGCATGAAGCTGTAAGAGTCAGAATTTAAACCCAGGCAAGCCAGTTTCATTGACTTGTTCACTTTAGTCTTTAGATACTACAGAGCTTCTTCCTGGCTCTTAGTTTTTCTAAAAATTTACCATTGTTTCTCTGCTGTGTAACTCATTTTAATAGTTTGTGAATCTATTCTTTTCTCTAGTTCAGGTAACTCTAAATTACTTTTTAAAAGGTTATATATAATATACTTCTGTCAATAGTTATTTATAACTCAATCAGACATTCAAAGTCTAGTAAAAGTGTGGTAAATATTACAACTTTCTTTTATAAAAATAGTTAATCATTTATAACATTTTCACTTACTCTATTGGAACAAAACAAATGTGTGTGAAAGTTAAGAGATTGGCTTATAAAGGGAACTACTTTTAGAAAAAGAATATGCCAAATTCCTAACTTTTTTTTTTTATTACAACCTGTTCAAAAGTTGCCTATTTAGTTTATAAAGTAGAGAGTATATACCCATCTCCAAAAATGTGTTTTGGACATACCTTTTTTTATTGTCACCCTTTCCATGGAAAATTTGCTGGAAACACATTGGTAACTTGCATAATCTAATAATTTGGTACTCTTCAAACTAATATTGTTTTAAATTAGAGTTTTTTTAAAAATATATTTTATTGATTTTTTACAGAGAGGAAGGGAGAGGGAGAGAAAGTTAGAAACATCGATGAGTGAGAAACATTAATCAGCTGCCTCCTGCACACCTCCTACTGGGGATGTGCCCGCAACCCAAGTACATGCCCTTGACCGGAATTGAACCTGGGACCCTTGAGTCCGCAGGCCGACGCTCTATCCACTGAGCCAAACCGGTTAGGGCAAAATTATAGTTTTTAATATTTTAAGGAAAGGCCTTAGAGAACTGTTGGTGGCTACATTCAGAAATATTTAAATTCTTTGAAAATTTCAGGGATGGCTTCAAAATATCATAGCTCATTCAACACAGATATTTTATATTCATTACAATTTAAGTTGGTGATTGGGAAGGGAGACAGTTCACCCTTATTACTAAAGTATTGCTGGAGTGCTCAACAGAATACACTAACAGATGAGTACTTTTGTGGAAAAAAACAAACTTAGAAGCTTTCTTTCTTTTACTCATTCTTCTTAACTGTCTTACCCAAGAATGTGAGCTAGCTAACATTTTTAGCATTTTTAAGAATGGATGTGGATTTTAAATATATATATATATATATATATATATATATATATATATATATCATCTTGTTTGCCCTAAACCTTTTGTTCATTTTTTGTTGTTGTCTGTTTTTCCTTTTTGTCTTTCAATCGCTTAACTCCAGAAGCTAAAGTATGGGTTTGGAACTTAGACAGACCTTCCTAGAATCCGACTTTCAACAAACTTGTGGTCTTGAGCCAATTATGTTACCTCTCCTTATCTCTGATTCTTCTTTTTTTAAAATTCTGACATTATAGTACTTATCTTAGATGATTATTATATGCATTAAACATAATAATTCACATGAAGTCCTTATAGCATTTGGTGAGCGCTCAATAAAAACTTAGATTATTTGTCCTCTTTTAAAAAAGAAAAATTTATTGTGATGACCTTAAAAATACACCTTGCAGACCTCCAGCTGTAGGGAGTATTATGGATCAAGGGCCGCAGCTGCTCTGTTCTGAAACCCACAGCCATGTTAGCACTGAGAGCATGCTTCCTGAAGGCCTCGCCCAGCCAAAGACTGAGTGTGAGTGGTATACTTGCCAAGAGGAGGCATTCCCAGGAAACACAGGACTCTTAAAAGCTTCTTCAAAAGCTTCTGAAGACCTTACCAAACCTTCCTTCGCCTGCATGGGGGTGCAGCACACTTCTACCAACCTCCCCTCCCTCTCTTGTTCCCTCAGGGCCAGACTGCATAAAGATTTCTCTCTCAGATTTCCCACATTCCTTTACATAGACCAGCAGTTTTCAACCTTTTTCATCTCCACACAAAAACTATTTACTAAAATTTTTTGGCACACCAAAAACTATATTTTTGCTCATCTGACAAAAAAAATAGATATCATTTTGATTCATTCACACCAGACGAGTATTGTGTTGGCTGTTATCTTTTTTTTTTTTTTTTTTTAATTTGCCAGTCTAGCAGGGGTGGGGAGCCTTTCTTCTGCCAAGGGCCATTTGGATTTTTATAACCTCATTAGCGGGCCATACAAAATTATCAACTTAAAAATTAGCCTGCTGTATTTGGTCAAACATTTAATTAACTCACCCCTAATGCCTTTGCTGGGTCAGACCAAATGATTTCACGTGCCTTATGGAGCCTCTGGCCAGACATTCCTCACCCCTGAAAGGGAAAAGAAGTCAGTGCCCTTGACTAAAGAGTCAGGTATTGCATGCTTTAAAAATTCTTGTGGCACACCACTTGAACATAGCTGGCACAGATAGTTATCTTATTAAGATCTTTGTAGCTCTATGCTCATCTTAGTGTCTGATTCTTAAAGAACCCAGACTTTACACAAGTAATTATCTTTAGAAGACCTAGCCCTTTGCCATCAACTCCACTTGGACTGCTAGCATATATGCATCTTACATTTACCTTTACCCATTTTTTTCCTGCCTGAATTCCCTCTCCTGCAGTGTCTTGCCAATTAAGCCCGGAATCAATAAATAAAATGCACAAAGGGCCACTTTATAAAATTTAAGGTCTTGCTTCTCAAGAGCTAAATTGCACTGTCCAACATTGCCCTTAGGGATACATCCTGAAAATATCAAACTCATTATAAATGGATACCTCAGCCTAGTTTAATCATTATTAGAGAATGAGTAAAAATTCTCTTGATCATTTTTATAGTGAAATGGAAAGCAATACTTGCCACATCCTTGGGTGTCAGTCAGTTAAGAAGTTGTAAGTACATTTCACCAAAATGTAATTCAGATTATAGCAATGACCACATATATTCGTGTACTATATCTACATGAATCTATATGTAAGGATATTTGCCACAGTTTTTATAACAAGACTTTGCTTTTCTGTGCTTTATACACTTAGAAGATGAATCTTCAGATGGGAAGGGACATGTCATTAATCAATCCATTACCTCTCAGAGTGAATCATCTCTCTTGAGCACTTTGATTCCTGGTACTCTGACATGAAGACACCCCAGAAGTACATTAGTTTTACTTTTGAAGTTTGATATCAATTTATATCCCAATTCTACTCTTAGTTTAATTTGAGCTTAGCACAGAGGCAGCCTATAAATGCAAATAAACCAACACAAAATACACGATTTAATAAAAATTAAGAAAGAGCAATAAAAGAAGCAAAGAAAATATAAGAATATAAATATAGGCTGGCTTAAAGAGGACACGTGTGTTGTACTAGCAGAGAGCTGCTCTCAGGGCTGAAAGCGCTGCTCCGTTTGCTGTTGGGACACAATGAGTTTGTTGGTGCCTCAAAGAGCTGATCCAGCTTTGTAGGTGTTGTTTTAAGATTTCCTTTTGCCTAGCTGTTGCCCCATATCTTTACCGCCTTCTTCCTTGATGCTTTTGTGGTAAAGATACAAAGATAGAGCTTACCTGAATGCAGCCCAACTACACGGTCCCTCTAACAGGCCTTCCTCTTTTCCAAGCAACTGGTGCCCAGTGAATGTTCTCACCACGCCAGGTGAGACCCTGTTGCTACACCAAGTGGTGTAACTTGAACTCCATTTTAACTCCAAAATTATAGCTCTAATATAATACGTCAAAGCTCTCATTGATTGGTTATCAAAAAGTAAACAAACACTGGATTGTGGATCCATGAAGGAAGTGGAACATTATCCCTCTCACAGGAGCTTCAATTTATGTGAACCTCAGTGTAATGTTGAGATGAAATGTTTAATCTTTAACTTTCCAAACACTGGGTGTCTGAAGGTTCAATGGTGCCCGGTGTTTCCTCTGCACTGCTGGCCCAGGTGTTAATTAGCAGTGACTCAGTACCAGCCACTGCTCAGTACTTGCCCATGCAGTGCAGGGCCCTTTTCATTTCTTCATCTCTGCATGCCCCAATTTGAAAAGAGCATGGGATAAGGGAAACCAGGAAATCAGGTTAGACATAAAAAGACACACGATAGTCTCAGCTCTCAGTTTGAAACCAGCTTCTCTCAAAATGCAATTTTCATGTAGATTGTCTTTTTTATATCGCAATGGTGACTCTAGCTCAAATGTAATTATTAACAGTAATGAGAACTAAGCCAGATATTTCAAGAGGCAAATAATTATTTTATTTTACAGATTGCAAAGAGTTAGGTATTATCAACTGCTATTCTTTTCTGGATTTCATTGTAATGAATTGAGATTGAAATATTCTCTCCAGATCTGTTCATTCGTGTACCCAACAGATATTTTCAGAGTTTGTGCAATGTGCCAGCCTCTCAGACAGGTACTAAAGTCACAACAATGTAAAAGATATAATGAAGACTTAAACCATAAACACAATTTTCACTCAATGCAGCAAACACCAAGATTCCAGAAATAAACATAGAACCAGAAAAGGTCCCTCTCACAAAAATACAATGGTGTCTGTGGTACAGCAAGAGGTCTAACTAACATCCAACGCTGAAAAAGAATGTAAAGGCAGGATGTGGGTATGGAAGAAGTTTTTCCTGGCTTAAAAAAGAAAACAAAAACAGTACTAAGACCCTAAAGACAAGAAAGAACATGACCAAAACAAAAATGTACAGATACTAGTTATGATTGCAAAGGGCTAAGAGTCACATTCCCCCCCCCCCCCACCTCACACACACACCAAATTAGTATTATACTTTTATGAACATAGAAGTAAACCTTGATGTAACTCTACGTACTGAGCAGACATCGATGTAACTGAAGTGAGCAGAGATTTTCTGGGGTTCAGTTTCTTATTGACTGCTGTTACAGTGAGTGCTAGCTCTTTGCTTTCAATTTACCTAAGAAGACAATTCTTTTACTTATAAAACTAGAAAAAATCACAAAATAAAACCCACCACATTTTTACTTTTTCTTCCTATTAAATAATTTCTGTGGCTCATAGGGACTGATATACAATGGTCTAGAAAAACTCTATAGTAAATATGTTTTCAAGTACCAGCTCAGAGTAGACCCATTTCTCATTGCTATGTGTATGTTTCTTGGCCCTGCCCCCTAAGAACAGTGTACTGAACCAGGAGTGGACATCTGACTCAACCTAACCCAATCAGATCCTTTCTCCTGGGAATTTGGATTCAGTGACATGAACCAGGTTACCATTATTTGATCTCTTAAAATGGAACTTAGAGTCTGTGAATCCTTATGCACCAAAGAAAAAGATACATATTTAAGACCTATTTTATTTTATTTTATTTTATTTTATTTTAGTAAGCACATTTGCTTACTGTGCATCACTCAATATTGTTAGTATGTAGAGAATAGAGAGATAAGAATACACAACAGTATAGGGGAAAATAGATAAGTGACATGGGATAGTTGTTTGGGTTCTTAAAATATTTCAGTTTTAGTGTCTAGTTTCTCCTGGGGCCTCAGTGCATTAAATAAACTTTCTGCAATTTTTTTTTGGTGAGCTATGTCTTTACATTTGTACTAAAGCTCCCTGATAAGCATCTAACTTATTCAATTATTTATCTACTTTATTTAAGCAGGTTTCACTTATTAAAGCACTGTCTAAAACTAACCCTAAAATGGGACCGGGCAGATGGTACAACTCTGTCCTCAAAAGTGCAATAATTTTGGAAATTGAATAATATGTAAACAATCTACTAGTATATATATAAAAGCCTACATGACCATTCGACCGTTCGACCGGTAGCCATGATGCGCAAGGGTCACCAGGGGGCAGAGCTCAGTGCACAAGCATGGAAATGTGGAACAGACTGATGAATCTCAAAGGGAAGGGGGAAGGGGGTGGGTGGGAAGAGATTAACCAAAGATCTTATATGCATACTAGAGGCCCAGTGCATGGATTGGTGCACCAGTGGGGTCCCTCAGCCTGGCCTGCTGGGATCAGGCTGAATTCGTTTACCAGGCCTCCAACATCCCCCGAGGGGTCCCAGATTGTGAGAGGGCGCACACCAGGCTGAGGGACCCCACCAGTGTTCACCGGACCCCTAGTTACAATATAACCAATGATGTATACTTATTTAATAATTTAATTCAACAAATTATCTATATATATATATAAAAGCCTAAGTGACTGACCAACCATTAGCTATGATACGCACTGACCACTGGGGGGCAGATGCTCAACACACAGCATGGAAACATGGAACAGACTGATGAATCTCAGAGGGAAAGGGGGAGGAGGGAGGGTGGGAAGAGATTAACCAAAGATCTTATATGCATACTAGAGTCCCAGTGCACAGATTCATGCACCAGTGGGGTCCCTTGGTGTGGCCTGTGGGGATCGGGCTGAAACCGGCTCTCCAACATCCTCTGAGGGGTCCTGGATTGTGAGAGGGTGCAGGCCAGGCTGAGGGACCCCACGAATCCATGCACCAGGCCTCTAGTTAAAGAATAATTTGCACATCACTTAATATTTACTTAGTAATATGAATTTTCTCAACCAAATCTTTTTGAAGACATCATTTTAAGAAAGTGATATGAATAGCATTTGGCAATTATAAATATTATTCTTAATTAACATTCATATGCCCCTTATTATGCCTTGACAATGTGAGAATGCTACTTTTCAATCTATAAAAAGTAGTCCATAATTACTACCTTAACTATTACACCACAATTTTATAGTAATAAAAAATTGAATTGAAATGAATTTATAATCTGGCAATGAATATTTTCTGGGGGAGTTGATTTTTAAAAAGTGGCTAAGTGTGGGGATTTTTAAATTTAGTTTCCACTAACAAGTTTTCAGGTTATCTTATGTATCAAAAGCTTTTCATATACTGTTTAAAATCTTCACAATTTTCTTCACTTTACAGAAGAGCAAACTAAAGGCAAGAAAGTCTCAGTGACTTCCCTAATAAGTCCATTTAGAATTAAGTTCAAATTATTCAGATTTCATAGTAAAAATGTTTCTTCATTGGGTCATCCTGGCACTAATGGAATTCTGGTTGTTTTCCAGGAAAAAAAATTAATAATAAAAAAAACATTTCTATAACCACTTATAGTTTAAAAAAATATCATGGTAACATTTTCCTGTTGAAAATAATTTTAATATACTTACTCATTGAATAGGAGTTTTTCTGCTCCTCTGGAACATGTAATATCTAAAGAGCAGTGGGACTCAAAGTGCATCCATTAGATCCTACCTACAGGGCCAGATTCTGAAAACCCAGTGGAAAACCCACTATAGGCTAGTGAAGCCTCCTGAAAGGCAGAGACCCTGCAGAAAGGGCCATGAAAACTGGGTTCTCTACTCACAGGTGTTGGTTTGCTATTAAGAAAGAAGGTGGAAGGAAGCTCTTGTAAATATGTTGCTTCCTTTTCTATGGATTGGGGGATATTTTAGAGTTGAAAGAAAAATAATTAATATAAGATACTGTTGAAATTTAATATAATATTATTAATTTTTATTGACCAAACATTAAGAAAACTATAACAGTAACAAAAGGTATTTTAAATTGTATGTACTTTAGCTGGAAATATACTTTAACAATTAAGAGTCATAGACCAAAAAAAAAGTTGCATCATACTTCTACAGAGGATTCTCTCAGGCATTCTCTTTGGCAATCTACATGTGCTCTGGTACATCATATAGGCACTCCTTCAGAGGAGGTTGGTACTCCTGTTTATTGTGATCAATACCAGTGATTTAACTCATCCTAAACACTGACCAAATTCATTAATATCTTATTCTTTCTGATAGATTTATCTCTACCTCCATCTGGATAAAATTCACCAGCACCTCCTTTAAAACACTGCTTTTTAGGATTTGTTCTTACTTTTTTTTAATAGACATTTCTATTTTTAATCATTACTTATGTTTTCAATATTTCATTTTTCTGCTTCATTGTATTCCATTTATATTTCTTTATGCTCTTCATCTGTCTATCACACCTTCATGTAATGTCTACTGTTTTCTATAATAGTTTCCTTCTTCCCTTTATTGAAGTGGCAGTTTTATGCTTCCTACTTTAATCAATATCTATTTAGAAATGATTTACTTTTCTTCAATGAGTGGCTTTAGTGTATAGCACTTTTGTCATTTATTACATCAAACTCTGATTGCACATATCTATTTTTCTTGATGTCAGCCTTCTATCAATGTTTCAAAAAGCATCTTATTTTACATCTATTCAGATAGTAATTTTAAATGTAATATGTCTGTCTTCCCAGAATATATCATTTCAACAGTCAGCATATGTTAAAATCTTTTTTTTTCTCCCAAATTACAAAGTTTGAATAAATTTCTGAAGTCACTCTAGAGTAGAAAGTGCATCTTAGGATTTAATCTTGCTTAATCAGAATTGTCAAGAGAATATATTTATTTATGAAAAATGTTATGCTTTGTCAAATAATGTCATCATTTATAGCACTTGAAAAAAATTACTATATTAGTAATTAATTAAAACATCACTATGCATTAATTACATAGAGAGCATTTTATTCATTTTCTTTAATAATTTAATGTTTAGGTAAATTCAATATTTTCTAATGCTATATCTGATCATAAGTTTTTATGGAGTTCAGTATAAAAGTGGCATGTAAAAACATTAAATTATGTGTCATTCCCTTCTCTTATTCCCCTCTTATTACCATCTCTTTCAATGTTGAATTTTATCCATCCATAAGTTACTCATAAATTATGCCATCTACATAAACTACATAAACTACATACACTACATAAGTTAACCCTCAGGGTATACTATGTCAATCTTTGCGAATTTATGATATTGACATTGATAATCTTAACAAGTTTGAGAAAAACCTAAAATCCTTCCAAGTAATATTTTTTCCCCGTTATTTCCTAAATAAAATAATTCTCACAAAAGGCATCTGGGAATAATAGAGAACATGTTCGTTTTAGGATCCAAGGGACCTAAATATGCAGTTTGGAGCATTCTCTTACTAGATGTGTGACTTGGATCATGTTATATGATCTTGATGAACATGTGTTTTTTTCATCTACAAACTAGTTTCATCTATTACTTAATATCCTGTCTCACAGGTTATTTGTAAAATTAAAGGATCTAATGCTTGCCATATGCTTCATGTAGAACTTGGCACATATTCACTTATTAAATCATTGTTGTTTTTGTTGTCCTTACAATTAAAGAAATGGAAGGAGATCCACAGTGGTAGTGGGGAGTAGGGGGCAGTGAAATACCTTCCTTTCACTGGAAAATCACATAAAGAGCAGAAAAGAATTTTGCATCCTGCTCCAGTGACCAGCGGGTGGTAGAAAGAAAGAAGACATATTGTAGTCTCTCTTCCCTCTTCTCAGGTACTTATAGAGTGGCTTTAAATAATAGATACACAAAGTGTTGATGTAGAATAATTTTGATATTCCCATGAGCTTAAAATGGATTATTAATTTTTAAATTATCTCTAAAAATATTCTGGTGTGTTGGGAAATTCTATAGACAACAACTAAAACTGAAATAATGTTAAAAACTAACATTGTAATTTATTAAAATGTAGGGTTCTTCCCATAATCAAATCAACCTAATATCAAAATGCAAACTTTTAAGGAAATTCCTGGCATTACTCCAGTTGCATGCAGGTGGATATTATAGGACTCGAAGCTATTTCTTATCCTATCTGGAGGATAAGTATTGAGTCTACATATGTCAAAAGGCAATCAATGTACTATACTACACACATAAAACGAAGTCAAGGCTGTAAAACTCCCTGTTTTTATAGTCAGCTGTCTGGATTGCTCTACATTTGGAAAACTGATGAAAGCTCTAGGATTGGTGCATTTTGGACAGTTTATGCCGTCTCCTTATATTCATGAAAAAATGGCTAGATTTAAAAGGTTTAAGTTAAGGGAATATTGGAAAAGAAAAAAAATTACATCTGACTTTTGTTGTTCTTTTTAATATGAATAGCAACTTGGATAAAGATTCATAACATTAGTTTAAAAACATTACTGTTAAAATACCATTGAATTCATGAAAATTCAGAACACACATTTATTCAAATAAAATCATGAATTAGATGTCAATTACATCTCAATAAAACTGAAAAATTAAAAAAAAAATGAACTATATAATACTGAAAAGATAACTATAATATTGTGGAAAAACATTTAAACTTTTTAATATACCTAATTTATTAAGTCAGAAATTATGGAAGACATATTTAACTCTTCTTTTACTCGTCCCCTATCTGATAAACCACCAGGTTGTAGATTCTACATCTAGATACCTTCTAAATTCACTGTTTTCGACCAAGTTGACTCGGGGGTGTTCAGGACCCAGAGAAATAGTTACTGCGAACTCCCTATTTATATAACCAGTTTGATTTAAAAAACATTTATCAACTGATGACAAGTTAGTGATTTACAAATTAAGATTTAGAATAGTTGATAGAGAAGATGCACTAGATCTACTGACATTTATTGATTTTCTCACCAGTTCATGAGAAACTTATTCATGGTGAGGCACCTTATTTTCCTGTTCAGGTCCAGGAACCATCTCTGTATGTTCTTTATTGGCAAATGTGTTATTCCTGGCTAATGTCTTACCTCCCCCTGTGAGGAATAGCTATCGAGTCCATCAAGGCAGTGGAGCTTTAGAGCATGTTTGTCTTGAAACAGTACAGGCCTTCTTGCCTTTGCAGTTCTCTCATAGCAATTATTTAATACTGGGGTTACATTATGACTCAGGATCATACATTGCCTCCCCCACCATTTCCAAAATCCTGGCTTCAAATGCTTTTCTCAGTGGTTGTTATTGTACTCCATTGATGATGACCATGAATACAAGCCTTACCCAGAGTATACTGGAAAATCTGAGCGTTTATGCATTTTCTGAACAAGTTGATGTACCACTTAAATATTTTAAGAAAATATAGAACAAAGCATTTCTGTCTTTTTTCTTCAATGAATTAGTCTATGTCATTGTATTCCTAGAATGTGATGTCTTTTAAGATTAATTGCACCCTTACCCTTCACATACATAGTCACTGAGGACAATACGCAAGAGTTCTGTAGGCAGAATGAGAATAGCATTTGCACAAGGAACATCTGCTCCTAATCTGACAAGGTTTAAAACTGACAATGTCACCACATTGGCTAGACAAGTGCATCAGCATTGCAGAGCAATAATGTAGAAAGCCCTCAGGCAAAGTAGATGTAGCCATAACCAAAGACTGGCTGGCCTGGTGCATGAAGTCAGCATTACAGGGTAACTTTCCTGGGTGCCATGGGTAAGTGGGTACACAGGGTAAAAGACACTGTCACCACCCAGACTGGGGTGCTGTAGGGCAGTGGGTCCCATCAGGGTTGATTTTGTCACCCAGGGAATATTTGTAATGTCTGAAGATCACATCATTTTAAGTGGCAATAACAAGGGAAGGGAAGCAAGGTTTTGACTGGTGTCTAGTATAAAGTGGTTAAGGATGCCACTTAACATCCTAGAATTCACAGACCATTCCCCTATCCCACTCCCAAAACCAGAAATTATTCAGCTTGAAATGTTAATAGTGCCAAAGTGGAGAGACTCTGCTGTAGACCCAGGTCTGTCTGCATTGAGGTAGAAATTCAGATGCATGAAAGCTGAGGATGATTAAACTTAAAGGTCAGCAGTGCCCTGTTCCAGACTCCTGAACTTACCCTGTGTCCAATGTGTGCATCCTCCCAAATCAATATGCCAGCATCATATAGGCACCAACCTCACGAGGTCCTGAAATGAAATACTGACCAGTGGTAGCAATCCACTCATAGGAGTGCCATCCTGAACCTGGACACAGGGCCCTTGGGCAACCTTACAGTACAGATCTACAGCTTCTTAAAAAATCTTGTCAACCCCATTTATGCAGAACAGCGATTTGTCAAGCTTTTTCACCTCGTGACACACATAAACTAATTACTAATATTTTCTGGCATACCAAACAAATATATATTTTTTGCCGACCTGACAAAAATAGGTATAATTTTGATTCATTCACACCAGATGGTTATTGTTATGTTGGCTGTTGTCATCTTTTAAATTTGACAATCTAAGGCAAAAGAGGTCAGGGTCCCTGACTAAATAGTCAGGTATTGCATGTTTTAAATGTCCTTGCAGAGCACCAATTGAAAATCACTGCTGTAGAGAGCTGAGAATTGAAGGGAGTCTTGAAGGGAAGAAATGGGTCCCTAGGCCCAGGTAGGCCATGCTCTAAACTTAGGATGCCCTGCCTAAATGGCACTGCCAACCTGGCCAGTCCAGGCACCGGAGGGACCTTGGAACATTTCAAATAAAGCATTTCAAGTTTGGGCCCGAGAAGTGCACACCTTGGTACCACTTCTTTCTACTTCCTGCAACAGCATCACCTCTTGATATCTCCAGTGTCTCCCTCCTAATTTTTCTCTCAAAATCACACATGCCAATTCAATAAGAATTAGATCTCTGAAATAAATGAAGTAAATAGATTAAGTAAATATAGGACATGGTTGTTACAAAATCTGAAATAAATGAAGTAAATAGATGAAGCAAACATAGGATATGGTTGTTACAATTCATTCAATTCTACTTAAGGCCATTCAACTTCTTTACTTTTCTCAGAATAAAATCTGAAATCTTTATACTGACCTGTAAGAACCTCAGCTGTTGTCTAAAATTCCAGTCTTATTAATTCCTTCTCTTCTTCTCCCTCTTTGTTCGCCCACCATACTCCATACCACCACCCACTGTTTTACCTTTATCTGCCCTTGATGTCTCTTCTTACAGATACTTATTTCTAGAAGTTTTATTTCCTCTTAGGCTAGGTTAGGTTCAACTGTTACACACCTTTTTAGCATCTCACAGTTTATTCATACTCCTTACAATTACTTAGGCAGTGTCTCCTCCCCTTTGTACTATATGTTCCATGAGAGGAACTGAATCAGACCTGCTCACCACATTACTCTCATAGGTTGATAGTCAATGAATAGTACTTGGCTAAATGGATGAATAAAAACTAAATGTCCTATTTAATTTATCACCAAGTTGACTCTTCCTTTATATTGCTTTTTAATATTAAAATACTTCATACATGCATAAATACAGAAAGAAATGATGAAAGCTGAATTCCCACTACCAAGATCTAAAAATTGTCACCATGTAGGGGAGCCCATCATGATTTTAATGCCCCAATTATTTTTTGCAGCTAGAAGTAAATAGTTTAATTCTTACTTATGATATAGGTGTAGGCTTTAACTTAGCTTATAGTCAAAGATTGAGCAGTATGCTGGTCATGTTCTGGAGGACTATAGAACATGTTCCAGAAAAAATGTTTAAAAATACACTTTGCTAAGACAATAAAAATATGGATAACCATGAAACAATGATAGTTTAAACAATGGCAATAGTTATAGGATATCTAATTTCTGCCTTTTGCTTTAAAGATAACATCACTGGCTCACAATTATGAGATATTTTGCAGAATCTTGGTTCTTCAACCCAGCACCCTTTGTCCTCACAATATAATTTTGTGTTGCTGATGTAGTATTCTTTTGTCAATCAAGAGAGATAACTCCAAGGCCACAAAGGAGTCTGATACAAAAAAAGTGTTATCTATTACTAAAGAAACACGGACTTCTCTTTCAGTTTCCTAAAACAAATCCTCCTTGACTCCCTAGCCAAATCAAAGCTCCCTACTTGTGCTTTTTAGAGAGACAGATTTGAGAGATCTTTCTCTCCCATCCTCTTTCTTCGGCCAAACTGAACAAATCTTTCTCTGTCTCTAAGCGCTAGTGTCTTAATACTTTGGCCTCCTAATGCATCCAGTACACGAACCTGGATTTCAGAAGGTGATTTTGTAACAACTGTCCTATATTTACTTCATCTATTTTGCTCTAATATTTAAAAATAACTTTGTTATCTACACCAAAATACTTTAGTATGAATATCTAAAAACAAAAACATTCTTTTATATAATCTAATCAGAATATTTCACATAAAAAAACAACAAAAAATAATTTCTTGATATCATCTGACTCCCAGAGTATTTGCTTATTTCTCCAGATTATCCCTAAATATTTTTTGCAGCTTCTTCAAACCAGTAACTGATCATATCTATACATTGAATTTGACTATTATGTTTCTTAAATCCCTTTGACATAAATGGCATCTGCTTATCATAGACAGTAATTGTTCTGTAGAAAATTCCACCTTCTGAATTTGATTTCTCATATATGTTTTACAGTGTATTATTCAATTATATTTAAAGTCACTGGAAGTTAGCTCAAACAGGTTGATTAGATTTAACTTAAGCACTTTTTTTCAAGAATACCGGTACTTCACAAGTGATGTATATTTGACACTTCAATATGTCATGACCTAATTAATGTCTAATTGTGCTATTACTATTGGTACTAAGATATATCAGTGTATGCTTCCAATGTTCATACCCTGTCATTGAGGAACCTTGAAACATTAGGAAAAAGTATACAACTTAATTAAAATAACTTAACTTCTTGAGTATTCACTATATACATTTTGCTTAGTTTGCTTATTTTCCATCTCAAGTCTTTCTAATTTAAGCAAATAACTCACTGAGATTACCTCTTATAGTAAACTTTGGAAATTTAGATAAGACTGATTAAGGTTGAGGAGGGAATTTTAAAATCCATAATATATAAAATGTAATTTCAACAAGTAAATGGGCAAATCTCCTGTAAAACTAACAAACAAACACGATGAGAATACTCACATAGCTGACAATATATTTCTAGTCAATCACTGACTACAAACTATGGATTTAGGCATACAATTAAGGCTCATTACTGTACAAGTGGATTAGAGAGCTCTACAAACTAACAAAGCTGTAACAGGTTTATAATCTAACGTGTTAGTGCTCTTAAAATTGTCCCAAGCTGATCAAGCACTTTCGCCTTTGCTTTTTACTCCCCTTATACTCAATTCAAAAATAAAACTTGAATTCCAACAAATTAATTAACCCTCTTACTTACTTGGTTGTTTCAGCTCCATTAAGCAAAAGTAATCAAATCACCTCACTCCTAAAAGCCTTGAGAAGATAGATTTAGAAGCCTTCAACTGTGAAAGGACAGAAACAAAGCTCACTAGAGAGATAGGATCTGAATAGTCAAATAATTTTGAATAGGCATTAGGTACTTGGGAGTTTCCACATGAACAAGTGATTCTTGGTTAGTCCTATAAGTTCACTGTAAATATAATGTCATCCTTAAGAAGAATAAGTATTTTTAGGTACTCTCTTGGCATATATAAAGGAAAATGTTTGGTACCAGTGCTTGCTCATTTAGTCTTTTGGACTCAAAGACCAGTTTCTTCTTTCCCCTAACTACGTGGTCGGCAAACTGCGGCTCGCGAGCCATATGCGGCTCTTTGGCCCCTTGAGTGTGGCTCTTCCACAAAATACCACGGCCTGGGCGAGTCTATTTTGAAGAAGTGGTGTTAGAAGAAGTTTAAGTTTTAAAAATTTGGCTCTCAAAAGAAATTTCAATCGTTGTACTGTTGATATTTGGCTCTGTTGACTAATGAGTTTGCCGACCTCTGCCCTAACTCATCTTTTTTTCCTTCTCCACTTTTGAAACAAAAACAAATGAACACACAAATAAACAGCAACAGAAAACACCTTTTAGCTAAATCTGTAATGTGGAATTCATGTGTATTTTGTCTTATAAGCCTTTGTCATAAATACCAGTAATAATTACTAGCATTCATAGTTTACAGATAAGGAAACTGAAACAATAAAAATGTTATCAATGTGACCTCACAAGGATGTTGCTACTGTTGCAGTTGGACCTAGGCTTCCAACTGAGAAACCTTAAGTGCTCATGAGGGAAACAAAATGGTCCAGTCCAGTGGTCGGCAAACCGCGGCGCGCGAGCCACATGCAGCTCTTTGGCCCCTTGAGTGTTCTAATGCCACTTCTTCAAAATAGACTCGCCCAGGCCGAAAACCGACTTCTGTGCATGGGCCACGAAGTTTCAATCGCATTGTACGTGCGCGCCCGCACGTGGTATTTTGTGGAAGAGCCACACTCAAGGGGCCAAAGAGCCGCATGTGGCTCGCGAGCCGTGGTTTGCCGACCACTGGTCCAGTCTTTTCTCCCAAAGCACATTAAAGCAAAAACACAACAGTGTGTTGTCTTTCAACCAATCATGCATTTTTATTATGCCTGGTTAAGTGCACAGGTTCATTATTTCATTGTGATAAAACAAATATGTTACATGTAAATTTTGAATCCTTTTCTATCTTCCAAACATATCCTTTATTAAATAAATTCTCTCAAGATCTGACCTTAATAAATGTTAGATATTTAAAGAATCTTAATATGTAAGACTACTGTCTATATATACATTTGGAATTAGTTTATTTTATGTAAGCCATCAATATTTTACACTTTTGTCACCCTTAAATATATTGTCATCTACTCTTATTGCATAAATTTGGAAATTGAGTTATTAAAAAAAGAAAGAAAACAAAAATAACCTCTCAAAGAGCAAATATTTTTAAAGGAGATGAAAACTAGATAGTGCCACCCTAAAAATGAACACACTTTTATAAGAAAGCTAGAAACACTTAGTCAAGGCATTCAAAAGAACAGTGTGTTAGCTTCATACTTAGTTAAAATCATTAACTAGTAGAAAATTCCCATGATGCTTTTCTGAGTTGACTTTTAACTTATACAATATCATGCCCCGGTAGGAAATGTGGTTGTACTTAAAGGAGGACAAAGCTCTCATTGGAAGTAGGGTTCCCCATGTGTCTAACTTTGTAGGCTTGAATGAGTGAAGTAAGTTTCTTGAAATTCAGTAAGCTCATGTCTAAAATACAAATACGAAACCCTACCTCATAGTGTTCTTGTATGCAAGTTGATATTTCATTTTCTAGCATATAACAAGAGTGTAATAAACATATGTTGAACCTGGAATATTAATAAAGAGCATTTGGTAGATTTGTATGCATTAATGTGCTTGAATATAGAAGACTTTTCCAGGGTGGTTACATTTTGGGAGGTTCTAATGGAAAGAATTTAGCCTTTATTTTATAAATTTCTTTTTTTACCAATTTCCAGTTACCACAATGAAACACATATGATAACTAATAGTCATGCATATCTCAAGCAAGTCCCATAATCACATAACCTATCACACCACATCCTGAACCCCATTTCTAATACCCTGCTTAATATAAATTTCAATCTGCCATAGTGAGCAGATTTAATTTCTAAAGGAGATGAAAACTAGATAAAGGCTGTTTGCCCATTACTAAATGCCCAGAGTAACCAGCTTTTGGGATTCCTGAAAATTATTTTATTTCATTCTTCCTTGATATATTCATTATCTCATAAGATTTTCATATTCTATTTCTCCTTTTTGTGAATTTGATATTTCTGATCTTCTCATCTTCTGAGAACAGAAAACTACTAGAATAATGTGGTGTTTAGTATTAAGAACCAGTGGAGTAGATACAGTATGTGTAGAGACCTGGGGGCCATATAGAATATGTTTTGTTTATTTTTTGTGTGGTTGTTATTCAAACATCTGTGATAGACAGAATTCTTAGAAAGTCTATAGTATTTCTGTTCCCTAGTACATACTTATTGTATAATTTGTTTTCCTTGATTATAGATGAAACCTGTGAATATGATGATAGGGTAAGTCCCTTAATTCAGTAACATTATATACTACTCTCAATGCTTATCTTATTTGTACAGAGAATAGAAAAATGCCACAGAGAGGGAGGTGTCCAGGCAGATGGAAACATTTCTGGCCTGGGCAATAAAACAGCCATAAACCAAGGACAGACAGGGATATTTCTGACCTGAGCAATTAAAGTGACCATAAGTTAGATCAAAAGCAGCCCTCACACATTTTGGTGTCTTCAAATCTCTATCTGTGCATTTCTCTCCCATGGACCCTCTGTATTCTCCAAACCTTCCTAATTAAGCTACCTAGTTACCCTTATCAATAGGAAACATAGATGTTTTGTTCAGATGGGAAAAAGCTCTGGTACACTATTTTCCCCTGGAGAGTAGGACTTTGTTATGGGGAATTATCTGATTACTTTTCTCTCCCCCTAACCAGGAGCCTGGGCCATTAATCTATCCTGCTGGATCTTCACCATGAGAACATTATTGGGTTCCTGGAGGTTAAAAACCCATAGAGGAATTGGGATCTTCCTATGACTGTCATTCCCAAGTTTCTCACTTTCACACTAGTCTACTAGTCTACGCTCACTCCCCAGCAAATCATAAAGGTAACCAAAATTATTTATTTTTCATATGCTTAGAAACTATCTCAGTTTTCAACACATAAGAAATAATTAAGATTTGTTAGGTGATGGCAAAAAGAAAGAAATATTAGCCAGGGCACTTAGACAAGAAATACATAAATAAATGAAGGGAATCCAAATTCAAAAAGAAGTTAAACTATTTACAGGCCATAACCTTATATGTAGAAAATTTTAAGGAATCTGCAAAAAAAATAAAAAAAAAAAAATAAAAGAAATTATATGATTTCACAAATTAATGCATTTCATAAGTTAAATATGTAAAAGTTAATGACATTTCTATGTACTACAATGAGCGGAACTATTAGATCATTTGGTTAAGGTATAATATATATATTTAAGCATTACTTTGATTTTTACAATTCACAATGATCATTTTGTCTGGTTTATCCTTAATAAAAAATAACCAGGTATTTTCTGGCACTACTTGAACTCTTGCTGATTCTAAAAACTATAATTATCAAGAAATATCTATTTTGAATTCAGAAACATACGTAATGGTGGACAAATAACTTTGCCTGAACCAGACAAAACCGTGAAAACATCATTCTAATTTATTTTGTAAGAAGATTAAAAAATACAGAATATTGGTCAATTTAATTTTTCTGCCTCAAAAATTAATTTCTAATTTATTCTATGAAAATTAAATAAAGTAAAATACTGTTTCTTAAAAAAGGTATGAATAAAAAGAGATACTCCATTAACATAACAGGTGTTAAATAATTACAGGCTGAAATTTCTGAGTATTTCTTTCATTGACTCTATCTTCAAAATTATTTTTATTACTATTCACTTTTTATCTTAATATATTCTCTACAACCTATTAAAGAAAAAAATTAAAAAGAAATATTTAAATTGCTTAGCATAATTTAGAACTCAACCATAGTATTTTCCTTTATTAAAACATAGAAGTCTTTAAAATACAAATGCTAGGACTTGATTAGATTAACAAGGAGTTAATTTAAGGGAACATCTGTTTTTTTTTTTTAACTGCCTAGGGTGGTAAAAAGGAATCCAGATGCTTATATAATTTATCCTCCCCAGTTTAGAATAAAAATATCTTTGCAGTAGATATAGTAAGCAAAAATTCAGTGTTTTAGGGCTCCCATATGCCTAACAGAAATACATGTTTGTTTTTTTCCAAAATGGCGTGTGCACAACCTACTGCATACATATGTATGTATTCCTATTACAACTCTAAGAATCAGTTATTGCAGCTACTTTGGCCACTATAGGACAGATACATGTGGTAGACAGAATTCTAAGATGAGCCCCAAGGTCTCACCCTCTGTATGCATAATGTACTAGTATATTATCCCCTCCTCTCGAATGTGGAAGTGAACTGTGAATATGATAGACATCACTTCTATGATATGTTACATTATATGATACATATAAAGGAATTTTGTAAAATTAAAGCTAGTCAGCTACTTTAATTCAGTCAAAGGGAGCTGATTCTGAGTGGGTCCGATCTAATCTGCTGAGCCCTTTATAAAAACTTAAAAGCAGCAGAGAAGCTAGCTATCCTACTGCCTTGAAGGAACAAGCTGTCAGTAGTTATTCAGCTACAAAAATAAATTCTGCTTACAAGATGTGAGCTGAGATGAGAACTCTGAGCCTCCACTGAGTGCACAGGACAGGCTGATACCTTGGTTGCATCCATGTCAGATTCTGAGCATAAGGCACACCTAAGCTGTGCTTTGACTCTTGGTCCATGGTAACTGTGAGATAATACATGTGCTGTTTCAAGCTGCTAAATTTGTTTTCTCTCCTGACATTTGCAAAAATTAATTAGTAGAAACATTTTAAGTGTGGCCTCCACAGGCAAATCTCGAGCATAGTAGTTCCCAGCTACAATTGATTTAAGGTATATCCTATAATTTAAAAAATGCTATTCCAAAGACAGACTGTGTAAGAAAGAGGATTATGGTAATGCATTGAAAAATGCAAGAGATTTACAGTATAACCAATGGAAGTTTAGCTTCTAATGCTAGGAATATTTTCCAAGTTGATTTGGTTTGTAAGGCAGTGGTGAAAAGTGGTGTATACAACATAAAATGATATTCTTTTTCTTTTCATTAATTTAAGTAGTTTATTGTTTAAAGTATTACATATGTCTCCTTTTTCCCCCATTGGCCTTTCCCAGGATGTTCCCACCCCCCAGCATATGCCCTCAGCCCCCTACTGTCTGTGTCCATGTGTTATGCTTATATGCATGCATACTAGTACAAGTCCTTTTTCAAGACACAATTGCAGAGGAAGAACTAGCAGGAGTAAGTGTACAAGGATGTATTCTTCAATAAGCATTATTTGGCTTTGCAATAATACTTAGGAAATTCATAAACTTTTCTAAGGGAAGAATGGAAGAAACTGTGGATGAAAGGGGCCACATGCTAACCTGACAAGCTCAGAGGAGGCCTGCATGGCGGTCTTACAAACTCAGAGACCTAAAGTAACCACAA
This sequence comes from Eptesicus fuscus, assembly GCF_027574615.1. Classification (NCBI taxonomy): domain Eukaryota; kingdom Metazoa; phylum Chordata; class Mammalia; order Chiroptera; family Vespertilionidae; genus Eptesicus; species Eptesicus fuscus. The sequence continues at coordinate 81,451,914 of NC_072474.1, read as the reverse complement.
AGAATGGTCTGAAATTAAACTTTAACTAAAGCAGTTATGGTGGGTAGTTATATCCTAGACTGGTATCTTCACTGACAAAGGTCAGCCTTTACCTTAACTGAGCCTATCTGTCTTTTTGCATCTATGATAACATACCCTTGAAATGTCTGGGTAACTTGTAACTTCCCTTTATCTGAACCTCTTGGGGCATAACCTAATGTGCCTGGGTGCCAGGACAGATACCACACATTCCTTCATTGTTATCATGTTAATTGTTCCTGCACCCACCTAAGTATGTGTCTATCATTTTATTTTTTATCCAATCCCAGGGGTTTCCCCACTTTGCTTTCTCCTGCCTCTCTAGTATATCACCAATGGATGTCATGTAACCCACCTACGTCCATCCTTTGCTTGCAATCTATATATATAAAAGCCAAGCAACTGGAATGACCAGAACAACTGGTTGCTATGACATGCACTGTGGCAGGCCAACTGGCCCGATCGGGGGCCGGGCCAGCCAGCCAACCTCCCATGGCCCCTCCCCTCAGCTGGCCTGGCCCAAAATCAGCCCCGATCAGGGTGGGCCGGCTGGACCCCATCCATGCACGAATTTGTGCACCTGGCCTCTAGTGTATAAATATAGATGTAACCTGCCATTCTCCAGAGCATTATCTCAATTCATTGAGGTTCTGCTTCCCGGCATTTGTCGACAGTTTGGCTCAAATAAACTCACAAAAATTCTTTACAGATTTGAATGATTTTATGTTAACAAAACAAAAGAAGCTTTATTTCAATGTGTTCTTTTTTGTTTATTTTTATATTGAATTTATTGGGGTAACATTGACTAATAAAAGTATACACTTTTCAGGTCTATAATCCTGCAGTACATTGTCTGTATGTTATATCCTGTGTTTGCTACCCCAAGTCAAGTCTCCTTTCATCACCATTTATCACCCCTTTACATTCTTCTACTTCTCCTCATTCCTCTGGCAATCACCATACTGTTGTCCATGTCCATGAGTATTTCTATTTTTAATTTGCTTAATCCTTCACTCTTCTCACCCAGTCCCTCACCCCAACAGCTGTCAGTCTGTTTTCTGTATCCATTAGTCTATCTCCACTTTGTTAGTTTATTTTATTCATTAGGTTCCACATATAAGTGAAATCATATTGTACTTGCCTTTTTTTGAATGGATTAGAAATACAATAGTAAATGGGCAAGAATTTATTTTTTTCATTAAAAAAAAAAACTTACCATAGTACTAACAGCTATTAGGGTCATTAAATAAAATTAGATGTATAGGATGACAAAAAAGAATATCCCAAACAACATTTAATGTCTTTACATGAAAAGAATCATGGTCATAGAAACAGCAAGTATTCAGAAGACCAATTACAACAGAAACAAGGGGCAGAATAAATTATCTGAGAGCAGCTTAGAAGCATCCATCCCCAGTAGTAAAATAAAGGGCAAGATACAGGCTAGACAGTCATCACTTTTATATAATTGGAAAACAAATAGAGGAGTCATGTTATTGTGAATACCCATTAACTATTACAAATTGTTTTGGAAGATTTAAGAAGTGCAATGAATAACCAATGAGTGTATTATACTCATCATTGCCACAGTGAGTGCTTTACTAATATGAAATTTATGAAATGGAGTTTGAATTTTGTTTTCCTAAGTCTCTTTATTTATGATTTTGTCTGAACTTTGATGAAGAGTTGAATTTTATCTATGTCCTTACATGAAATTACCAATTTTTTCTATCCCTCTACCTAATTAATACATATTCTAACATTCTAGGAAATAAGCCACTGCCATACATCAATCATGTATTTAATCTATTTGTTTAATCAAAATAGCTTGGTAGACAAAAACATAATATAAATAAAAATAGGAAACTCAGTAAAATCTGTCAGATTTCTTTGGTAGGGGGTAAAATGTTAATACCTGTATTTTATAACTTTTTTTTTTTTCATTAAGGATTTCAAGTCAGCCTTAAGACTATAAGCATAGAAAGTTATAAATTTTCAGAAAAGTGCTTCTTAGCTTCCTGCTGATATGGTTCTTTATTTCTGCACCTTCCCTTGGTCTTAATTCCACAGATTTTATGTGCAATTTCCTCAGGACAAAAGAAGTCCTTGCATACTATCCTTTGATTACTATTTCTCCTTGAAACTCATTCTGATTATTTTATATCAGTCTTCCTGAAGTGTTCCTTCCAAATATGTCCAACTATTTGTTCTATCAGTCTTGATTCTTAAGGATTGAGTCCCAGCTGATATAACCATAAACACCCTATCTTCAATTTTAAGAGAACATTTCTTTTTCCCCTCAAGACACTGGTTCCCTTTGGTGAGAGTTTTTAAATCAGCTCCCTGACATTTTATTCATATTTTTATTAGGTTACTTCAGGGTCCAATTTCCCTTTCTGTTCTAGTAACAATAATAGAATCTCTCCTTTTCTAATAATTTAAGGTCAGAAACAGAGACTTTACTGATTTATTTCATTTTAATATAGTCTTATCTTAAAAATATTACCCTCTCCCTCTTGTTTTATCACCTTACACCTCTTCATTTTATTTTCATTCTTCTAGTACTCCTTTGCTTGTAATAATTTTAAAACTTAAAGGTTTCTAAAGTATTTCCTAAAATAAAGCATATAGCCCAAATGTTCTGTTGAAAGTCCTGATAATCATAGTTTTTAATTTTAGGCATGCTCATTTTAATTGCTTATTTCTCTAAATCCATCCCAGATTATGACCTAGTCTCTTTAAAAATATGAACCCTATTTTTCTTTATCTGTTTTTTAAATAAAATATATTATACCTCTTTGGGTAAAGCCACATTTTGTGTCTCTGAAATCTAAAGCAATAACAGAACTCATGTGATTAATGAAGCTAACTCCTGACATTGCTCAGTGCAAGGGATAAGAGACAGGAATTGAATATGGTGTGCCTATCTATACCACTAGAACACAGCTATCTCTGCAGTTTCAAATCCTACTCTATAACCTAAGTAAACAAACATAGTAAAGGTGACCAAAGGGGGGAGGGGATGTTCCTTTCTGCCTAGTGCATACAATGATTTTCCTCCATTAAAATGTTTACTTTGGTACATCTACACAATGAAGTACTACGCTGCGGTAAAAAAGAAGGAATTCTTACCATTTGCAACAGCATGGATGGACCTGGAGAGCATTATGCTAAGTGAAATAAGCCAGTCAGAGAAAGATAAATATCACATTATGTCCCTCATTGGTGGAATATAATGAACAACATAAATTGATGAACAAATATAGATCCAGAGACAGAGAATCATTGATCAGACCATCAAACCTCAGAGGGAAGGTAGGAGAGGGTGGGGGTAAGAGGGAGAGATCAACCAAAGGACTTGTATGCATGCATATAAGCCTAACCAATGGACACAGACAGCAGGGGGTTGAGGGCATGAGTGGGGGTTGGGGGCAATAGGGGGATAAGGACACATTTGTAATACCTTAATCTATAAAGAAAATAAAAATAAATAAATCATGCCAGTCTACCCTCCATCCTGCTTTGCCACAGAGGATGGCAACCTATATACTAAATTACACCACAGCATGGTATTTAACTGGGTCTCTCATTATAGACCATCTTTGTGGACAAGATTTAGAAATTTGAGCCGAATGCTGGTACCATTAGTAAGCACTCGATGGCTTTCCTCAAAGTGCCGTGATTAATAGATGACTATCAAGCTGAAGGGAGGTTTTTATATTGTGCCATGGAACGATTTGTCCTTGGCCTGCTCTGCTAAAAATGTGCATGACTTAGATGAGAACAGTGATGGCATGTTTATTAAATCAGTGGATGACAGGAAACTAGAAGGGATAGATAATAGATTTCAGGCCCCAAATCTTCTCAGTCTGAGACAATGGGCCAATTTTAATAAATTTTCAGTGTGAAGATCTGCCCCTATCCACATTTAACAAACACCCACTTTAGCTCCTTGAAAGACCAGATGGGGTGAAGCCAGGAAAACTTTGCCTGAGTAATTAAAACCCAGCTCCGACCATTTTTCATGATCAGACCACTAGAAACAATTTGCCTTCCAGCCTCTTGACCTGTTTTGTTTTGTGATCAGTAGAATGCGTACAATATCTCATCTCATCCGTTGGTTCTTATTAGGACTGAACCCCAGGATGACTCCTCAGTCTCTTGTCTTGGCGCCCTGCTCCCCAGGAAGAAGTTTCAAGTTCAGCCTACAGTTACAGCCCACAGTGCTTTCTTCCCTTCCTGGTAAGGAACTCTCTAAACTAATTTTTTCTATTTGCCTTGTGATGGGGCTGAAGAAGGCTCTGTCCTGGGTGATCATCCTGGGCTTGGGGGGAGTTGCACTATATTCTGTTCAGCAGGCTCTGCTTGATCTGTGATGTCATCGAAAAGCCTCAGGCAACAGAGACATAGAAGCATGGAACATACTGACGAATTTCAGAGGGAAAGTGGAGCGGGGGAGAGTGATTAACCAGGGAACTTATATGCATATATGCATAACCCATGGACACAGAGAATAGAGTGGTGAAGGCCTGGGAGGGGCGGGTGTGGGATGAGAGGGACAATGGGGAAGGAAAATAAAACACAAACAAACAAAGGGGACATCCGTAATACTTTCAACAATAAAGATACATTTTTAAAAATAAGAAAGATTAAAAAAAAAGTTTCCTTTTGTTGGCTTAACAGCCTGTGTAGCAAAGCAACCTGCCTGTTTTCGTTAAGGCCTACCATAGCCACCCATCGTTTGTACAGTGTGGCCTGACTTTTGTCTGCTAAGATCCCTTTCTGTAGATCTGCCTCTATTTGCACTAGGCTCCGTGCTCAGAAGGTTTCTGTGCTTAGTATACTTCTCTGCTTTCACTATCTTGACATTCATAATAATTCTTAACAAAGAGGTCACATTTTCATTTTGTACTGGGCACTACAAATGATGTAGCTGGTCTGGGCAGTCATAGCTGCCTTTTACCATAATTAAGTGCCATGGTCACAATTCCGTGTAACTGAGTTTTAAAATTGGTCACCCAGGTTACATCAGTTAAAAGCCAATGCATAAATACAAAAACAAAGAAACAGCAAAAGAGAATATATTATAATCTGATAATCTGACATGACTGAGAAATTCCAATGCTCATGTTTACTATAGCACCCCTAAATCTTATAGCCACCACTTCCAGCTGCTCAAGGTGTGTCTGTCAGTCTTTGTATATTGCCTCATTGAATTTCACCCTGTGCCTATTCTCCATCTTCCAAGCCCAAATGTACTAGATGTTTTGTAGATTGGAAGAACACAATAAATAAGACCCTTTTATTCTATCTAGGTTCAAAACTAATAGAAATATAGACAAAAAGCACATTTTTGGAGATCCAAATATCAACCTTATTTATTGATAAAGTGAAATGGGAAAGCTTGGCCAATTTTGTTAGCATTCCTGTAGCTGAAATTGTCTTTCCAAGCTACCACTACAGATCTTGCCCCACTAAGCCTAATATTTGACTAAAAGAATTTAGGAATGAATGCCAGCAGCTGTCCTTATAACCAAGAACAGAAAAAAACAAACACACAAACATAAAAGCAGAGCCATGCATGCCCCATTACTTCTCCCAAATGATTTAACCCTTCTCCATTGAGGAAGAAGTGAATGAAGAGACATGTCTATAAATCATAAACTACTCACACAGATGACCGAAGGAAGGGGTGTTTATACTACAGGGAAGGGGTCAAGACAAGGGATTAGGACAAGGTAATATACCTCATTATACATACCTTTAGTCTATCTAAGAGAAGTACTTAAAGGTTGAATGTTTTTGAAGAAAACCAAAGACCCTTCTCTACAAAAATTTATCCAAAGGATAATTACGAAACACAAATTTTTGGAATAAAGTTTAAATGTTTTAATATGTACACAGAAATTTGAGAATAAAATTAAACTAGTTATTCTATTTGTGAAATAACAGAAATTTAAGGCTAAACTTTAGTATTTCAGATTCAACTTAATATTATTTTTATTTTTACAATTTTAAAATATGATTACTGTACTTTTAATTTGCTACTATAATTTAATTTATATTATAGATTATAAATAGAGAGTTTTCCTGATATTCCATTTAATTTTGAACAGTGAAGTCTTCAAATACAGTGAAATTCCCACTGTGGCACATTTTACACAGTTATGTTCTCATATTCCTGATTTCTCAATTAGAAATAGAAATGTGTTTTCCTAGGTCCGTGGTCGGCAAACTGTGGCTAGCGAGCCACATGCGGCTCTTTGGCCCCTTGAGTGTGGCTCTTCCACAAAATACCACGGCCTGGGGGAGTCTATTTTGAAGAAGTGGTGTTAGAAGAAGTTTAAGTTTAAAAAAATTGGCTCTCTAAAGAAATTTCAATCGTTGTACTGTTGATATTTGGCTCTGTTGACTAATGAGTTTGCCGACCACTGTCCTTAGGAGTATTCAGTTCCCACCTTCATAATTTCCCAAGACTACCATCTACTGAATAAAGAGGAGCCATTACGCTTACCAGAATAACCCACTGTGGTGTCTGACACCACAAAAGGAAGCCAAGGACTAATTTGATAGGGATTAAATTTAAGGCTGTTAAAGTGTTCCACTTTGCCCTCCTTTGCCCTACTCTGTCCTCCCCATGTGTTTCCAGATCTACTCTTCTCTTTTCTTCACTTTGTTCTCTGCCCTGGGACAATGACCTGCATAGATAACATGAGCAAGTGCCCTGCCTTCTGGCTTCAGATGAGGGTGGGCCAATGGTGAGCCCAGGGAGAGGAAGAGCAGGGAGACTAGGGTGTTCAATTGTCCCACCTTCAGCACTGAGAGGATGCCTGGTGTGTCTCTCCTGAAGGTCACTCCTCTTCAAGATTCTCTTCTGTACAGGACGCTCTCCTTTCCGTTTCTAGGAGCCACCACGTGTGTTCCCCGCCCCAGATTACGCTACTATTTTTTGTGGTTTCCTTACACCCAACCACACCTTTCTAAATAGCTCCTAGGACTATTCAAATTCTAATGTATCATGTGTTTTATCTACACTCCAAGATATATACAACCTACAGTGGCAAGGTCTATCTAAAAGCATCTAACCACTTAGTGTCTACCAAAGCCATAGTGTTTTCTGGTTTTAGCAAATGCAGCAGATGTAGTGGCAGGTTAGTCGAGAAAAATCCTCAGCTCTTTTATTTAGATCAATTGCTTTGCAAATAAAGGTATCTTTTACCATGTTCATGCAACTGTTTTGGAACCTTTGTTATTGAAGCTCCCCTCTTGGACAAGCATTTAAAGAACTCCAAGAGGGGATGTTTTCACATCCATCTCCATACCTGCCAAGGAAAGGCCTTTTTTCCTGAAAAATTATGGTTATGTATGGGATGTTGCCTGTTCAATATATTTCTACTTAAGAATGCCAGATACTTAAAGTGATGATCTTTCAGATTATACAATATTAGAATTTATTCCAGAGCCCTGGTGCCATTGTAATAAAGAAAATCATTTACAAAATAACAATTCAAAGTGCAGGTTAAAAAAAAATAGTCTGAATTAGTCAACTGGTATATGGCAGTGACACTGTGCTCATGAAAAATAAAATCAAGTTGCATTTCTAACCTTGTAGCCTATTGCTGTTTTTAAACTTGTAGACTCACACAGATGAATACAAAAATCACACAGCAGGAAAGCATTGAAAAAATGTCTTAAAAATGAAATAGCTAAGTACATCATGAATTTTTTTATACCTACTGGTAGTTTTCCTATTTTTTTTTCCTTTTAACCAAGAAAACTCTCTTGAGGGAGCATTTGTAGAAGCTATACATTTTGAAATATAAGTGAAACAATATCCCTTTTACACAACGATCTTCCCATAATGTGTACATATATGCAGTCTGTGTATCTTCTTGATTTCCTAAATTTGTTCTGTCTACCTTAGGAAACTTGTGATAATAATGAGTGGAGACATTCATGTGGCTCCCTTAAATACCGCCATCTCTAGATTGCTATAAATAAATTGGATTAAATTGTGAACAAACATAGTATTTCCTAAGCTTCTCTTCAGAGTGGAATGTTGACCTAGAATACTAAGAAAATAAAAGGGGAATATGTACTGGTATGATTTTATTCCTCTAGGAATCTGGCTTCAACCTGAAGCCTTGATAATAAGTCACTAGGAAAAATCCTGGCGAGAAAAGAAACCTATGAGCTTAAAGAAACAATGTTTGATCTCACATTTTTTCCTTGTTGGCAACAAAGCATCAAAGGACATCAAGAAGGCAGTTAGTGAAACTCAGTTTAAAAATACTGGTGATAGATTTTTTTCTCTGTGCTCCCTAGACTTCATTGAATAAGCACAAGTGTCTAATTATGAAAATAATTGGAATAAACACAAGATAGGGAAATATTATGTACATATGAGTCAACAGTTTGAAATGGATTATTAATGAAGTAAATTTCAAGCCATCTGGTTTTCCAGTCTTGATTAAATTAGAGTGTAATCAGTCTGAATGAATCAGCTGTAGGTCATACAAAAATTGTTACATATAAATGTATAATGTATATATATTTAAAATAATATCTTTATGTACTGAATCACTAGAAAATATACATATAATCAGATATCTACTCCGTTGGTTCTTCAATGCAAATTACCATTAGACATATTCCATCATTTTACATTTGTAGATATGTTTGCTTCTTTTTAATTATTATTATTATCCAACCCACAAACTTTATTTGGATTTCACCCATAGTCCTACTTATCCTCTGTAGTAAGAATTTTTCAGGTCTAAGATCCAATCCAAGATCACCTGTTATCATAGCTCCTTAGCCTTCCTTCACCTGGATCGGTCTTAGTCATTCTTTGTCCTCTCAACTGACATTTTGAAGAGAAAGGGTTGATTACTTTATAGAATGTCCCTCTACTTGGGTTTGGCTGATATGTCATTAGACTCAGGTTATGAGTAGGTGGCAGGAATACCCCAGAAGTGACGCTGTGTTCTCATTGCTCCTACCAGGTGGCAGGAGATTGTGACTTATTCCCATTTTTATGATGTTAACTTTGATCACCAAGTCCTGGGCATGCCCTCTAAGTTTCTCTACTGTAACGTTACTATTTTCCCCTTTGTAATAATAAATAACTAATCTATGGGGATATTATTTGAAGTTATGTGAATATCCTATTCCTTATAGCATATTGATGGCTCTTGCCTGAATCAAATTGCTATAATAATTGCCAGATAGTGATTTTTAAACTCTATTATTCCTTCTGCATTAATTAGTTAGCATTTTGTATGTGTTTCCTTCTCCCTTATTTATTTTCTTCTGACAATATGGATCTATGGATTCTGATTTTATTCAACGATTTGTCATCCATTACCATCGTTACTTATTTTGATGCTCAGATTATCCCAGATTTGGCCCGTGGAAGCTCCTTTAAGCTGGCTTCTGTGCCTGTCATTCTTTGAGCACATTTTTACCTCCAACACAAGATGGTCTAGGCTTTACTTTCCCAGCCCCAGCCCTGGACACATCCATTTTGATAAGGGCCCCTAATTCATTTTAGTGGGGAGTGATATGAGAACCTGAGATCTGAAAACTAGGATGCTCATTGCCAATGAGGTGTCATTGCTCATGTCCTTTCAGTGGACGACTGGAGAAAATAGCCATTGTATATCATTCTTACCTTTCACCATTTTATATTTGTAGCTCAGTTCTCTTGTTGTGAGACGCTGGGCCCCCAAGAAAATCAATATATTTACTGCTTTACTCAATTCTACAATACACATAAACTTGTTTCAGAATTACTGTTTGATTTTTTTTAATGATCAAGCACTTTTTAATGATCAAGCACATTCTTAATTTGTACTCTTTACTCACTGTGAGACAAAGACAAAGTAAGAAAAGAATGAGTTAGCGATCCTGTTCTCAAATAGCTTGTAAGCCTCCTGCAGAAGAAAATAGCCACCTGTGAAATACGGGTGAACACTGCAAAACAATTCCAAAACTGCTTCCAGGAATTTGGTACTGATTAATGCCCTGTATAATTGACAGAGTTAACTGATTATTCATGTGCAAAATTTAATAAAGGGTGTGCACAGAGCGGCTGTTTTCTGTGAATAGTTAAAAGTATACCACTATGGCTTTAGACAAGAGTCTACATTTTATTTAATTTTTAAAAATTTGAATGCCAGCACCTAGAAAGTGTGAAGCAAATTATAGGTTTGCAATCAATATTTATTCAATGAGAAAATAAGGAGTAAAAGTCCCTCCCAACTGAGAAGACATTCTCCCATCCATCATTTCACTCCTACTTCTGCAGGCATCTGGAGTCCTAGTTTTCTAGTTGCCATGGTTGCTTATTACTTAAGCTGTAATATTGTTAACACTTTCAGCATTAGTAGTAATAGTGTTTGTTCTACAGTCATAATCAATCTCACTGTCAGAAGCCTCCAACATCTCAATGGAAGAGTGGGCAATGTGAGGGCTTCCCATAGAACCAGTCCCACAGGGATGCTCCGCCCAACATTATGCTTCTGTTTGTGCTGCAGGAAATGTGTCTCTGCCTTATCTTTCCTGAAACACCTCCCCATCTACTCTGCCTCTTGATTGTTTCCATTTCTGGACCAGTGTCTGGGCTCACTCTGGCTGGTAGAACCCTGTTCAGGTCCTGGAATCCTTCCTTTGAAATCTTTTCTCTTGTCCTCTGCCTGGTGCCATGTATTAAACTATTTCTGATTATTTCTCTTTTTTGTTTACTTAATCTTAACAGTTGACTGCGTTGTTAATTTACTTTACACGAACTGTTTTCTGGCCTGGTAGCTTCCTCAGTATATATATCTTTGGATTCCAAACATATCTCAAGAAAGTCCTTAGCTGGGCTAAAACTTCCTATAATCATAACGAAAGATAAGACTGAGGGGAAAATATTGGCGAAAACCCCTCTAACTTAGGAACCGAGGTGTCCTTCATGGAGCAGAACATTTCCTAAGAAATAATAGGACACAAGAATTCAGAATTAAGGAGTTCTCCATAATTAATACAAGTGGTTATCAAATAATAACCCAGTATCCTATAATCAGTTTGGGATCAGGAAAGTGCAAACCTCTTTTATTTTCTCTTGCCTTTACTGCTATCTACTCAATAGCAAAGAGATTCTCTGTAAATACTTATAACATAAAATGTGTATAATTATGTTTATTTTAATGACCTATAATATAAATCTTTTATATTATTTTTACTTACATCATTTTTGTTTTGGGGATCTTATATTTCATCTACCTTCACTAACATCTCTTTCCTAAGATATAAATGAGTTGTAAATGAAAAAGCACCAGCATCAAATCTGTATCATGACTGTCAATGGCTTATAATGGAATCCCAAAGAGAGCAATGACACACTCCTTCGAGAAATGCTGTTGTTGCTAGGATATTAATAGTTTGGAAGAACACATGAACAATGATGATTGTGTCAATCATTCAGTCAGAAGTGTTGGAGTCTGAATTAAAATAATTTTAGGTATAGCTTAATCAGTTATAGCTTAGCCAATTATACATTTATATTCCTTTTTATGCATATTCACTAATGATAATTAATTTCAAAATTCTAGGTCTACATATGTCTAAAATAGTTCATAAAATCAAGTAAAAATTAGAACTACAGAGTATTTGTCATTGATTAATAGGAATCACTTTAATTGTTATGTGAAATAATGGTACATTTTAATATTGATAGAATTTAGGGTCAATGAAGTAAGGTAAATATGTAACACCTAATGAATTAACCTATTTTTCAGCTACCTATCTTAGTTTGAACTCCCAAAAAAAGGATCTGAGCTGGTGATGAGTATGTGGGAAATTTTTTAAAGAGTACCTCAGGATTAAATAGGAAAGTGAAAAATGTAGGATTGTGTAAGAAAGTTAAACTGAAGTGGAGTATAACAAAAATATCAACCAATCAAATGGGGGTTCTTTCCAGAAGATTGGACAGCACTTCAGAATATGTGCACTGACCACCAGGGAGAAGCTCCTGCATTGAGTTTCTGCCCCCTGGTGGTCAGTGCATGTCATAGGGACTGGTCCACCACTCCTTTCAATCATTCAGGTCATTCAGTCATAAAGGTCGCTTAGGCTTTTGTATATATAGATGATGTGATTAGATGTAAGCTGCCCTCAGGTAAATGGCTGGACCAGGTGTTTTTTTGTTTGTTTGTTTTTGTGGGTTTTTTTGCTAAGAACATCCCCAGAGAAGGACTCACCTAAGATCCATTTATTATCCCCAATCCTACCAGCTGGGAGTTTCTCAGTCCTACAGGGAACTCCTGGGTGCCATACTTTACATCCATTAAAACTTTCCCAAGTTAGATTCAGTTGCTTCATGGAAAAGCTCAAATTTTCTGGTCATTTTCTTGTGGAAACTAAAAATAGAAAATACCTTAGGGGAAGCTGCTGCTGCAGTTTGTTTTAAGGTAACCACTGATTCTCATGTCCACCTCACTCTGTTATCCTTTATGGCTACTCCCTACACCCAAATAGCACCTCTGCTGGTCTAGTACCTCCTCTTGAGGGTTGACTCAAACCTCATCTCTGTGAGCTCTAAATTTCTGGTCAACATAATATTCCTAGACTGTGAATTCTTTACTTGTCCCTTTATCATTGAAAACTGGGTAAGGGTAGACCAAGAACCATACCAATAAATCACAGAAGTCTCAAACATTCTTTCCTGGCCCCATAATGGAACAACAGATCTCTCTCCTCTGGATGATCAGGGTCAATTATTCCTGGAAGGTATATATTTTTTTGTTTTTCTTCTAATTGATAGGACTCACAGTGTAAGGATTCAAAGCGACTGAATTCTACTGCATTAGGACTCTTGAATGGTTTCCTTATGAAAGCATCTCCCCTCCTACAACAAACATCTCAATCAGAATAGCCTAGAATTGTGAAGACAAGATGAAACCCTCCACAAATGGACCTCTGGGAGTGATGCTGAACATCCTCATGGCCACTGCTTCCACTCCTTGATTCCTGGACCATGTATTCTATCCACTGGGAATACAACCTAATTAACGTTGATTAATATAGGAGATTTATGTGTATATGTATTTGTAAGTAATATAATACATATCATAATTATACAATTTACAAATACATATATAATTTATAAGTACAATTATAATTTATAAATACAATATTTATAAAACATATATATTTCTCCCTTCCCCCCTTATAAGATAGCTTCTCATCTTTGCAGAGTATCATCTAACTTGGAGCCTTGGTTGAACCTTAATGAGGACGTCCCACATGCAATCACACCTTAAGGCCTGCAGCTACCGAGTGGTAAGTTATACAGTACAATAATTGGATCCTATGCCATATCTATTTGTCCTTTAAGTGGTTTCCTTTGTTAATCAGATGGTATGCAAGGATCCTATTTTGGTACACCAAACTCTGACTTAGATAGTGGTGTTGGCTAAGGCACAAAGATAAATATGCATCCACTTCCAAAATATATGTCAAGTCTACTTACAAATAATTGATGTTTTATACACGTTGGAAGAGGTCCAACATAATCTCCTTGCCATCAAGTGGCTTATTGATCTAAAGTGATAGTATCAGACAATAATGTTGATGACAGGTTAGACAATGTACACTTGTTGTAAAGTTGGGTCTTTCCTCTGAGGATCGAGTCTCCTCTTTCTTCTCTAGGTCTAAAATCTGGCTCAAGTCCAAAAATTGAGCTTAAGACAGTGACTTTCAAGGGGATTGTTTTGTCAGATTTTTGATCAGCTAGTCCATATTTGTAGATTGTATAGATTGACTAATATCCTTATTTTCTGGCCAGCTCTCTTGTCACTGTAGTTGTGTATTCTCCTTATTACTCTCAAAACTATCTGTAGATCAAACTCTTTTAGCTGTCAGGCCAACTGCTGCCCATTATGATATGCATGTCCACCTTTTTCTGACACTTAGGCTCTGATATTTGGCTTCTGGGATGTCAGGATTCTATCATCATCATTGCTGTCAGCAAATTCATTTGTATTACAGTGTCCCCTACCATTACCCTGACCTACAAGAGTACAATCATTCTTGAAATTCACAAAGGTACCCACAAATGCGACTATCACCAGCATATGCTTTATCACTGCATGAAATGAGGTGTCTTCTGGGCTCCTCTATGGAGCGTAAGCAGTTGGTAGGTTTTCTAAATTCACTAAGTATAGCTACTCAATCACTTTTATTCCTCAAAGCCTTTTGACCCCTCTCCCACTGTTATGGCAGTCAGTGGCATATATGCTTTACTTACTGTGGTGCATTGCATTTTCCAGGATTCCAACAAGCATGTTAAAAGAGTTAGCATCCCAAGGTATTAAACCCTGGCTATTTGATATCATTTCCCAGTGTATTAAATGCTGTATACTGAGAAAATACTCCTAAATCAAGTAACTTTCCCTTTTTCATCCTTATTTTCTACCTGTATTACCACAGCTCCTTTGGAATCTAGTAATATATATCCTTTCAGAGCTTTTTCCAATATGTGTAAACTAGTTCTTGCAGCTCCATTGGAATATAGACCCTTTTCTTCCGTAGCAGGCTCAGTACTTCACTAAGTGAACTGCATTGTACAGGGACCATAGTTAACAACTCAGTGGTTAGGAGAGGAGTTGGGGTTAGATCCTTTTGTCTTTGCCGTTTTCAATTGAGAAGTGCTAGCTACTAGGAGAAAAGAGGGGGCTACTTGTACATAGCTAGTAGGTTCAGGGAGATACACAATTTTAAGGTTTCCAAGAACACTAAGTTCATACTTAGTGTTTCCCATTCAAGTCCACATCCATCTCAGTCCCACTTCTCTACCAGAGCCCTGATGGTGGTGGAACAGACTGACTGGATGAGAAATAATCTCTGGAGCTCTGCTATTCCTATAATCTTCCTCTGCAGGGGATAAGTATCTCTTTATATGCTGCCAATGAGTCACTTTGACTTTTAGCCAATATTGCTAAAGCAGCTATAATTGATAATTAATCACCCTCAGCATTTCATTTTCCTCCTCCAAAGCATTGATGGCACTCAACATAGCTGTCTAATTTCATTGTCCTTATAATTAGTATCTTAAACCTCTTGAAGGCCTGAGATATTGAGACCACTAGTACAATACATTCCGCTGGTGCCCTATATCAATTTTCCACCAATAAATGATTTAACAGTTGTACTGCTACAGCATGCCAAGGGCTTTTAGGGCTTTACCAACTATGAATGATGAGGTTCTTATCATTAGACCAATTCATTAGATAATTCTTGACATCAAATATATTATCTCAGGTTCCTTGGAAAACAGACTTTGAGATGGAGATATGCAGGCAGGATTATCACAAGGAGGAGGTGTGTTTGAAAACACCCTTAGCCTCTACACTTAGTGGATGAATAAAGAGGTAGGATTGAGCAAAGGGAATAGTTGAACTGTGATATGGTCACAAGGGACTTAGCCAATCCTATGGGGAGTTGGAGGTCCCTTTAGATTGACTTACCTTGAGGCAAGATTGACATCATCCTCCCACCTCCATCTTCACTTCTAAGAACGATGTTGGTTTCCTAGTCCTTCTTTGGATGTTGACTCCCCTGGAGGAGGAGGCATGAATTACATGAGTAATTTGGTTTCTTAGCCTGAGAGTTATTCCTCTTGAGGCACTCAGTGGAGGGCTCTTAGCCACTCAACATGGGGTGGGTGGACAATGCACTACTCAATCCACTGAACTCCCTGAGACTTTTTATTTCCATCTTCCTGCTCCTTTGCTAGTTTCCATTTTGCCCACAGCAATAATCACCCAGCTGCAATTATTCACACCCGCACCCCCTATCCTCTTGCTCCTGGATGGCAGAGTACTGTTACAGCAGATGTAAAACAATGCAGACTTGTCCCGGTACAAATTCATGCTGTGCCACTGCAGTTACATTTTCACAATTATAAGCACAAACATATGAAATCACCTCAGGCAATGCTTTGACAGCTCCCTAGGGTATTGCTCAATTCAGAAGAACACTATAAAATAGCTTTAAAAAATATGCTTGACTACCCGGCAGCAGAATACACGGACAGAACTGAGCCAGGCCTTGAGAAAAGTAAATTCCTTCTCCAGCCACTTGACAGTGTTATGAAATGATAATGAAAGTTATGCATAACTAACGACTTCAAATTCAACCCTATTGAACTATTTCCCGATGTATAAAATAACATGGAACTCATTGTGTGAAACTACATGAACAAAGAATATATCTCTATCTCTCTTTAACCTTGGAAATACTTCAGACGAGATGAATATGAGAAATTACAATTCAGTCAGGAAACACTATTTAACACCTACTATGTGCTAGGCACTATTTTAGGTATTGGAGAAATAGCAGTGAAAAGTAGTAACAGTAAGAAAACTCCTGACTTTGTTGAAATTGCAATATTTTTCACTTACTCAGTTGCTCCTTTGTCCTATCTCCTTGCCTCTGCTCCTGAATGGCAGAGTACTGCTGTGGCTGCAAAGTTCAACTTGCAAAGACTAGTTAAGCTCAAGCATAACTTTATCTTTTCTTCCTCCTCTTCCTCCAGTAGTAAACTACCTTTTATATTTCTTCTTTCTCTTTTCCCCACCTCTTGTTTATACTAGTTTTTAAATTCCTCAATAACCAGAACAATCAGATTCTTCTTTGTATGTCAAGCATACAAACACAGTGCATTTTGACATGTGTATCTTGAATATATGAAAGAATTAATATACATTGATAATCTATGAGGAAGAAAATATGAACTGATGTGCTAATAATTACAGTTATGTATCAGTTTTGATAATTTCTCAAGAGGAAAGAAAATTGATCCATATATAATAAGAATAGAAAATATATATTATCTCAGTTGCCATTTTCAATAAATTAGTAATGATTTTCTGGAGTATCAACTTGAAAATAAATCACAGCTGTGTTCAGGCTCAGAGGGAAGGAGCATCATGACACATTATCTCAGCCTGATATGAGCTCCTGAAGAGGAATACTGCCATTTGTAATATCATCCTCTCTTCCTCTCTCCCTTTCTTCCATTCTCTCTCTCCCTCACCCTCTCCCTCTTCCTTTTCTTCTTTCTTGCTCATCTACTTTTTTATTATAGTAGAGAGAGAGAGAGAGAGAGAGAGAGAGAGAGAATATTTGTACAATGTAGTGCTTTCTTTCTTTGAATAAAGTAAAATAATTCAACTGAGAATACCTTGAGTATACCCTGGAATTTGAATATAAAAAAAAATAAGAATTTGACTCTTGGCTGGGAGGTGTGGCTCAGTGGTTTAGCATCAACCTATGAACCAGGAGGTCTTAATTCGATTCCCTGTCAGGGCACATGCCCAGGTTGTGGGCTCAATTCCCAGTAGTGGGTGTGTAGGAGGTAGCCGATCAATGATTCTCTCTCATCATTGATGTTTCTCTCCTTTTCGCTCTGAAATTAATATCCTCTTGTGTTTCTCCATGGGAAATTAATAATGTGGCTAAAACTGCCCAAATGATGGAAATAATTAAAGAAACATAGAATATAAGTGAAGAAAGTATCCATTAATGTTTCAAAATGCAATAACACTATTGTCTTCTAAAACTTAATCAACCAGCAGGTCTGACATATATTTCCAGTTCTGACTTTTTTTTTCAAAACTTAAGAAACATTTTAGTGCACAGAGATCAATTTCAGAACATGCATATCATGTGGTATTATATGTCATTTGAAAAGGGAGTTATTGACTTGAAAATCACTTTTTGTCATGCTGAGAGTAATCATACTGACTTTACATGAACACTTGTCAGTGTTCCTTAATTATGTTGCCAGCAAGACACGCAAAATGAACATTTGCAAAATGTTAATCCAAAATTGGTATGTGTGTGTGTATATACATAATATGATATTAACTCCTTGATTTCTGTGCTCTGAAAAACAGTAATATATGTATCATTTTGGTTATCTCTTATTACTGTATACCACCTGAAAAACTAAGAGCTTAAAACAAGAACCACTTTCTTATTCCTCATTAATTTTGTAGGATGACTAGGATTGTCCCACTGGATCTATTGATATAAATGTCACTTAAGCTATACTTATTTGGGAACTCAGTAATCTTAAGGTCTAAACTTGGGAGTTTCAGAACATCACTTTTGCTGCAGTCTAGAAAGTAAATCCATTCCGATTTTAAAGGAGGATGGATTTCTGTGGCCATCTTCAGAGATTGCAACCACATATTTTAAATGCACATGCACTAGAGAGTAGTTGTATTCTTGAAAAATTAACCTCTATAGCATTTTATTTTTATATAAATGCATTTTCCCCCAAAGTCATATACTATTGCTTGAATGTGTCTTTCTTTGCATTTATGCCTCTTCCATGACACTGTAAATGCTTGAAGTTAGATATAGTGACATGGTTTCTGATTGCAAGTTAAGATTTGTAATGTTTCTTAAATTCTGGGGATGTTGAATCATATAAATGGAGATATGACCTCCCTCTACTTTATTCTAATTCAAAAGATATTTGGTTGTGTTTTTTTTTTTTTTTTATTGATTTCAGAGAGGAAGGGAGAAGAAGAGGTAGATAGAAACATCAGTGATGAGAGACAATCATTGATCGGTTGCCTCCTGCATGCCCCCTATTGGGGATCGAGCCTGTAACCTGGGCATGTACCCTTGACTGGAATCAAACCCGGGACTTTTCAGTCCAAAGGTCTACGCTCTGTCCACTGAGCCAAATGAACTAGGGCTGTTTTTAGTTTTGAGATACCATAAATAAACTCTCATGCATTGTTATTGGGAGTGTAATTTTATAAAACCACCCAAAAATGGTTGGCAATATCTACAATAGCTAAACATATGCATGTCCTAGGACCCAGAATTTCGGTCCTGGATATATCCAATATCAATGGGATGATTTTTTTTTCACTTTCAAAATTTTAAACATGCAAAAAACAAGTCAAATTTTTATTTTTGGCTTGTGAGCTATCAATTTAAGGCAGTCTCAATAAAAAATAATAAAAATGTTTTAGAAAGGGTACATCAAATGCTTCTATCATTACAGTAAATTCTTCTTTTTGGGAGATTAATACCTTTTTTCAGTACACATACATTACCTCTTCTTTATATTAAAAGAAAGAATAGAAATTTAGTCATGACAATGTTAATAATTGTGAAGGTAAGGGTAATTGTACACTACTTGTGAGCTCACAAATCATCCTTCTACAGTTTGAGGGATGCTGGCACAGGTCAAAGACTCCTGGGTCAGAGACGAAAAGAACTTATTATTAATGGCACATTGAGCACCCTGAACTTTAATTTGGCTTGGTTCTCCTTGACTTCTAAGTCCCACAGGGTGAAAGGAAGAGACCCAGGAGAATCTGTGCATATAGTAGGTTTGCCTCATCACTAAGGAAGCCAGAACTTAGGAAACCCAATTTAAAAAAAAATGTTTTTATTGATTTCAGAGAGGAAGGGAAAGTGATAGAGAGATAGATACATCAATGATGAGAGAGAATCATTGATCGGCTACCTCCCACACACCCCCTACTGTAGATAGAGCCTGCAACCCAGGCATGTGCCCCTGACTGGAATCGAACTGGGGACCCTTCAGTCCTCAGGCCAACGCTCCATCCACTGAGCCAAACCAGCTCAGGTGGAAAACAGCTCAGGCAGAAAACCTTTTATAATGAACTTGAAGAAAACCTGCCATTCTTTGCTCCAGGATAGACATCATTTTTAGTATACTGGACCGTCAACAATCTTACCATGTGCTCCAGGGTGGGACAATACAAACACCCCTAAAAGAAAAGCCCAAACAAAGGCCATCAGAGCATCTGCTGGAAGGATATACAAAAACAAGAGATCATTGGAACATTAAGTTAAGTTTTATGGAATTATTTTATTTACTGAATAACCCCATTGATTAATACTACTTAACGTCATATGCAGAATGGACAAGGTATTCTTGCAGTGTATGTGTCATTTTACATGATACAGTGTATGTATCATTTTATGTATCACTAGAGGCCCAGTGCATGATTGAATCATGCACGTGTAGGGTCCCCTACAAGCTTTCCCTTTCGATCACGGGGAGATGGGTGCCTGTCCGCTGGTGCACCAGGCCTTTCAGAAGCCTCTGGCATGGCGGAGGCTTCTGAAAGGCCTGCTGCCTGAGCGGACAGGCACTCAGCTCCCCAGCTTTTGATGGTCCGTGCGGCGGGATGTCAGCTCGCTGCCCCAGAGGCCCCTTCTGTGCCGCAGCACAGCCATGGTGCAGACGCTGAGCTCGTGCCACTGCTGGCAACGCAGCTCAGCGTCCCGCCGGCCCAATCAACTACCCCGGCCACCCCAAGTCCCGCCCCCCCGCGCCTCCTGGCCAATCATGGGCATAGCGAAGGTATGGTCAATTTGCATATTTGTCTATTATTAGGTAGTATTGTAACCCCAAGGTATTAATTTAACCCCAGTGTATGTATCATATTAACCCCAAGGTATTAATACTACTTAAAGTCATATGCAGAATGGACAAGGTATTCTTGCAGTGTATGGCAAATAGTACCTTACAAAAGAGCTGTGTTAATTATATCAAAAACATTTAATATACTTTCAGGCTTATAAACAGGAGCATATATGTTTTTATTAGTTTGACTTAGAGTGCTTTGGAAAGTATTTTAAAACAGAGGTGCAAAACCACTAAATATGGAGTGAAAAAAAAACAAGTTTTTGCATGCCACTACCAATATGAGTTTTCTAATCCTTAGGCATATGAGTTTTCTAATCCTTACACTTTATTTTGCAAACTAGAAGGGGCATGATAGAATAAGGATCCTGCATGTGGGCTCTGGAGTAAGTTGCCAAGAATAGAATTTGATTCAGTCACAACTGCTAATAAATTGGCTTATATAAGCTCCTCAGTCTCATTTTTGCATTATTTTTAATCTTGTTAAAATAGCAAAATTTTTCTGAAAAGTACTTCTTGAATAAGCATCAGCTTGCTGTTATTTGAAATGCTTATTTCAAACCTATTAGACTTACTTTATAGTATTTTAAAATAGTTAAAGTATGGGAATTTGGAGAATATTTTAGATTACACAGAAAGTGCATAATAAAAATTGATCAATTTATCTTTCTGTATTAGCAGTTTATAATAACTATGTAAATAATAACACAAAAGTAAATAACCAAGTAGAATCCAATTTGCTTATTTTCATATTGGCATGCTGTCTTGTATATATGGGCAATCTTAAAACTAGAGGAGCAAGTTGTATGAACTTATAGCTACAGTGTCCATTCTAAAAATGTCAAAATTAACTCATAAGGCCATCTGAGATTTTTCAAGAAATTATGGTGCAATATTGATGCAAAATATAATATATTTAAAATTGAAAAAAAGTGTAATGGCAGTGTTATATTACCTTAATTTACTTTGGAATGATTCAGTATACAAAGTTCAACATTAATGTGTACTTTCATGTGCTGCCTTTAATCTGTACCTCTGAGAGAGGCTAAACGTAATAGACACAGAAATGCACAATCTGAAAATAGTTGCTTGTTATTTGAGCTATTCTGATGCCAAATCCATGCTCGCTCTTAGTCTCACTTATTCACTGCTGGCAGGTTGGTGAGAATGAGGGGTGGGGATGTTGGAAGAAGAGCAGAGACTAAGGCTGCAGGGAAGTCCTCCTATATATTTTTCTCTTTTGTGTTAACACATACACATGCACTTACACAAACACAAGATGCTAGGAATGGGGGCCATAGCAGCAGCCCGGATTGAAGCAGTGAAAGCAGTGAAATGCATGGAAAGTAAGTTAGAGAGGTAGAATCACCAATGACAACTGCTGAACAGTATCAAAGGTCCAAGGGTCTAAGATTGAATACACGAGTTTACCAATCACAGCCAAAGCACTTTCCAGAACTTTGGGAGAGTGATTTGTGGAGGAGAAAAACTTGCCCTCTTTCTTGCCAATCCTGACTCTTTTTTTCCCCTCCTTTTAGAGAAAGGAAGGGAGAGAGAGAAACATCAATTTTTTGTTCCATTTATTTGTGCATTCATTGCTTGATTCTTGTATGTATCCTGACTGGGGATTAAACCTGCAACCTTGGCCTATCAGGATAATGCTTTAATCAACTGAGCTACCTGCTTGGGCCAATCCTGACTTTTAAAAACTACTTTTGTTTTCCCAATGAAGTAAAAAAAGAGAATGAAAGTCCATAAAGGTGTCATTGCAGTATGTGGCACTGAAACTGAAGATGATAACACATGAACCTTTTGCTAGACAGTTCTTCCCCAGGCTGGAGCAAAAGCAAGAGGAGGGGACCCTTATCAAGGAAACTGTTTAGTCTCCTGGGGTTCGCTGCAGGTGCACCAATACAGAATTTATCCCTAAAACCAAGGGGGCAAAAACACAAACCTCTAGTGTATCATTCCATCTACCTATGTTAGAGAATGGTAATTGGCTTGTCAATATTTCATTGTATTTTTCTCTGACGCACTAGGTAAGTAAACAAAGATTCAAATCAGTTCACAGTTTTCCACATAGGGGCTGACATTGATGAACTAGCCCTGTGGAGTTAGCAATGATATCAACAACTTCACGCTTGGTCTAGGTTTCACTGTATTTTTATCCAGATAGACACACAGTTCCCAAGGGTGCCACCTTTCCCTAAGCTCTTTTCATGAGAATCAGTTTTGGCTCATCCATCAGTGATCTGCCACTTCATTGAGATTGGTAAGAGTGACTGTCTTGTGAGATGTGCCTTTCCCAATGATGTGAAACAACACATAGAGATA
This sequence comes from Eptesicus fuscus, assembly GCF_027574615.1. Classification (NCBI taxonomy): domain Eukaryota; kingdom Metazoa; phylum Chordata; class Mammalia; order Chiroptera; family Vespertilionidae; genus Eptesicus; species Eptesicus fuscus. Next base: position 81,429,092 of record NC_072474.1, on the reverse strand, counting down.
TGACAGATACCAGCTAGCAACCTTACACCCACCTCCCTGACATGTCCTCAGAGGACACATGTAAATTTGGACAGAGTACTGACACAGTGAATGGTCTTTTTAAACCACGCCCCCCCACCTCACTGGATCACAACCATAATTTTGTTTGACTTCAACTTCTTAGTGAACATTGCATATAAAAAAAAAAACTGCAGAGATGGAGATATAGGCAAAACTTACCACTTAATCTTTTCTCAAGCAAAATGATTGTCAGTAATATTGTCATGATTGCTAGGTTGATGGCAAGAGTAACTGTATCAGCATAAGAAATGTTAGAAATAATTCAACGTTGCTGTTCTAGATATGAATCAGCACTAAATATTGTTCAAGAACGTTAGCCCTTGTATGAACAAAAATATAACAATCTATATCCCTTGCATTGGAGCTCTGTGAATGGGATATTCATTTGATTCCATTTTTTTTGCCACATAATGGAGAATTTTGTAATGAGATTCCAACGAAAGGTTAGCTGGCTCCTGCTGCTGAAATATCATTGCATGGGCCTTGAATCAATCATAAAAAAGTGCTTAGGAATGTCTGCAACTTTGCTGAGCTCACAAGAATAAGTTGTGTGACTTAATTTTTGCCTGCTTGTTGGTGCAGAATTCATTCAGAGACTTGTTCTCATCTGGTAACTCCACCTAGAAGAAAGATTGTGAGAAAGGCAAATTAAAGCCCTCATCTCTAATTTCTGAAGCCTATGGATGGACTATCTACAAAATTGACTTAGTTTAGTTTCCAAAAACTGAGGGTCATGAAGGAAAAATGACTGGCTAACTGACATAATTAAATGTCTCTGTCAAGGCACCTCTCAACATGGAAGATTCCCATTTAATTAAACGTATTCCAGAAATTTCACTGAAGCTTCTAATCATGAAAATATTATTTTTTTGTTATTTTCTTTTTTCCCCCCTAAAACTAAAATTCTAAATGATTCTCAGGTGGAGAAATCATACTAATCACAAAATAGTATTAAAATGCAAACAGAATTATAGTCCAGTAATTTGCAGTGAGAAAATCAACTGTCCGGGAGTTTAAATGTTTAATAAGATCTCAGTGCAATCTCTACCCTGAGGAAAGCTTCGTGGTCAGACAAATTATAATCAGAAGCTGAAAATAGAATTAGAGCAACAGAAGTTATGGGCAATAGTCATAACCCATGTAGGGAACAAAGCATTCATATTACCAGTCCAGGTCACTTGTCCTTTGAAAATACATGAATGAGCACAAGGAAATCTCTGGGTGGTATGCATAGTACTTCCCTAACTATGGCTAATGTCAATGATCAGATTTTTTACAATTAATTATAATCAATATTACTTCAAATTACAATGTCAAACTATAGTTTCATCTAACATGCTTGGTGTGGTAGGTATTTACTTATAAAGATCTCAGGAAGACAATTTGACTAAATTTCATTCTATCCCCACCATCTATATCTATCTATCTATCTATCTATCTATCTATCTATCTATCTATCTATTATCTATCTATCTATCTATCTATCTATCTATCTATCTATCTATCTAAAGCCAGCGACCGGAATGCTGTAATGACCAAAACAGCCAATAGCTATGATGCCCACTGTGGCCAGCAAACCATCAGATCGGGAGGGGGGGGTGAGACTGACCAGCCAACCTCCTGCAGCCCCTCCCCAAAGCCTGCCCTGCCCCGATTGGCCTCTCCCATTCCAATCGAGGGCAGGGTGGCCATGAAACCCCAGAGGCCCTTCCCCCTGCCACCCCATCCCTCCTTGGCTCGCCCTACCCCAATTAGTCTGCAGCCCTTCTCCCTAGCTAGCCATGCCCCTGATTGCCCCTCCTACCCCAATAGGGGGCAGGGCCAGCTGGTCAACCAACCCTGGCCCCTCCCCCAGGCTGTTGGTCCTGATCATCCCCCCTAAGCCCCACCCCATGGCCAGCCCCACCCCCAAATAGCCCCCACCACATCGATCAGCCCACAGCCCCTCCCCCAGCCAGCTCTGCCCCTGATCGGCACCCCCCACAGCAATCAGGGGTGGGACTGGTCAGCCAACCTCCCATGGTCCCTCCCCCAGCTGCTGACCTCCAATCGGCTTCCCCCACCCAATTGCCCCCCCCCCACTGCCAGCCAATCGCCCATGGTCCCTCCCCGCAGCCAGCTCAGTTCTGATCGGGGAGGGCTGGACAGCCAACCTCCCACCATCTCTTCCTCCCGACAGGTCCAGCCGACCGGACCCCACCTGTTCATGAATTCGTGCACTGGGCCTCTAGTCTATACCAATAAAAGGGTAATATGCTAATTAGACCAGGTCTACTCCAGACATCTTTTGGTCATCTGCTCCTCCTTCCAAACAAAGCCATGGTGGTGGGGACTGAGGCAGAGGCGGTTAGGGGCAATCAGGCTGGCAGGGGAGCAGTTAGGGGTGATCAGGTCAGCAAGGGGAGGGTGATTAGGGGTGATCAGACTGGCAGGGGAGGGCGGTTAGGAGCAATCAGGCCGGCAGGCAGAGGTGGTTAGAGGTGATCAGGCTGGCAGGCAGAGGTGGTTAGGGGCGATCAGGCAGGCAATAAGGTGAGCAGTTAGAAGCCAGCAGTCCCAGATTTCAAGAGGGATGCTGGCAGTCGGACATCCCCCAAGGGGTCCCGGATTGGAGAGGATGCAGGCCGGGCTGAAGAACACGCCCCCCCGACGTACGAATTTCATGCACCAGGCCTCTAGTTTGCTTATAACTGAATGTATAGGTAAATTTGGACCACTTAAATCTTAAAACCACTGTATCTTTTACAGTCTCAGAGGACTGCACACTATTCCACATAGCTAATCATATGTTTTAGAGTACAGAGTAGATGATCAATTTATGTTTTTCTTATCTTGTAGTTCATTCTCATTTTTAAATCTTCTACCCATTTTCTTTTCTTCTTCTTATAATTTCTTCAGAAACTACTTGAAGATTAGACAAGATGTACTAATTAGTGTGAATAATCATATAATTTATAAGATACAAAAATGAAGGAAAAACATTGTCATCATTTCCCTTTTTGTGCTTCTACTAGAAAGAATGAACATAAAATTGAACTTTTAAAAAATTTCTTACAATTTTATCTATGGCTTATTTTTAATATATTTACCATATTGGTCATTACTAATATATATTTTCACAAGTTAGTTACACAAAGCTTTGACCATGTCTGGAACTATGAAAATAATGAAGTGGTCTCATCCTGATCCTCTAGGAATACCACAGACTGCTCAGAGTTTACACTGTCTTGCTTTCAATCCTCATGCTGCCAAGATTGTTTTTAATGTTTTATTAAAGTGTAGGAGTCTTATGATTGTTGAATCTGCACCCAGGTAGAGTCTGAGACCAACATTTCCTGACAGGCCTCCTACGGAGGATGACACAAATGATGGCAGAGACACTCATGTTCACAGCAACATGGCAGCTGCCAGAGGGAAGCAAATAATAAGCTCTAAAAATGCCAATTTTAACTTAAAAAGAAATCAATAATTCTCACAAGGTAAGAACCCTGCCTCACCACAGAATTTTCTGAACAATATACCGAGGAGTATGGATTCATATGCCCTTGAAAGCAGCTCTGAATAAATCTGATTCAGAAACCAAGATCATTTAAAACCCTCTTTTGTTTTGGCCTCTAAGCTCTAATCAGACAAAAAACGACAAATTTTGGAGAGGTAGTTTGCTTTGAACCAATTACCAATATCAATCCTGTGGGGAACTGACTTTTGCAAAAAATTTTTAGAAAAACTCAACTCATAGGGTGTCTTATGCTTATTCCTTGCCAGCCAGAGCCTCAGTAAAGTACAGAATGTTTAGAATTTTCAGGACTCACATAAAAGAATATCGTAATGCTATGGACGGCTCTGTCAACTGGGGCTCATTAATTCTGATCACAAGTATATTTTAAAATCCTTAAATCTGAAAGTTACTATAAAAAATGTAACCATGTTTTTAGACAAATCTCCCATGTTGCACAAAGTATTAAGTACCTTATCCAAGAGTTTCAGATTGTATATTTCCATGTGCCTATCATTTTAATAAATTTTCATATTTTCCTTTAGTTTTTTTAAAGAGGCTATACAAAACCACATTAAAATATATATGTATGTGCATTTTCTTTAGGCAATCTTCCTGGATCTCATTAGATTTGCTAATGGATCGCCAAGAGTCTAAAATTAATAAATGCTGCAGGGAAATATCCCTTGTATTGTATACTTAAACACTATTGTTATTTCTACTGTTCATATTCAGTAAGATCTCTTCTTTTTCCTGGTATTATTTTTGGGTAGTTGTGTAATGTAATCATGCTTAAAAATGAATATAGTTTGTGCAGTCTGATTATCTGGCTTTGAACCCTGTTTTGACACCATATGCTGTGTAGCTTAAAAAATAACTCACATTTTTTGATTTACAGATTTTTCATGTATAAGCTGAGGTTTACAGCAGTACATATTTTCATGTGCTAATTGTGAGGATTAAATGAAGTGACATATGCAAAGCACTGAGCTCAATGTCTGACATTAGTAGAATTTGATTACTGAAAGTGTCGAGATAAAGTTTTCAACAATACTGAAACATATGGTAGAGATTTAAAATGAAAAAAAATGGATTTATCATATTTCTGTAATACTTTTCCTTAGCATTTAAAATGAAAAAAAAAAGATTTATTATATTTTTGTAATGCTTTATATTTAATTTCTGTAAGTATAAAATGATGTTTATCATTAATTTTCATCTTCCACCCTTTCCCATAATACCACCTTAGACATTGCCAACAACCAGGATGGCAGTGTTTCATAATAATGAATTCAACCATTTCGCTATCTGACTTTAACTTAAATTCTTTCCAGCCATCTCCCTCATTTATTCAACTGTAACTGTTCCTCAAACTCAGGAAAACAAACCTCTTGAATCTTACTATATATTTCTTACTTTTCTTTTTCTTTTTTTTTTTTTTTCTTTCTGGCTGCCAACTTTATTGCACTTCCGTTACATGTGTGCATAAGACATAAGTTTACATGGGAATTTTTAAATGTTGCTATAAAAATAGAAAAAAATGCATATACACTTGCAAATGGACCCACAAAGTTAATAAAACCTGCTTAAAATAATATTTTACTTAAATATTGTTTTTACAACTTTTTATATTTAGACAACTCAGAAATTCTTTATTCTTTTTTGTTGTTCTTTAAATAAAATATTGTATCTTTTCTTTTTTCTTTAAACAATTTTTTCTTTTCATTTTATTTTTTAAAACAATATTTATTGTTGAAAGTATTACATATGTCCCTTTTTCTCCCCCACTGGCCCCTTGTAGCCCACTCCTACTCCCCACCCTAAGCCTTCACCACCCTATTGTCTGTGTCCATGCATTATGCATCTATGCATCCAAATTCTTTGTTTGATCTCTTCCCACTCACCGACCCATCCCGCCTTCCCTCTGAGATTCCATAGTCTGTGTTTCTTATTATATTCTTTGTTCCAGTTTGATTTTGTAATAATTGTTGGTTGTAAAAAAATAGTGCATGCATTGAATGCATTTTAGAGTGTGGCACAGTCATTTCAAACACTGAAGAGATAACCAAGTTCCACAGGGACCTGGCAATTTTCATTTTATGTCATGTTCAAGAACATAGCCAAGGATATCTAAATTTTAATATTTAAAAAGACAAATTAGATGAATATATATTCTATTTTGAAGTTTATTTAATACTTGACTCATAAAGTAATATAGTATTAACTTAGTACATAACATTGATGTAGGTAAAAATGAATCCTTCCCAACATCTTATTAAAGGAAAATGTCTAAATTCTATAATTCCATGAATTTGAATCTAGATGTTATCTCTGTCTCATAATTTTTTATATTGATTATCTCATAACAATATTTCTTTGCTGCATCTTTAAAGAATTTTAAGCATCAACAGGGAAAAAATTCTTGAAAACCTTATAATCCTCTAGTACAGTGTAGGGAGGGAAAATGGGCTATGGAATCTATACAAGTGATAGAACAGTCAGCAAATTAGATAGCCATCTGATATTTCATACAGCTGAAACATATCTAACTTGTTCATTTTTGAGAGGTTTACTTGGTGGCCCTATGTTCTGATTTTCATAACATTGCTAGGTGAAAGGGTGTTTACATTATACTTCAGTTTGTCTCATTTGCCCATTCCCAGAAACATCTCCTTTCTGGTCTGTACTCCATTTTTTTCAATAGAAATTATTACTTCTCCTTAATTGTTAATCAGTGATTGCAAACTTTAGTTGTGTTTCTTCATGTTTCAGATTTTCAGCATTTATATATTTTTAAAATATTAATTGTGGAAATCCATGAAGATGTAACTCAGTGACAGTTAAAGACTTTTTAAAAATAATTTATATATTAGAGACAATTATTTTTTTAATGTGTTTAATGTTTCATTGAAGAATTATATTATATCAGAATAATAATATTAAATTATATTTTAGTTTATTAGATTTTTAAAAAGATGTTTTTATAATAAATCTTTCAAATATCTTAGTGCAAAAATACAAAGGAAGTATATGTATATCACTACAAATTAAATGTCACATTAATCAAAACTCTTAATGTTCAAACGAATATATGCATTTCAAATGTCTCCTGATATATTTGCTCACTTACATGTGAAGTAAAAGCAACAAACAAAAGAAAAAACAAATAAAAAAACTAAATTCATAGAAACAGAGAATGAATTGACGGTGATGGGGGATGAAGGAAATATGTAAAGGTTATTAAAGGGTACAGACTTCCAGTTATAAATGAGTAAGTTCTTAGAGTGTAATGTGCAGGATAGTGACTATTGTCAACAATACTGAATTGTATATTTCAAAGTTGCTCAGTGTATAGATCTTAAAAGTTCTTACAACAAAGAAAAAAAAAAAGGTCAATGTGTGAGGTGATGGGCATGTTAATTAACCTGATTATGGTAATCATTTTGCAATATATATGTACATCAAGTCCTAGCCTCATATACCTTAAACTTACACAATGCTATATGTCAATTATGTCTCAATAAAGCTGGAAAAATATATGTAGTTGCATATAACCATATAATTCTCCCAAGAAGACTTTCTATCTGGTCATAAAAATGAAATGCATTAATTTAAAATTTCTACTCAATTGGCCAAAACGAGGCTTTGTTAAAGAGCAAATTTGCACTGATGTGAATGGAATATTGTGCATCTCTAAATATTGCAAGTTATAAACAGTTTTTTAAACTACTAGTATATCCATTCTTTGTAATGAATGGATATACAGTACATGTTTTTGTGGTTCCTTCTAGGAGCTTTAGTATTTTTTAATGTAATTTTATTTTGATATCCATTGTTCAAGACATCATGAACAAATAATAGTTTTCTACCTGTAATAAACCAATGGGATGAAACTGAGGGGTTATTGGCATGTTGTTTCTGTGCTCATTTTGAATTTGAATTCAATTCAAAACCTTATATTCATTTGGATGACTGATAGCTCTCCTTTGCTTACTAGTAAAAAAAAAAAAAAAAAAAGTTACCAAAAATACTATGTTGTCTTTAACTTTCATTGTACATAAGACTGAGCCTAAATTTTTGAAGTTCAAGTGACAATCAGATAAAAATTTTATATTAGTATTTCATATTGACTCTAATGTAAATAAAACATGTTAGCTCATTCAAACTCACCACACCCATCTTCCTGAAAGGCGCATTTCTGTATACTTGGTTACTCTTCTTGCTGGTGTGTTTTTTGTTTGTTTGTTTGTTTCCTTTTTCTATCCATTAAATATTAAAATTCTTGTGTAGAGCACCCAGAGCATGGTTTTGGGTTTCTTGTTGGAATTCAGTATATATCCTTTTTTAAAAATATATTTTATTGATTTTTTTATAGAGAGGAAGGGAGAGGGATAGAGAGTTAGAAACATCAGTCAGCTGCCTCCTGCTCACCCCCTACTGGGGATGTGCCCGCAACCAAGGTACATGCCCTTGACTGGAATTGAACCTGGGACCCTTCAGTCTGTAGGCCAACGCTCCAGCCACTGAGCCAAACCAGTTAGGGCAATCCTTTTTATTTCTCTAGAAATCAATTTAATATCAAGCCATTTTCTATGGGAATGGCATTTTTGGAAAATGTTTCTGAGATGAATACAAAGAAAGGCAAGAAAAAGTTTGATGAAACAACATTTTGAAGAAGTAACAAGCCAAACCATATAGTCAAAGCTAGATAGTAACCTTAATTTAATGCTGCTAATTTATACAACTTTTTCTAAATGATCAGCAAAATTAAGACACATAACATCTCTTATTTTTAATCCTCCTATTTTTTTTGTCCTGTCCTATTCTTAGAATCTCTCGTGTAAATATATTGACATTACTAGAGGCCCGATGCACGAAATTCATGCAAGGGGCTCGACCCTCACAGCCCCAGCTTTGTCTGGACAGTAGTTCTGCTATTTGGTCTAATTAGCATATTAGCTCTTTATTATATAGGATACTTCCTGAACAAGTAAAATTCATAAAGCAGTCTTTGCTTTTTTTGCCTTTTCTTCCTTGAATGTCCTTTCATTTTTAAAAATATATTTTTATTAATTTCAGAGAAGGGAGAGGTTGAGAGAGAAACATCAATGATGAGAGAGAATCATTGATTGGCTGCCTCCTGCACACCCTCTACTGAGGATCGAGCCCACAACCCGGGCATGTGCCCTTGACCAGAATTGAACCCAGGACCCCTCAGTCCATAGGCCGACACTCTATTCACTGAGCCAAACCAGCTAGAGCCCTTTCATTGTTTTATTCACCTGGAAGTGTTTGACTTTAAGCAACAATCCTAATTAGAAAGAACTAAGATAAATGTAAATTCAAAAAATCAAACCAATGACAGTTTAGGACTTAAGCTAGGTTTTAGAGAAAAACAGAATCTTGCAAAATTCTGTTTCTTTCTTCACAGCATGAATCAAGACAGGTCATTTGTATGGAATGCCACTGGAAATTGCTTGGGTGGGCCCAAAAGTTGGCTGGGGCAGGGTCTCAGAGAGTCAACCAGGGTGGGGTGAACAGTGTTAGACAGGTTGATAAGACTGAAATATGGCACCAGCCTGGGGTCTCTGTGTGGAGAGGGCTCAGCAAAGTAACAATAGCTTCTTCCAGCACTTCTGTCAGAGAGAAAGCTGCCTTTCTAGCCATCTCCCTGAAGCCAGAGGATTCAGTTTCTTCCATACATCTCTGGAGCCTTTTGACCAGCTTCCCCCATGCTGGAACTCAGAGGGAGTAAGTTTGAGTAACTTTATGTGCAGGCCCTTTTAGAGGAACTGCCTGGGACTCCAGCAGTCCTTCATCTTACTCAGCCACAATTCTTACTGGGTTTTACAGCCAGAAATTATGGGGACTTGTCTTCTTGGCACTGGAACCCTGGGCTGGGCAGCCTGTGGGGCTTGGACTGCTCCTATGTCAGGGGGGATCTCTCCAGTCGAGATATTTCTTCAGATTTTTAAGCTCCAAATGTGGGTATAGGAGAAGCCTTTTCTGAGCATCTGCCCCTCCTATCAGACTTTATGTGGCTTCTTCTGTACAGCCTTAGTCATAAGACTTCTGTTTAGCTAGATTTCAGGCAATTCTCAATGATCATTGTTCTGTAGTTTAACTGTAATTTTGAAGTCTTACCTTTATTATCTTTAATCTCAAATTTAGGATTTTTATGAAAGGAATTTATATTTAGTTAGGTGTAGGTTCCAAAACTAATAAACTGTAACCTAAGAGTGTGGATCTCAAGTGTATCTATAGACTAAACAATGTGGCTAAGGAATGCACAGTTAAAAAACTGCCGAAAGCATTGAAGCTGACATAAGTATTTTGTTGTTGGAATTAGGACATTCCCATTAACAGGAAATGAGGATAGAATGATGAGCTTTAAATTTTTTTAAAGGTCTAGCATGGAAAACACTTTTGACAAGTTCATTTGACTTGTCAAAACTGTGCTAATTACTACTTGCACCATCTTGGCATCCCATTAAAATTTTGTTTATATTAATTTTATGCTATCATAGAAATTGTCATATAGTACTATATGATCTTACATACCTTTTTTCTCACAATGCGAGCTACTTGAGTTTGTATCATGTTTTTTTTAAAATATATTTTATTGATTTTTTACAGAGAGGAAGGGAGAGGGATAAAGAGTTAGAAACATCGATGAGAGAGAAACATTGATCAGCTGCCTCCTGTATACTCCTCACTGGGTATGTGCCAGCAACCAAGGTACCTGCCCTTGACTGGAATTGAACCTGGGACCCTTGAGTCCATAGGCTGGTGTTCTCTTCACTGAGCCAAACTGGTCAGGGCTGTATTATATTTTATGCATGCAATGATTACATTAGTTCATGTCCAGTTTAGCTACTCACTACACATTTTTCATAAATAAATGAACAGGCTTACACATTGACACCAGTACAATTTTTGCATCCTTTCTTTCTTTTTATTCCTCCCTCCCTTCTTTCCTTCCATCATTTTATCATATTAGGTGTTTTAAGTTTGTTTGTTTTTCATTAAACATTGCTTCACTGCCCAGCTGGTGTGGCTCAATGGTTGAGCATTTACCCAATAACCAAGAAGTCATAGTTTGATTCCCATTCAGAGTACATGCCCAGATTGAGGGCTCAATACCCAACAGGGGGTGTGCAGGAGGCAGCTGATCAATGATGTCTCATCGATGTTTCTATCTCTTTATCTCCCATCCTCTCTCTCTACATATCAATAAAAACATATTAAAAATGTTTACACATAGTCTCTGTTATATTATTTGCATTATTTTTTCCAGAGCACTGCTCATCTTCTTAATTATCTTATTTTGATTCACATTCTTATTTAATATCTGCTTCTCCCATAAAAAAATGAATGCTTTATGGATTTTCACCCAGCCCCTTCCCCTGTGACAGTTGTCCTGTCTTATTTATGTCTATATTCTTAATACCTTGAACAGTTTCAGATTTCCTATATAAATAAATTAATAATACATGGGAGATACCATATAGATCCTGGCCTTAAGAGATTATTGTTTTACAGTAGATAAAGAGGCTAGCAATTAGGTATACAAAATTACTGTGAAGATTGAAATGTACTTAACTTATGTCTTGGTGGTATAACCTGGAGGACTTTGCTATACTTGACATTTGAATGAGTCCAAGAAGATGGATTGAACTTGTCTAGGTATAGCTAAAGGTGAAAAGGAATACCAAACAGAAATATTAGCATGAATATGTTGTTGAAGTGAAGCAGGCAGCCACAAATATTTAATGGATTTGACAGAGGAAATAGGATGCTGGCAGGTGAGTGATGAAGAATGAGATTGGAAATAATTTGAGGCAAGACCTTGGAGAATTTTGAATCACAACCAAGGAAACTGTATTTATTCCTCAAATGCTGAAGGAGTTTGGCAATTTTTTGATCAGATAATAATGACTTATTTATTATTCTAGTTATTGTTAACAGATATTTTCAGTATAGGTTTTCTAGTAGAAAATATCTGTTAGCAATATATAGGGTAATAATGCAATCATCAGGGACATACTAAAAAGCAATTGTTAGAATGAAGATGAAAGGTAATGAAAGTGTGAACTAGGAGAGAGGGAATGGAACAAATATGAGGGACTATGTGAAAATATTATTGTGGGAAGATAAAATATAACTGACAATAAATTAAAGTGACAAGCAAGGAAGACACTGAAGTTGTGAGCTTAGGTGACTGAGCAGATGCAGGTATCATGACAGGAAATAAGGAAAATACGAAACTAAACATGTTTTAGATAAAATATATCATATTTTGTAGGGTTCATAAGATATCTGGAGTTATCCAGAAGCAGAGACTAAAAATTCAGGACTGGAAAATAGCTAAGTCAAGGCTTGAAATATACATTTGGCAGTCAAGCACATAGAAGTGAAAATTAAATTCAGATCTGCTGAGACAGTCCATATTTAACATGCAGAGAGTGAAACATAACAGATCTATGGGGAATATATACTCGTTAGTATTCTTTGTACAGTAAGAGTAAGGTAAGCAAAATATTTTTAGAGTAAGTAATTATAATCATAAAATAACTAGAGGCCCGGTGCATGAATTTGTGCACAGGTGGGGTCCCTCTGGGTGGCCTGCAGGGAATGGGCTGAAACCTGCAGTCCAACACTGCCTGCAGCTCCTACCTACTGCTCCCGCTCATCCCGGCCCCACTGTGCCTGCCGCGGGCTTGCGCCCAATCAGTCCCAATCGGTAGAGGCTCGCACTGCCACTGTAGCATTTGCCAGACATAAGCCTTAATTCTGGCACCCTCCCAAGGGGAGTGGCCTGCATGATCAGGTTGAAACTGGCTCTCTGACATCCCCCGAGGGGTCCCGGATTGCGAGAGGGTGCAGGCCAGGCTGAGGGACTCCACTGGTACACGATTGGACCAGGGAGGGACCGCAGGAGGGCTCCAGGGCATGTCCAACCCATATCACTCAGTCCCGATCAGCTGGACCCCGGCAGCAAGCTAACCTACCGGTCGGAGCATCTACCCCCTGGTGGTCAGTGCACTTCATAGTAAGCGTTTGAGCAGCCTTAGCATATATATCATTAGCATATTATTCTTTGATTGATTGTTCAGTTGTTCTGCTGTTCGGTCTATTTGCATATTACCCTTTTATTATGTAGGATTGTATTATAGAAATAACTCAATATTATATACTGATAGTTAGATTTGTCTGTATATTATTTCTTCCAAAGCAACTTGCCTTTTTGAAAAGTTGACATTTTTAAAAAAAATTCTTTATTCTGCAGAGTAAACTGGATGGCTCCCTTGTAAGTGCTCTATACTAGGTTTGGCAATTATTTATACTCCAACCACATATCTCCACCAGCATCACCATGATTAAAATAACTTGCAGAGCTAATTGTTAGGATACCAAAGGAGGATGCTGGAAATTAATATTAGAATGTAATATAATTCACATTTTTAGGTTTTCTTAATTTGCTATGGAAAATTCATTCATTTGTTCAATCAGCAAACAAATAATAATTATCATTGATATACCAGACTAGACTTACCATTTGGAGAAAATATACACAGTTTACTCTAAGATACTGGGTTTTCTTCAAGGTTAATGGAAGAGTTATTTATTTATTTACTAGAGGCCCAGTGCACGGATTTGTGCATTGGGGGGGGGCCTCAGTCTGGCCTGCACCCTATCACAATCCAGGACCCCTCAGGGGATGTCCTACTGCCTATTTAGGCCCGATCCCCGCAGGGCCTACACCGGCAGTTGGAGGGATGTAGCAGTGCGCCAAACAGCAGGTGGCCAGGGAGGAGCCCAAGCCAGCGCCATGCCACTTGCGCTCATCCCAACCCACTGGGCCTGCCGCTGCCGCTCAGTAGCTCTGCCACAGAGTCGGGAGAAGCTCCCGCCGCCACAACTGCGCTCACCAGCTGTGAGCCTGGCTTCTGGCTGAGCAGCACTCCCCCTGTGGGAGCGCACTGACCACCAAGGGGCAGCTCCTGAATTGAGTGTCTTCCCCCTGGTGATCAGTGCATGTCATAGCGGTTGTTCCAGTTGTTTGGTCATAACGGTCGCTTAGGCTTTTATATATATAGATTTTGGGGGGTGATGTTGATTAATAAAATTATATAGGTTTTAGATACACAATTCTATAATACATCATCTGTATATTGTGTATTGTGTGTTCAGTACCTCAATTCAAGTCTTCTTCCATCTCCACGATTCCCCCCTTTACCACTTCTAACTCCCCTCAACCCCTTTTCCCTCTGGTAATCACCATACTGTTGTCTATGTCTATGAGTTATTTTGTGTGTGTGTTTTTTTTTTAATTCTTTGCTTAATCCCTTTATTTTTTTCACTCAGCCCCCACCCCTTTCCATTCTGACAGCTGTCAGTCTGTTCTCTATATCTATGAATAGTCTCTTTCTATTGGACCTGGAGAGTATCATGCTACGTGAAATAAACCTGTCAGAGAAAGACACATTACCATATGATTTCATTCACATGTGAAATCTAATGAACAAAAGAAATAAAATAAAAATTAAGTCATTCTTAAAGAAAACTAGTCAACTGTAGTTTGGGGATATGTTGAATTTTGTTTTGAGGGTACTAATGTCGAATTATTTAGCATAAGATTATGGCACACATATGAAATAAAAGTTGCACAAAATCTTTAGAGGAAGAAATTTCTAATATAACATGTAAAAGCATTTTTGATATTATTTTTGTGCAGCTAAAGAAGTGTAGAGAAGTTTAATATTAAAAGACATATTTTCTTTGTGATGTTTGATTTATTTTTTCCTTTTTACTCCACAGAAGTCTTTTCTGAATGAAAATAACTGATCTACAATTCTGTAGGAATCACATCATAGTTCATTCATGTTTTTGCCAAAGTTATCCTTGTCACTCAGTTGTCTTTCATTTCACATGACCATATAGCTATTTTCTAACCATAATTCAAATGGGGAAATTTTAAAACTTGCAGAATAAACCCTAAACCATATGAGCCCAGCTGCTCTGAGAACCAAAAGTGGCTTAAAGAAAAAAAAAAATCAGAGTTATTAGTGGTTAGTGATTTACATAAAAATTTTAAAGTATATTAAATGTAAATCTTAATTTCAAGTTCCATATAATGTGTGATGAGTTTATATATCTTTCAAATATTTTAAATATTAATATCATTGTTTTTCCTATTAATTATGAACTCTTTTACAATTAAATTCTAGCGTTTATAACAGTTTTTAAATATTACATGTAATATATGCCAAAACACCAATATTGTCATTTGATCATATGTCATAGTCCTTTGATTAGATATATGTAAAGTTGTCTTATTAGTTTTAAAATCATATAATCTTTTATAAATGTAATATTTACCTTTCACTCAGTCTGATTTCAGATATAATTCACAAATGCAAACATTTACATTAGTTTAGACTGAAGTGTAAAAGTTTGCATCTCATAGGAATACTTGAACTTTAAATGAGATTATTTAGAAAGGTCAAGGCTAATTGTCTAAACTAGTGACATCTTACAAACTTTATTATATATGATTGGCCAAGAATTTTTGATGAATGAAAAACTCCCCACTCTTCATTAAGTTATATTTTGTAGGAAATATCTGCTAATATGTTTATACTTAAAGATGATATTAAACTTTATTTAAGAAGAGAGATATTTAATGAAACATCATTATTGATACTCAATAAATTATTGTGATTTATTCTGGTCCTCAGACACATCTTGATTCTTTTAGGAGAGTCACCTTCATTTAATACCCATAAAGTGAGAACCACAAGGTTTTGGGATTCATTTAATGCTAATCAAGTGGAAAAAATGGAATTCATCCTAAAGAAATACTTTTCAAATGTGGAGTATTTATTCTTTGTTTAGTTTTCAAGTAACTAGAACACTACCTTCCCCACTCCTTCTAATCATCTATCACGCTAATGGATGATTTTCCCAAGTTTACAAAATATATTTCCATTAAAGAGGCTAATGGAAAGATCCACATTAGACTTTACAAGCATACACCTGTTTACCCATGATGTAGAAAGAAAGCCTACGACTGCTTTTAAAAAATGAACTTGACACTTGAAGAGGTTTATCAACAGATAATTGGTGCATTGGCCTCAAAATAAAGGACTCGGAACACAGTTTTTAGGGAATTCTTTCCCAGAATAGTTTCTTACTTTCATCTGAGGTGCAGCTGGTCATAACAAAGGCAATTGCAACCAAGACTCTGGGGTTACCTTTCCCTGCCGTCACAATTCACACCCTGCTGAATGAAATATCAAGGCACTGAACCATGTCAGGGCAATGAGCATAATGATAGGGACTCAGTGGTATAAATGAGGTTAATAACTTGTGAGAAAGTAGAGCTTTGTTCCTAGATCCTTTGCATTTCCTTCTCTGCGCAGTGCAGCTCTTTAGAAATATTGCCTGTCCGTGGAGAGCTAATGGCTCTCGTCATAAAGCTAATACACTGTGCTTCAGTAGTCTTGGAACTCATTTCTGAAGTCACACTAATCTGCCTTTCCTCTGCCATGTTTTGCTTTTGCTCCTGAAAGATTTTCTTATTCCCCAAGACTTCAAGCTGAGCAGAAAGCTTTTCTGCTGCTTCTTATGCCATTTCCAATCAGGGGTGACACTTTTGTTTTCACAGACTTTTTTTTTTTTTTTTTGTAATTTCAATTTTTAATACACAAAGAGGCATCTTGTGAAAGAAATAAAGTGTATTTTGAAAATGACACATCCCTGCTTTAATCCTGCTTCTGTGTCCTCCACAGCCCGCCCCCCACCCCGCCCTTTTCTCGCTCACCATTTTCCTATGTTTCCACATCAGGGGGATGGTCCCTGTCGGCCACTCTTGCTCACTCCCCCCACCTCCCCTGCATTCTGTCTCTCTTACAAGACAGTCTGAGGATATTGAGTCTCATAATAGACAAGAAAACCATATTTTTTTAATTTGCCATGGGCTATCAAAGGGCAAACCATTTGATTGTTCTTTGCACCAATATGTTTCTTGTAATCAGCATTGATGATTTCTTTGGCTCATGCCCATCTTTTGGCTTTTCTTTCCTATTCCTGCATTCTGAAGGTCTGTAAGTTTTTAGAGAATAAAACTAAATAAGCCATTCTGAAGGGAAATCAAATCAAAAAGGATGAAAAACATGTATACTTCTAACATCCATCACAACGACTGAAAGAGGATCAGGCATGGAGCGGTATTATTCAAGTCTGTCTTTGAGTTTGTACCCTTCCCTTTTGATGTGACATTGGTATTTTTGTTTCTCAATATGCTTGTGATACTATGGTAGTAGTTAAAATATTATATCATGTGTTTAATGTGCCAGGCACTGCTTTTATATATAGTAACTCCTGAGAAGAAGATAGTATTATTAGCCTTCTTTTCTAAAAGAGAACAGATAATCTGTCTCAGACTACTTCAAGACTTAGCACAGATTGATCAAGTAATTTGCTTATGGCTGTACAGCTAACAAGTCACAGACTTGTGCATCAAAATCCAGCTCTAGAGATCACATTCCCAAGGACTACACCACGCATAGTGAAACAGCTCTATATAGAACTTAGGAGCAGAAGCAAGAACATTCATGTTTGGTCATCTAACTCCGGTTTCAAGGACAGTTCTCATACTTGATAAAACTTCTGATGGTAGAACTAATAATTTGCTTCTTGAGCTTCATCTTCCTTATTGGTGAAATGAAACTAATAACCTTGTTCTAATTATGATTTGGTAATGATTAAATATAAAAAATATACAGACACTTGTCCTAATTTTCTGCTGAGAAAAATAGTATATGTAGAGAATAAATGGCATGCATGACTACAGAGTTTGGAAAGAGTGAAGCTGGTACTTGAGTAATGTTTTTCCTATGTCTATTGACCTATGCCCTTGGCCAATTAAATTTTACTTTCCTAACTACCCCATTTCTTTGCCCTTCTATGTAGTGTCTGCTCTGCTCCTGGGGTCCATTGATTTGAGCATTCTGTTATTCTCACTTGTATTGAAATTTGGCTATTATATTCCACTAGAGACCCAGTGCACAGATTCATGCACAGGTGGGATCCCTCACCCTGGCGGTGATCAGGGCAAATAGTGGCTGGCCGGAGGTGGGGGGAGGGACTGCTGAGTTTGGCCGGCCATGGGAGGTTGGATGTGGGAGTGCACTGAACATCAGAGGCTAGCTCCTGCATTGAGTGTCTGCCCCCTGGTGGTCAACTGGTCATTCGGTCACTTAAGCTTTTATATATATACTAGAGGCCTGATTCACAAAGATTAATGTAAGAATGGGCCTTCCTTCCCCTGGCTGCAGGCACTGCCTTTGCTTTGGCTGGAGCCGCCTTTCTGCCTTCCCACACTGCCCAGAGGCTCGGAGCACCTGAGGCAGTGTGGGACACCTGCGTCCCACCCCGCTCCCGGCTGCGCAGTGCCTGTGTATGCAAATTAACCTGCCATCTTCGTTGAGTTAATTTGCATACTCACTCCTGATTGACTGGTGGAAGTCGCAAAGGTATGGTCAATTTGCATCTTACTCTTTTATTAGTGTAGATAGATAATGACTGCATCATTTTACATTTTCTCCAATAGAGTACAAGGGTTCCAAAAGTATATAAGTATTTCTGTATATCCTTGCCAAGTCATATCTTTTAAAAGAAAATAATAGCCATTCTAACAGGTGTGAAGTAATATCTCATTATGGTTTTACATTTTTCAGACAATTAGTGATTTTGAACATCTTTTAATATACCTATTTACTATATATCTTCTTTGGGAAAATGTCTATCAAATCCTTAGTCCATTTTTAAATCAAGTTATTTTCTGTTTGTTTTTGTTATTAAGTTGTAGTAGTTCCTTATAGATTTTGGATATTAACCCCTTATCAGATAGATGTTTTGAAAATATTTTTCCCATTCCATAGGTTTCCTTTTCATTCAGTTGATTGTTTCCTTCTCCATGAAGAAGCTTTTAAGCTTGATGTAGTTTCCCTTGACTGTTTGCTTTTGTTGCTTGCACTTTTGTTGTTATATCCAAGAAATCATTGTCAAGACCAAAGTCACTTGGTTCCCACCTGTACTCTTCTAGGAGTTTTACAGCTTCAAGTCTTATATTTAAGTCTTAAATTCAGTTTGAGTTGATGTTTTCACATGGTATAAGATAAGAGTTATATTTCATTCTTTTTAAAATGTATATACAGTTTCCAAACACAATTTACACACCATTGTGTATTTTTGGCATCCTTGTCAACAATCAGTTGACCATATGTATGTTGATTTACTTCTGGCCTCTCTATTCCATTCCATTAGTCTACAAAACTGTTTTTATGCCAAAACCATATTGTTTTAATATGTAACTTTGTAATATATTTTTATGTCTGGAAGTGTGATGCCTCTAGCTTTGTTCTTCTTTCTCACAATTGTTTTAGCTATTTAAAGTCTATTGTGGTTTTATTTTTTTTCCCTCTTCTGTAAATAAAATGCCATTGGAATTTTGATAAGGATTGTATTGAATCTCTAGGTCATTTTGAGTAGCACAGATATTTTAGCAGCATCAATTCTTCTGATCTGTTAGCATAGGATGTCTGTGGAGTTGTCATATATGGCCTTTCTTATATGGATGTAAGTTTCTCTTACTGTTTCTGTGCCTGGTTTTTAAAGAGTTTTCATCATGAAACATGAAATGGTGTTGATTTTTTTCAAATGCTTTTTCCTTCCCAAAAAACAACCAAAAACCCATCACTACTATATTATCTAGTAATTCCACTCTTCTGAGAATATAGACAAAAGAATTGAAATCAGGTTCTGGAAGAGATATTTGCACTCCCATGTTCATTGCAACATTATTCATGATAGCCAAGATGGGAAAACAACATGAATGTATATCAATTAATGATAGAAATAAAATATGTGGTATGTACATACAATGGGATATTATTATTCAGGGTTTTAAAATAGGAAATCCTGCCATATGGGGTAACATGAATGACCCCGGAGGACATTATGCTAAGTGAAATAAGCTAGTCACAGACTGACAAACATTGCATATGAGGTATCTAAGATAGTCAAGTTCATAGAAATAGAAAGTAGAGTGGTTGTTACCAGGATCTGGATAGATGGAAAATGTGAAATTTATAATGGGTACAAAATTTTTGTTATAAAAGGTGAATAAATTCTAGGGATCTACTATAAGTCCTAGAGATGTGCCTATAGTTGACAATACTATATGATGTACTTCAAAATGTATTGAGGGTAGAACTCATGTTAAATATTTACCACAATAAGAAAATAAAATAAACTAATTTGCTATTCTATATTTAGTATCTTTAGAAATAGCTTGGTTTCTTTCATACCCAAGTTTCTCAATATGTTTTGAAATCTAAGCATTAAAGATTTGCTAAAAGTGAGGAATGTAAGGGGTTGCAGGACTTCCTAGATAATTATAAATTTTAATAGTATTAATTGACAATGCCATTGAGATTTGGTCTCCTAATGTATAAGTAAGAACTTCTAACCTGGCAAGGAAGACACACTGGGCCAGAAAAAAAACTTACTACATGTCTCACTGCTCACTACATTAATGACTTTTGCCTTGTCTACATTAAATTTCTGGTGCTGACCTTCATCATTGCTTTCAAAATGAGTAGGAAGGAAATAAATTGGTCAATCTGCATGTTGTGTTCTTTTCTCAAAGAACTTTGGAAGATTTGGCCAGGCACTTAAGAACTGACTACTTTCTTACATTCTCCTGATAAAAGTCCTCTTTCATGATCTCTTTGAGTTTGGTTTTGCTGTTGTTAATCCTTACCCCAGGATGTTTTCCATTGATTTTTAGAGAGTGGAAGGCAGGGGTAGAGACAAAAAGACAGAAACTTCAATGTGAGAGAAACAAACAATTTGGTTGCCTCCCACATGTACCTGGGCCAGGGATCAAGCCTGCAACTGAGGTACAGGTATGTGTCCTTGACAGAAATCAAACCCAAGATCCTTGAGTTCATGGATGATGCTCTATTCACTGAGCAAAACTGGTTAGTCTTTTTGAATTTTATAATTCAAGACGATTAACATGTTAGAGAGATAGGAAGATAGAGAGAGATAGATAGAGATAGAGATAGAAATAGAGATAGAGATAGAGATAGATAGGGAAAATTCTGTACCTATTTGGGTTACTAATTAGCCCAATTGGCAATTACATATTTTGCTGCTTCTTCTTAATCTATAAGTAATCCCTGTGTAAATTTAATGTACTCTGAATTATACTTGAAAATTACTTTCAAGAAAGAAGTTTCCTAAATAGATTTCATACTCTTCTTTGTTCCACTTGAACTTTATAAATCCCTAGATTATGTAATACTTGTTATATCATATTGTTACTTTGTTTTTATTAATCTAGTTGAAATCTTATGACAATCAAATATTTGATAAGAAATTACTTGGCATCCCACACAACATTTAGTTTAGTGGGGAATTTACAGTCTGAAATAGCCCAAAGGGCTTATAGTCTAGTTAGGATAGGGGCGATTTATAATCTATATATCTATATATATAAAAGCCCAGCGATCGGAACAATGGAACAACCAGAATGAGAAGAATGACTAGTGGCTATGATGCACACTGCAGCAGCCAACCAGCCTGATCCAGGCCTCGACTGGGACCCCCAACCCCTGCTGGCCCAGCCCCCAATCGGCCCCAACACCCTGATAGGGGGCGGGGCTGGCCAGCCAACCACACATGGCCTCACCCCCCTGCTGGCCCAGCCCGATAGTCCCCCATCGGGGCGGGCTGGCTGGACCCCACCCATGCACGAATTCGTGCACCAGCCCTCTAGCATCTATACTAATATTAGCCTAGTTGGTATCACAACCTCACATCATCACAAGATGGCCATCACAAAATGGCTGACCCAAGATGGCTGTGCACACAGAGGAGGCAGGTTCTGGTGGAGGAGGTGGGTCTCAGCAGGGGAGGGCAGTTGGAAGTGATCAGGCCAGCAAGGGAGGGCAGTTGTGGGTGATCAGGCCAGCAGGGGAGCAGTTAGGTTTCAATCAGGCTGGCAGGGGAGTGGTTAGGGGGCAATCAGGCTGGCAGGCAAAAGTGGTTAGGGGCAATCAGGCACACAGGCAGGCAAGTGGTTAGGAGCCAGCAGTCCTGGATTCTGAGTCAGACATTCCCTGACGGGTCCCAGATTGAAGAGGGTGTAGGCTAGGCTGAGAGACACACTCCCATGCATGAATTTTGTGCACCAGGTCTCTAATTTGAATATATATATATATATATATATATATATATATATATATGCCTAAGTGACTAGTCAACCCGTCGCTATGATGCTCACTGATCACCAGGGGGCAGACGCTCAACGCAAGAACTGCCCCCTTATGGTCAGTGTGCTCCCACAGGGGGAGTGCTGCTCAGCCAGAATCCGGGCTCATGGCTGGTGAGCATAGCTGCAGTGGTGAGAGCCTCTCCCGGCTCCACCACAGTACTACAGAGTGGCGGCAGGTGCAGTGGGCCAGGATGAGCAGGAGCAGTGAGGTGCCCCACCTAGGTTTGGGCTCCTCCCTGTGGCTTGGCGCACTGCTATATCCCTCGAGGGGTCCCAGATTGTGAGAAGGCACAGGCCAGGCTGAGGGGATCTTCCCACCCCATGCATGAATCCATGCACCGGGCCTCTAGTCATAAAATAATATACAAACTAAATAGATAACAGAATAGCCAATCTACCAAATCCAACATGCTGTCACTAATTTCTATGGAAACTTTTCTGTCATTGCAGAAATGACAAAGAATAGTAAAATATTGTATGAGATCCTAAAATATTAGGAGATTTTTAAAAAGTTCTCTTCATAAGGTGCCATGCATGAATTATGGATAGAAATAAGTCAAGATCCCTCATTTGATGGAGCTCACTATGAAGCAAGGATGACAGATTGACAAGCAAAACACTTTTTCATGGTAAATGTAACAGTAAATACACACCCAGGCCTCGACTGGGACCCCAACCCCTACTGGCCCAGCCCCTAATCGGCCCCCAACACTCTGATAGGGGGCGGGGTGGGCCAGTGCAGGCTGGGAACACAGAGGAGGGAAATTTGGCCTTCCCAGTTTAGGAGGTCAGAAGGAAGATCCTCAGGGAGATAATTGCCTCATAGACACAGACAGCAGCAGCATGAGCAAAGACACAGAAGTGAAATATGAAGTTCTCTTTGAGCTGCAAGTGAATTCCAACTGGAGTATAAAAGGCAAGGCTAGCATGACACAATATAAAGCTGGGGATATAGAATTGGGAGGAAATTCATCACAGAATACATAAATGCAAGTTAGTCTATCAACTCAGACCTTGCATATAAAGAAGGTCAATTAGGAGGCTCCCTAAATCACTGACACTCATAGAAAGAAATATTGATGGTAATTTTGTGATCACTTTTATAAGCTATAAAAAACTACGCTTATATTTACCCAACATGTACCTCCCAAGTATGTTATAACCTGCAATTTCCTACCTACTTCCTGATTAATGTGGGAAGAAGGATGGCATTATAAGCAAATGGACGCACCCTTAAGAATCTGGACATTTCATCCAACTGATGTGTTTCCTTCCTTCAGTTTTGAGACTGACTTTTTGTAATGAACTTTTAAAAGCAATCCTTTATATCAGAGCTGCAAATTAGAAGAGTGCTGTGGCTTGAGTTCGTGCTCAAACATTTGTTGCCTGCTGCATGATTATGAATAGATATTCAGAAAAATTATTTCACATATTTTGGTTTACTAGTTAAAACTATAATTGTGCTTTTACTATAAACCAAAATATTTCCTTTTGCATTTTTCATACTTCATATTTCTCAGGTTTTGTTATATTCATAAATTTATGTCTTTATATTAGTAACTTGTTATTAACTACAGGTTTTATAATATGCATTACATATTATAAAACCTATATTCCCAGCTTTAGATCATGTCATGCTAGCCTTGCCTTTTAACAAAAGTTTACAACATTTTGGTTTTACATTTAAAGACATAATATCAAAACTCATATCAATTTTATTTTGTCAGCAGATGGCAGTGTTTCTGAGTTGGTGGGTGCAACTTCCTGTTACCTATCAAGTTTGAAGTTTTAGCTTTGAAATACAGGTTTCTGATATTCAGAATTCTAATTCTATAGAGTTGGGTTGAGAAATGTTTTTGAAAAGATTGAAAACAGTGAATCTGGGAAATGCTTCCTCATGATTCTGATCCACACTTGTTCCTAGCAGGCTTTCCCTCTCCTCTTCCTCCCTTCTTTCTCTTCCTCCCTCCCTTCTTTCCTTTCTTTTCAGTTTCCTTTAGCCATTCCTCACTTTTTTTATTTCCTGTTTCTTCCTATATTTTTCTGCTCTTCTTTCATTCTTTTTGTTATCCTGTTTAAAACTATTCTTTAAAAAAACTTATTTGCTGCCCTGGCTGGTTTGGCTCAGTGGATAGAGCATCGGCCTGCAGACTGAAAGGTCCCAGGTTCGATTCTGGTCAGGGGCACATGCCCAGGTTGCAGGCTCAATCCCCAGTGGGGGGCGTGCAGGAGGTAGCCAATCAATGATTCTCTCTCATCATTGATGTTTCTATCTCTCTCTTCCTCTCCCTTCCTCTCTGAAATCAATAAAAATATATTTAAGAAAAACCAACTTATTTGCCAACATAAAAATGAATATAAGTGAAAAGCATTTAATTTAAAAACAGTTTTACAAAAGAGGGGTTTTAGTGGAAGCCACCTGTGGAAGTGTGTATGCACAAATGTTTACACTGAGAATAATGCTTGTAAAGTCAAACTAATTGATAGATCATGTGTTAACTTATTTAAATAGTCCAAATTATCTCATTTTAGTGTATGAAAAATTGAGTATATTTTGAAATCCACATGGCTGTTTCAACTGTTTTGATGTATAAAGTCGTAACTAAAGCTTTGAAGATGCTTGGCTTTATCATGTTTTTAAGAGTTGGCAATGGATTTATGCCGTGTGAGAAATAATCTGGACCTGTTAGGGAAGTACTGTTTTTATTGTTGTTGTTGTTGTTTTTTTAATTTTATTTGGTGTCAAATTATATTATTTGTTTGTCTAAAGTAAAATCTACTAAATATAATTTTTACATAGGATTCTGCAGAGCTTGTTTTTGAATTTTGTCATAGTATTTCATAGCTAATGATTGAATAATAGATAATGTTTGAAGCAAAGCAAATGGTGAACTATTTAATGAATAGGGGTTCTCTTTTCCTTCTGAAAGCTTACTGTTTAAGGAAAGGGCACTGATCAATTACATTGCATTGGAATTTTAAAATTATGTTTAACTTTTAGAATTTGTGTGCTTCTTATTAAGAGGCTAAACTCAATGAACACCTTTCTTTATACAGAGTGTTGCAGGATGTAAATCCTCAGGCTGTTGTCCCTGCAGAAGTTGTTGCCAGGAATGGGGACTTCCTATCGCCTGCAAACAGGTTGCCCTCCCATGAAAGCTTCAGTTGTGTTTGAGGGAGAGTAACATCCTGCCTGAGTCAAGTCTTTGGTTGCTGTAATTCAGCATTTCTCTGGTACACCTTCACTGAAGTGTCCAAGGAGACCCATGAAAACATGTCTGGACATATCCCAAGGCTATGGGAAATTCTGATCCTGGTAGCTTAGAGAAAAACCTGAGCAGACCACAAATACCTGGGCAGAAAGATAGAGAGGAATCCTATAAAGTTCTTTTTTTAAAAAAAAATATTGTATTGATTTTTTACAGAGAGGAATGGAGAGGGATAGAAAGTCAGAAACATCAATGAGAGAGAAACATCGATCAGCTGCCTCCTGCACACCTCCCACCAGGGATGTGCCCACAACCAAGGTACATGCCCCCGACCGGAATCGAACCTGGGACCCTCCAGTCCCCAGGCCGACGCTCTATCCACTGAGCCAAACCAGTCAGTTCTAAATTTAAGTCAAAGCTAATTGTTTTTGCTTAAATTTAAACTCCAATGTAGAGTATGTTGCTATTTTAAATGTACATAATAAAGACACCTAACACATTGAACAATTACTATATATCAAGAACTCTAAGTAGTAAGTGAGCTCTCGTTATTTTATGGTATAGCTGAAGGGATTGAGGGCTAGGGAACACATATAGACAGTTATTGGTTTATTCTTTAGGAAATAGGGGCACATTAAAAGTCTTAAAAGAAAACAACCAACCAACAAGCACATGGACACACAATGGGATGGCATCACTAAAGATGGACTGTACAGAAGTACCTCTGAGGGCATTGTAGGAGAATCCTGGTGGAGAGAGAACACAGAGGCTCTTGAATGGTCCAAATAGTAGGAGGTAATTCAGGTCTGAACAGTGGCAGTAGTACAGAAAATTGAGAAGGAAGTATAGATACAAGGGACATCTAAAGTTGAACTTGATATAATTCATTTCGTTTGTTGAGAGCAAAAGAATATAGAGTTCACTTACCTCTATAATAAACTCTTCTGAAGTTCTTTCCTGGGATCAGAAAAGGGTCAGGGAACTCAATAAATAAAATGTGACGTGCACCTGCTTTTAGAGGCACAGAATTCATGAAATCGGGCATGGGGAAATAAAACAAGCACCATTTTTTCCTATGACTCCAAGGAAAATATTGAGAAAAGTAATGCTAATGCTTTGGGAATAAAAGGTGATTCACATTGGAGTAATCAAAATTAAAATCTCTTTTTTTAAAATGCCAGGAATAAAATAAGGAAAAAGAGAAAAAGTATGCCATGGACACAAACTATCAATCTCAAGAGTAAAAAAATAAAACAACAAAGCATATTTAGTTAGTAAGAAGAAGACAGACTTGAATTCAAAACATTCTAACTATGGTCTGTTACCTACCCAAGCTCATCTGTCTCTTCATTGGTGAGTGCTCTTGGACAGCTTCCGTTATCCATGTCAGAATTCACTCAAAGATGCAATTGTTATAGGAGACCTGGGGAAATAAAAAGATATATTCCTGTGTCAAAAAAGAAAAAAGGGTGCTCTATGGTAATTATATTATACTAGAGGCCCAGTGCACGGAATTCATGCACTGGTAGGGTCTCTAGTGGCTGGTCGCAGCCAGCCGGGTACTCCCTCCCTTCCCCCAGCCCACCAGGGCCTTCCCCCCTCCCCCCAGCTGCGTCCTGTGGGCCAGAGACTCCCTCCCTTCCCCTGGCTGGCCCCGCCCCCTGGTGGAACTCCTGGAAGAACTACTGGTTAAGGGGACAATTTGCATATTATGCTTTTATTATATAGGATTAGTAGGGAAAAATGTTTGTTTCATTGGAATATATAAGTTCCATAGATTTTGCACATGCACAAAAAAGGAAAATATAGGCAGGTAGGATAAAAGACAATATACTGAATTCTTACTGTGTACAAGATACTTTAGATTTTTCCCCACTCCATGGCCTTTTATTATCCTCATTTTAAGGTGATAAAATTAAGGATGAAAGGAGTTAAATAATGTGTAAAAGTTCAACCTCCAAACACTCTACCTTTAGACCCCGCTTTTATAATTACTTTGCTCTATTGTCACCTTGGATATTTCACTCCTAATAAATGCTAAATTAAAATATTAATATTTCATGTTTAATATTTAGGATGAATTTCCTGAGGGCATTAATATGCAATGTTTTTCTTGATTAAAAACAGTTATGACATTATTAAACATATCTAAAGATATATCTGTACACTTCAGAGTGATTACAGACGGGGAAATTAAAACAGCATTATAGAAGACAGCTCATTCTCTACCTTCATCTTTATTTTGTGTGTGTTGTTGTTGTTTTTTTAATACTGTTGCATGTTTATAAAAACTAAAATGCAAATAAATTCCCAGATGGTCATTGATATCTGCATGTCTCTAGATATTCATTATACATTAAATGGCTGAAAGATAATTAGTTTTGAAAATATAAATGGCAGGCTGAAAATTATTATAATGTATATATTATAGGCCAAGTGAGAATTACTGCTCAACTGCTTAATGACTAATCTGGCTTTATTTTAGTGAATATTTATAAGGTCTGTGTATATATATATATATATATATATACATATATATATATATATTAAAATAAAAAATCAAGTTTTAAATAAATTTTCAAGAACTCTTCTGTACTTAAACATACAGAAAGTTTTTGTATTTTTTTATAATTGTATTTTGGAATAATTTTAAAATGGCATGAAGTTGGTGGAAAAGCTGCACCTACAAAGATGTTGCACTGGAACTTTCCCATATACTTCAGCCAGATTCCCTAGTTGATGTTTTACTACATTTTCTCAATCACCACTTTTTTACTGCATGCAAATATCAAGAATTATGAAGGGTCTTTATGAAGAGATTTTTATCCAGCTTGCAGGCTACCAAGTTGCCTTGTCAGAATCTCATGGATGCTAGCAGAAGCCAAGAGGATTTGGGGCCAGAGACTTTACTGTTAGTCATTATGACTTTACTCAAGACGCAGCAGGCAGCATTAGCATCATGTTTCCACTGGTTCCATTGCCCAGTACAATGGGGATGAATAGAAGGAAGGGTCAAAGGGTTGCTGCATGCACAATGGGTCCTTTTTACAAGTGAGTAATTGCAAATTTACAAACACCTCCATTTATTATTAAGGGGCTGCAACTATATCTGCCCCACTCTTACCATAAAGGGAACATTAACTTTATTATTGTTTTCATACAACAGACCTTCCCTCTGCCCAGAGGAAGGAGGCTACATCTTTCACAGCTATATGCTATATAAGCATCCTTGCAAAGATAGCAGGGGATGATATCATCATATTTTTCTCAAGATATGTGGGAATGAAAAGACCCATAGTGTTCACTGTTCTCCCTACAGTGAGCACTAATCATTCGTCCCTTTTTGAGCCATTAAAATAGTTTCAGACATGATGTCCCAACATTTTTTTAATACTACAGTATATATTTTGCAAACACAAGACATTCCCCTATATAACCATAGCAAATCATGCAAACCTGGAAATTAATGCAATATTACAATGCAATCCACAGATTTCATTCAAATTTTCCTAATAGTTCAACAATATATCTTTTTTCCCCTTTCTTGTCCAAGGTATTATCTAGAGTAGTGGTCGGCAAACTCATTAGTCAACAGAGCCAAATATCAACAGTACAACGATTGAAATTTCTTTTGAGAGCCAAATTTTTTAAACTTAAACTTCTTCTAACACCACTTCTTCAAAATAGACTCGCCTAGGCCGTGGTATTTTGTGGAAGACCCACATTCAAGGGGCCAAAGAGCCGCATGTGGCTCACGAGCCGCAGTTTGCTGACCACGGATCTAGAGTTATGATTTGAATTTTCATTCTTCTGCAATCTGTAACGTTTTTCCAGGCTTACACTGTCTCACATGACCTAGACTCTTTTAGGGAATGTAAGGCTTACCATCTGGAGGATTTCCCTCAATCTGGTTCCATTGAATGTTTCCTCAAATATAGAGTCAGTTCATGACTTTGTCGGGGGATCTGATGCAATGTCCTTCAGTGTATTAGATCATCAGGATAGAATATCTTACATTCCCCACTGAAGCTAAAACTCTGATCAGCTGGCAAAGTTTTCTGCAAATTTTCTCTACTGGAAAGTCATGTTTTTTTCTTGTGTAATTTTTATATATTTTGAGTGTTTGGGGGGAAATTACTATGAATTTACCTTAATATTCTATCACTACGTTTCTGTCCACCAATTTTATAACATCGAAGCTCCCTTCCTCAATTATCCACTAAATGCTTTAATTTATATTTATCTCATTAATTCTATCTCTATTGTGATTCTAACATAAATATGAGATTTTCCTTTATCCTATATAATAAAAGAGTAATATGCAAATTAACCATCACCCCAACACATAAGATGGCTGCCCCCATGTGGACAAAAGATGGCTGCCACAAGATGACCAGCAGGGGAGGGCAGTTGGGAGGGACCAGGCTTTCAAGGGAGGGCAGTTGTGGGTGATCAGGCCAGCAGGGGAGGGCAGTTGGGGGGGACCAGGCCTGCAAGGGAGGGCAGTTGGGGGCGATCAAGCCTGCAGAAGAGGGCAGTTAGGGGTGACCAGGCCTGCAGGAGAGGGAAGTTGAGGGTGACCAGGCCTGCAGGGAAAGGGAAGTTGGGGGGACCCAGGCCTGCAGGGGAGGGCAGTTAGGGGGGACCCAGGCCTGGAGGAAAGGGCAATTTGGGGGGATCAGGCCTGCAGGGGAGAGCAGTTAGGGGCGATGAGGCTGGCTGGGGAGGGCAGTTAGGGGTGACCGGGTCAGCAGGGGAGGGAAGTTGGGGGCAATCAGGGTGGTAGGGGAGCAGTTAGGCATCAATCAGGCTGGCAGAGGAATAGTTAGGGGGTGATCAGGCAGAAGCAGTTAGGGGCAACCAGGAAGGCAGGCAGGCAAGCAGTTGGGAGACAGCAGTCCTGGGTTGTGAGAGGGATGTCCGATTGCCCATTTAGGCCCGATCCTACTGGGATCGGGCCTAAATGGACAGTTGGACATCCCTTGAGGGGTTCCAGATTGGAGAGGGTGCAGGCTGGACTGAGGGACACCCCGCCCCCCGGTGCACGAAATTCGTGCCTCTAGTCCTTATATAATTACTAATTTATTCATTCATATTCATATGGAGTTAAAAATGATGATTTTACCCAATCCTATATAATAAAAGGCTAATATGCAAATTTCCCCCAGGATTTCGACAGAGTTCAATCAGGAGTTCGACCAGGGGGCAGGCTGGCCAGCCAACCGCCCATGGCCCCTCCCCCCCCGGCCATCCTTGCCCAATCGGCCCTGATCGGGGTGGGCTGGCCAGATCCCACCTGTGCACGAATTCATACACTGGGCCTCTAGTATGATATAAACCATTACAATTGGTATTTTTGATGCACATACTTTTCTAGTTTTACTAAGAGGCCCTTGAAACTATTTTTTTCCTTTTGACATCTCACAACTTCTTTGAGAACTTTAGTTTCTGTGACAGAAATGTGTTCTAGTTTCAGGTTATACTTTCCCTGCTTGAAGTTAGCCATTAAGCCGTTTCTTGAAGGAGTCTTGGTTCCTTTTAGTAGATGATTGTATTTAGAGACCAGGATCTATGTACTTGCTGTCCTCATTGCTACAAAGGTATCATAGAATCCAAATACTCTAGATAACAAAGCTAAATATGTATTTTTCATATATATAACATTATGAACATACATATATAATTTCATATATAATATGCCAAAATAATAATATTATATATACATATATAATATATAATAAAATACTACTACATTAATATTATATATACACTAGAGGCCCAGTGCACAGATTCATGCATGGGTGGGGTCCCTCAGCCTGGCCAGTTATCAGGGCCAATCGGGGCCTGTCTCGCCCAGTCCTGATCGGGCTGATTGAGGCTGGGAGGTTGGCTGGCTGGGGGGAGGGACCATGGGAAGTTGGCCATCTGGCTGGGGGGAGGGACCGCGGGAAGATGGTCGGCTGCAGGAGGTTGGCTGTGGGAGCACACTGACCATCAGGGGGCAGCTCCTGTGTTGAGCATCTGCCCCCCCTGGTGGTCAATGCACGTTATAGCAACTGGTCAACCGGTCATTTGGTCGACCAGTCATAACGGTCAATTAGGCTTTTATATATATAGATAAAGGTATTTATTTCTAAGCATAAATATGTAGAGATCTATTAACAATACCACCAAGTCCAATTTAATACCTTTTCTCTTTTCATATTTGTAAATGTCTTCTTTGATAGTGAGAATCATGATTCCTAATATCTCAGTAATTAACTTCATTGCTCAATCCCCCTAGACACATAATCAATCTCTTGACTGGCAATCACTTTTTCAACTGCTGATCACAGAGTGATCTCATTGTCTTTACTACTGCTCAGCCTCAGTCCCACCATCAACTACTTGGCACTACACTATCTTAACCTCCTCAGATCCTTGGCTCTGTTGCAGTCTCTACCTCAGTTCTGCCTAGTTGGCCCCTTCAAGGGAAGGGAAGTGGAAGAAAGGAGAAAATTGATTTTAATTGTTATATTTAAAATTAGCTTTATTGTTTACATTAACCAGATACATTTTTGTTGTTAGACAAATGGCATTTGAAAAATAGCCTAGAAACAATAAAATTTGGGGGATATGTCATGCTACCCTACCTTGCCTAAAATTGTCTTAATATGATTGTATGCACATTTTAGTATTAAGACATAATTTATTGAACTGTGGCTGATGCCTAACTATTTTAGTATTAAATTTTTGTTATATTAGGGATGACATTCTATAAAATTAATGAAATGTTGTTCAGTATAGTCCCAGTGGTATGGAGTTTCTGAGAAAAAGCAGAAACTAGTGAATTATCAGAGATAGTGTCTTTGAACCATGACAGGCCATCATATACCTTCAACAGCACTGGAACATTTGGATCCCAAGAGTTAAAGAGAAAAATCTGAGTAACTTAAATGCTATAGAAAATAAATATTGGAAGTGTCTTGTTATCTCTTCAAGATTCCACTATGATTTTCTAAATATATGTATACTAAAAAGGAAAATTGCATCACTTCTGAAATGAATGTGAATCTTTTATCAAACCTAATTCAACATGAGAAATTATGAAATGAGACCTGGATTTATTAAATACAAGGCTAGTATTCTTCTGAATGAAAAACTAAGAATTGGCTAAGGAATCAATGAAATGAGGTAGGGAGTTGGGTCAATCTCTAGATTTTGCAGTCTTATATAAAGTCTGCTGGTAAAGTTGGTGTAGGATGACAAAAGGTTCCTTCAGTCATACAGCGGACATCAGTATAGGATCTAAGTGGATTATGACAGTCAAATTTACTTTGTGATAGTATGTACTGTGCAGAAACAAGCTATACTTCACCTGGTTTCTTGGCTACGTGCTGTAATAATTTTCTTCATCAGTATCTCCGTCACTTTTTATTGCTTTCCATGGGAAAAACAAAACAAAACAGAGTTTCTGCTTTTGTCTGGTTTAGAATGATTGGCGTATTACCAACAAAGAATGAGGGATAAAATAACCAAATGGTGGTTAACTAGTAAAAAAAAACAAAAAACTTCATTTAAATGAATCATGTGTTTATTATTAGAACTCAGACTTAAATGATAGACTAGAATGGAGCTAAGAAATTGCTGGTTGTTTACTAAGGAGATTAGTAATATGAAAATAAAAAATAAATTCTGTGAGATGAGCATATGCCTAATTAATAAAGATACTGCTCTGTTTGCCTTTGTCTAATTGTTTAACAATTTCTATTAAATTATCTAAATCAAAATAAAGCAATTTTTTATATATTTTATTGATTTTTACAGAGAGGAAGGGAGAGGGATAGAGAGTTAGAAACATTGATGACAGAGAAACATCAATCAGCTGTATCCTGCACACCCGCTACTGGGGATGTGCCCGCAACCAAGGTACATGCCCTTGACCGGAATGGAACCTAGGACCCTTCAAGTCCGCAGGGTGACACTCTATCCACTGAGCCAAACCGGTAAGGGCATAAAGCAATATTTTAAGAACACTTTGGATGTTATCTCCAATATATTCATATATTTTTTCAGATGTTATTAATGCTAGTTATACAGTGATTATTATTGTCCCTGTGCACTCATTTGTCTCCTAATCTTGAAAGACACTAAATTAGTTTGGTTCATAGCACTACAAATCTTTAAAACAGCATCTTGAATTAATATAAGATG
This sequence comes from Eptesicus fuscus, assembly GCF_027574615.1. NCBI lineage: Eukaryota > Metazoa > Chordata > Mammalia > Chiroptera > Vespertilionidae > Eptesicus > Eptesicus fuscus. The sequence continues at coordinate 81,395,785 of NC_072474.1, read as the reverse complement.
GGTTCGTATTCTCCCTCTCACCTACTAGACATTAAAGATGTTATTTTACCTTCCTGTCCAAATAACTTTATATTTGTGAGTCCCAATGTTGCTCTCTGTAATATTTTACAAGATTAAATGAGTTAAGATCTGCACTATATTAAGCACATTTAAAATGATCAATAATTTGGATTTCTTGTAAAGGTCATCATCACCATCATTATCATATATAAATATCCTTTCTAGGTATTCCCAAAGAGGCACATGATATCTTGGTTTAAAAAAATGTTTACACACCTATTTCTAATGGAATGAGTTAAATTCTAATGTTAACATATTGTATTCATCTAAATCCATTCTGCATTGTCAAATATATATGCAATTGATCTTCATTTCCTGACCTAAGTTGCTCTGGAGTAACCACGTTCATCAATAAACAGCTATTATACAGGATAAGAATGGTGGGTGGAAAGTCTGCAATAGTTTGTATATTATGTTTGCATCCATCAACATGAAAGTGGAAAACTGCAAAACACATTTTATTTCCTGACAAGCACCATGAAGTGCCTTCCACTACTGTATATAAAAACCATATTTTATTAACACAGGTTAACAGAAGAGAGCAACCTTTGCAGTACAGCTTGAATTTTTAAGTGTGCAGGCTCTCTTTGTGCACATATCTATAATCTTAATTTAAAACTCTTAGACATTATGGAAACTCTATAGTATTTCATTTTAAACAGCTTATAAGCATTCATTAGTGCAGTAAACACTTATTGAAAATTAATAGCATGTCTAGGAATTAGATCCTGGGTACCCTCGAGAAAGTATACATGTTTCCTGATCTCCAAAAGCTCACAAGCTAAGGAAACAGTTATCAGAATAACTATATTGTCTGCAGCTAGATTAGATCTATATCCTATTTAATGCAATTACACTCATGGGCCAAAAGCACCCCTCTGCCCCTGTTTTTGTATCTGAGTGTGTCTGTTGCGGGTGGAGCGGTGGTGATGACCAGGTTTAGGAGGGAGAATTACAGAAAAGTTCACAAAGTAGGTGTCACAGTGGAAACTATATTCATAAATACACACACATAGGTGTGTTTTAGAAAGGATTTTGGAAAGCATACAGTTCTGCAGAGGCTGAAGATGGAGAAATGACAGCAATGAAAATGGAATATTCTTTTTAAATTCTATCCTGACTCTTTTGGCTTTATTTTTCAGTTGTGTAAAGTGACAAAAAGATTTCTGAAAATTCATCCATCCATCCATCCATCCATCCATCCATCCATCCATCCATCCATCCATCGTCATTCATTCAAAAGCTATTTCCCAAATACCTAATACATTCCAGTCACTGTTTAAATGGTAAGAATACAATGTTAAGCAAACATGCATGCACATGTTGCACTCATGGAGTTTGTAATCTAATGGAGGAATTAGAGATAAGTTAAATCATCTTATAAATGTATACATATAAATATATAATTTAAAAAGAGAGAAGTGTCTGAAGCAAATGAAGGAAGTGCTATGACAGTGTATATGAGAATAAATAAACGGTGGAAGAAGCCACCATATATGAGGACCCCTTCACCCCTCACCCCCTTCCCTCTGGCAACCACCACACTGCTATTTGTGTCCATGAGTTTCAATTTTATATCCCACACTAGAGGCCCAATGCATGAATTGTGCACAGGTGGGGTCCAGCAGGTCCACCCTGATGGGGGCCCATCAGGGGCGGGGGCAGCCAGGGGGAGGGTCTGTGGGCAGTTGGCTGGTCAGCCCCGCCCCTGATCGGGATGTTGTGGGCTGATTGGGAGTGGGGTCGGCTGGGAGGAGGGACCACAGAAGGGCTCCAGGGCATGTTTGGCCCATCTCACTCAGTCCAGATCGGCCAGACCCCAGCAGTAAGCTAACCTACCAGTCAGAATGTCTGCCCCCTGGTGGTCAGTGCACAAATAGCGAGTGGTTAAGCGGCCTTAGCATATCATTAGCATATTATGCTTTGATTGGTTGACCGAACAACTGGTCACGTAGCATATTAAGCTTCTATTATATAGGATATGAGTGAAATAATATGGTTCTTAGTTTTTTCTGACTGACTTATTTCACTTAGCATAATATTCTCAAAGTCCATCTCTTTTGTTGCAAATGGCAGTATTTAATTCTTTCTTATGGCAGAGTAGTCTTTTATTATGTACCACATCTTTATTAAGTTCTCTATTGCAGGACACTTTGGTTGTTTCTACCACATTAACAAAAGAAAAGATAAAGATCACTTGATCTTATTTATAGATGCAGAAAAAAAAATTGATGATACAATATCCATTCATGATTAAAACACTCAATTAAATAGGAATAGAAGGAAAGAACCTCAACATAATGAAGGCCATATATGATAAACCCTCAGCTAATATCATACTCAATGGTGAAAAACTGAAAGCTTTTCTTTTAAGATGAGGAACAAGACCAGGATGTCCACTTTCATGACTCTTATTCAACAGAGTTCTGAAAGTCCTAGCAAGAGCAATAAGGCAAGAGAAAGAAATAAAAGGCATCCAAATAGGGAAGGAAGAAGTAAAACTGTCACTTTTTGTGGACAACATAATTCTTAAAATTACAAAGCATTTTCCTCTTAATACCACAAGTATCAAAGGAAAACTTGGGGCATTATTTAAAAGAGAAAAATGTATACACTTTTGAAATACTTTTTAAAAAGTATTTGCCACTGATTTCAAAAGAGGTCCTTAGCTGGAGAACAATACTAGGGATGAAGAAACAGTACCTAATAGGTCCATTAGTACAATTTGAAGAAAATAATGGTAATTTGCCTTAAATTATGCATATGGAAATATTTGTTCTCATATCTAAGACAATAAGCACTAAATCTTAGAGGCAATTTTCAATATATATTTTTCCATTATTACACCATTAAGCTGAGAGAGAAAATTACAATTAAACAATGATTACATGAAGGAGTCAAAGTATAAGAAATAATAGATGAATAAGATATCTAAAAATATTTCACATTTCATTTATCCATAATACAGGTGTCCCCAAAATTTTTATACACACTTTCATATCTGATAGCTCAATTATGAAAATGAGGTGTATTTTAATAAACACTCCACTTATAATTAGTCAAAGTGTGTATACATTTTTGGGGACACCCTATAGTTCATTCAGGGTTATTCACACAATCAGTCTAATGTAATAGAATGTAATGGAGCACTTCCTACTTCGGGCCCACTGTATGGCAATCCAAGGGCCAAGTCCACTTTCCTGGAAGCATACAGGACCTTTCCTAAGTCAACACTACTCCTTTAGCAAGCCTTCCTCTACACTTCATAAGACATAAACATTCTCTCCAATTATTGCATTTCCCTTCTTGGTAAACATGTAGTTGCTGATTAGGTGAAAACATGATCTGCTGTATACTTGTCTGGGAATATTAGCTTTGTGGCAACTTCCTTTGAATAATCATGATTAAAGGTTGTCTTTCATTTCATCTTAGGTGGTATATGCTAATAAATATAAGTTGTGCTTCCATTTGTATTCATTCCAATGGTTTTTGGAGCTATAGCCTAGTACCTTAATTCTAGCTACACTAGGTATTGTGCTTGGGAACCTCAGGTAACACACACAGTGAAATATTACCCATTTTCAAAATCATATAGGCATAAAAATTAGCTTTGTAAAAACTCTTTTCATTTGAACACTTAGGACATATAACCATTAGTTCAAAATAATAATCCATTAAACCAGAAATTTGTTTCTGCATTTCTAATGAAGCTGACAAATTGATAGACTATTTGATGTGACATTTTTTTTTTTAGCTTACTGCTTTTTTTTTTAACTTGCATTTCAATCAGTTGCTTAAAAGGTCATGTTTAATGTCACATTAGCACTTTCCCAGAAAGATTTATTTTTATTTAGATTTAGTATGATAAAATAAAAACTTTCTGGGTGTTAATTATAAATGGAACTTTCTAAAAGTTCCATTCAAGATTTTAGTATAGTTTCATTAAGGTGTCCATCTTTAGTCAGTGACATCCAACTACTATAAAACTTTATAACAGTGATATTTATTCAATGTGCCTTCCTCATTTTGTATACAGTGATATTTATTCAACAAGTCTTCCTCTTTTTGCTTTTTTGATTTCATACACTAATAGATAGAAAACAGATATGACTATAGTTACAGATATCATAACTATATAATGGTTTTATGCACAAAACATTATTCAGATTATTTTCTCTTATACTAGATTAAAATTAATGGGTCTCTTAAAAATTTTTGAACATCTAAGTAACTTCATTCTTTTAGCCACTTTTACCTTCCACTGGCCAATAGCTTCTTCAATTATAAGCACCAAAAAGATCTATTTCTAGGCCAAGAATAACCAATAAAGTCCCCATTCTCATAATGAAAGTAAGGATACAATTAGGAAATTCTGGATTTTTTTCCACCATTTTTTATAAGACTAAGTTCTGATTCCAGATAATACATTGTAAATTATTTGACACCTAATAATAAACTATATCATGTTGGTATTATCTATTTTCACATGAATCTATAAAATATGAAGAACATATATTTTTTATTTTTATATCCTACACAACACATGGAAGAGCACTATATATCTTGATAGGAGAAGAAAAAGTACTGAATGACTTAGTTTATGACTATCACTACATTTTTCATATATAGAGATGAGTGTATCAATTAGATTATATTATGCATGCCACCTTATAATAAAAATGATGAAACTATTAAAATAAATTATGATTTAATTCTTTATTTAACAGGAGAAAGAAACTGTGATGAGATGGTAGAAAATTCTATACTCTAAATACATATGTCATTAACCAAAAGATATTGATTCTTATAATTTCAAACATTAAAAATAAATTTTAGAAAATTAAGATTTAGAGACATTATTCTGCACTTAAAATAATTCAGTTATAATTTATTTCACACTATAAAACATGTTATTTGCACTCACAAATTACAAATTGACATCTATCTCTCTTTTATCCCTAGTATTATTTTATGAAATCATTGTCTTACTAGTTATTTTATTATAGCTTCTATGCCCATATGTTTATAGTGTTATTCCTCTTTTACCAATAAATTTATTTTGTTTGTTTTACAAAGGAAAAGTCACAATTACAAATGTGTTACCTTTCTACTTCCTATCTAATAAAAAGAGTAATATGCAAATTGACCATCACTCCAACACACAAGATGGCTGCCCCCATGTGGATACAATATGGTGGCCACAAGATAACCAGCAGGGGAGGGCAGTTGGGAGGGACCAGGCCTGCAAGGGTGGGCAGTTGGGGGCAATCAAGCCTGCAGGGGAGGGCAATTAGGGATGACCAGGCTGGCAGAGGAGGGAAGTTAGGGGCAACCGGGCCTGCAGGGAAGGGCAGTTGCAGGGGACTCAGGCCTGCAGGTGAGTGCAGTTAGGGGCAATCAGGCTGACAGGGGAGCAGTTAGGCATCAATCAGGTTGGCAGGGGAGTGGTTAGGGGGTGATCAGGCTGGCAGGCAGAAGTGGTTAGGGGCAATTAGGAAGGCAGGCAGGCGAGCAGTTGGGAAGCAGCAGTCCTGGATTGTGAGAGGGATGTCCAGTAGGATCGGGCCTAAACGGGCAGTTGGAAATCCCTCAAGAGGTCCCAGGTTGGAGAGGGTGCAGGCTGGGCTGAGGGACACACCCCCGTGCACAAATTTCATGCACCGGGCCTCTAGTATATGACATAATGGCTTGAAAAATAATCATGGGTTATCCATTATTTTCTATGATTAATTATTAACATACTGAAATCTGAGGTTTCTTTTAATTTTTGTTTATATATTTTTTCTATCTGCATCCCTGGAAAATTTGTTTGTGATACTTAAAATTCAGTGAATAAGCAAGGTATGTCTATATCTCTATTAGAGTTTCTTATAATATATGGCCATTCCACTTATAGATCTTGCACATTCTCAAACTTATTTATACAGACACTTATCTAGCTCAGTTGTTCATTTCTCACTACTCTCCACATTGTTTTATTATGGTCTCTGAAAATTGTCATTGAATTCCTATAACCACAAATTTATCTCTGAAAGTTTCATTCTCTCTCTCTCTCTCTCTCTCTCTCTCTCTCTCTCTCTCTCTCTCTTCAATCTTTAACCTCCCTGCCCACTTAAGATGGTATATGTGGTGAGTTTGTGAGTTTATCTCCCACCATCCTGGGCTTTACCTGATTTGAAAGAGAGCTAAGTGCTCTACTTGCTCCTCATTGTAATTTTCATTTATTTTCCTGTCTTTCCCTTCAAAACCACCACATTCTTAGTTTGTGTAACCAGTCTGCACCAATGTCTATAATATTATTGCCAGTAATATTCTAGTCACCTATTTCTTTCTATTTTTTTAATTGAAGATTTAAGTTTCACTTGGTCACTCTATTTCTCTATCCTTTTATTTCTTTCATCCCTTTTGTTGACATTGGAAATCAAATAAAAATCTTGGCCTCATTTTTGTTTTGACCTCTTAAAGTCCCAAGATCTTTTAAACAACCAATCTCAACTACTTACTTTATAGGAAACCTTTTAATCCCCAACTCCAAAACCCTCAGTCATTTGATTCTATTAGGAACTTGAAATCACTAACTTTATTATTTATTTCCTAACTCATTCACCACTCTAGTCATGTCCTTTGTTTTTATTTTTTACCTATTTTAAATTCTATGTCCTGGAAATCTTTTCAACTCTTTTTCATGTCCTTAATAACACTATCTTTTCCTCTACCTGCCAAAACCCCAACCCTGGATAACCTCCAAAACAAGCATATTTAACATTCTGCCTGTACATGTACAAGTGGATGTCACAATAAAAATATTACACAGCTGTGTTGCTGCATTTTATTTAAAAATTTGAGGCCAAACCTCAAATGAATATATCCTACCTTTTAGCTATATGGTTGTATTCCCAAGCAAATATGCTTTCTCTCTCTCCAAAACAATCATTTTATAACTACTCTTTCCTCAAATCTCTAATATCCCATTTTTAACTAGTAATATATTTGAGCTATATTTGTTAAGAAATTTTATGAGAAATACCTGGTTATTCCACCACCAAACCTATAAACCTGTTTTACTGCAAATGTGCTCTTCTTTCTTTCTATAGTAAAAGCACTATGGGAACCAGTCTGGGTACATAATGTGTGGCTATCAAGAAAAATTAGAAGCCAACCAAAAGGGAAGTAAGTTGAAAAGAGAGTAAGCATCTGTACCAGACATGGCAGGGATGCTGGAATTGCTAGACTGGAAATTTAAAACTATTATGATTATTATACTAAAGACCCCAAAGAAAAAAGTAGAGAACCAACAAAAACAGATGAGTAATGTAAGCAGAGATATAGAAATCTTAGTAAAGAATAAAAAATACTAGATATAAAATTCTGTAACAGAAAAGGATGCCTTTGATGGGCTGATTAGTAGACTGGACACAGCCGAGGAAAGAATCTTTGTGCTTGAGGATATGATATATCAAAAGAATCCTTGAAAACCAAAGAGAACAAAGGCTGGAAAAAATCCAAACAGAATATCCAACTACTGTGGAAAAACAAAAAGCATAACATGTTTGTAATGGGAATACCCAGAAAGGAAAGAAAGAAGCGATAGGAAAGAAAACAATTCAATTTTTTAAAAAATGGGCAAAAAGCTTAACAGACACCTCATCAAAGAAGTTATACAGATGACAAATAAGCATATGAAAAGATACTCTACGTCATATGTCATCAGAAGAATGTAAATTCAAAGAACTATGAGATAATCACTGCATGCCTATTAGAATGGCCAAAATCCAGAACACAACATTAAGTGCTGCTGAGGTGTGTAGCAAAAGGGATTTTCTTTCATGGCTGATAGAAATGCAAAATGCTATGATCAATTTGGAAGACAGTTTGGTGATTTTTTTTTTTTTTTTTTTTTTTTTTTTTTTTTTACAAAGCTAAGCTAATTACTTGCTCCATATGATCCAGCAATTATACACCTTGAAATTTACCCAAAGGAGTTAAAAACTTATGTCTGCACAAACACCTGGATGTTTATAACATCTTTATTTATAATTGTAAAAACTTGGAAGCAACCCAGATGTCCTTCAGGATGTGAATGGATAAATAAACTGTGGTACATCCAGACACTGGAGTATTATTCAATGTTAAAACGAAATGAACTATCAAGCCATGAGAAGACATGGGCAAATCTTAAATGCATATTACTAAGTGAAAGAAGCAAGCATGAAAGCCTACATATTGTAAGATTTTAACTATATGACATTCTGCAAAAGGCAAGACTATCTGTATATATAAAAACCTAAGCAACTGAATGACTGAACGACTTGTAGACCAGTTGCTATGATGTGCACTGACCACTAGGAGGCAGATGCTCAACACAGGAGCTGCCCCCTGGTGGTCAGTGCGCTCCCACAGCCAACCTCCCATGGCCAGCCAACCTCCCGTGGTCCCTCCCCCCCCACTGGCCAATCTCCATTGGTCCCTCCCACTGGCCAGCCAACCTCCTGCAGTCCCTCTGACAGTCAGGCCATTCTCTGGTGATCCCTTCCCCCAGCCAGCCGGCCAACCTCCTGCAGTCCCTCCCCCTGCTGGCCAACTTCCTGTGGTCCCTCTCCCTGTCTAGCTAACCTCCTGTTGTCCCTCCCCCCAGCTGGTTGCCCCTCACCCCAATCGGCCCCAATTGCCTGCCAGGATGAAGGACCCCACCCATGCACGAATTTTGTGGGCCTCTAGTAATATAATAAAATAGGACATATTGTAGAAAAGATATACTGTTATAAATATTACAGTCTGCCTCAAATGGATATTAGATTTCTGTGTTTATAACATTGTCTAACACTAAGAAGAATTCAAGAAGCATAATCAATGAGCATTCCTTAAAAAATAAAACACAATAAAATGTGAGGCCATGTTAGAAATGCTAGCATGTAGAATGTGCTGATTTTTGAGGTATATTTTTCACTAAATTCTTGAGTATCTTTTATGTCTTATACAGATCTATATTTTAAATTAATGACAGAAGTCGAACTTGTTCATATTTTCAAATATATCCAACATTTAAACAAAAACCAATTAAATTTTTGGTTTTTCAACTAGATGGCTTATGTCATGTCCATACAAGCATAGAGATTAAGTGCCTTGTAAAGCACATCACATTTATTTATATATTACAAAGTGTGGGTATTAGATTTTTGCCAATAATTTCTGTATGACTATTTTAAGAATACACTTTTAAAAATGTCTATATTCTAACTTATACTTAAATTGGGGAATCAAGGAATTGAATTTTCATGTTAAACATATACCACAAAAAAAAGATTGCTATAACATGAGCTCAGTAAGGCATCAAGAAGTCTTACTATATTTTAATATTGACAATTTTAAAAGATATAAATGCTAAGGTAGTTCAGTTCACTTCCTGACATATATGTGATATAAAAAATGAATTTATAGTTAATTTGTGAAAATGAAATTTCTAAATTTTCTCATTATTTTTAAACTGAGAATATTCTTAAGAGAAAGAAGTCCACAGAACACTGAGGAAAATTACTTTCATAATTAATTGGTTAAGAATATGACCTTGTCTCATGACATACTAAATGTACAATTTTACCTTGGTTGTAAGATGATGTTACTGGAAAATGCACCATTAATTTAATATCAGAAGATAAGGTTAACCACAATATTCTTCATGATAGTATCATTTTGTTCTAATATGTTAGTAGTTAGTTGATGTGTTTAAATTGTAATTTGCCTTTAAAATCACTGAAATTGTAACATGTATATAATGTAGTTATATAATTACTTAATCTTGATATTGGGATTAATGAGGGAAGTAGCCTAGATCTTAGGGATATCTCATAAGATGCTTTTATTTTTATTTAAAATTAAAACAAAGGATATGCCTATTCTTCACAAATAATCAAACTTACATGTTTGAACTAAAAGCCTATTATAAATAAAATAACTATGATGGCCAATATGTCTTTCCTAGGGAAGAGAAATTTTATTATTAATTACTGTAGAGGCCTGGTGCACAAAATTCATGCACGGGAAGGGGGTGTCCCTCAGCCCAGCCTGCACACTCTCGCAATCCGGGATCCCTCTGGGGATGTCTGACTGCCAGTTTAGACCCGATCCTGCTTAGATTGAGTCGGACATCCCTCTCGCAATCCAGGACTGCTGGCTCCTAACCACTCTCCTGCCTGCCTGACTGATTGCCCCTAACCACTCTGCCTGCCTGCATGATTGCCCCTAACTTTTCACCTGCCTGCCTGATTGCCCCTAACTGACTCTGCCTCGGCCCCCGCCACCGTGGCTTCATCCAGAAAAACATCCAAAATGATGTCCAGAAGGTCATTCGGCTGTCTGGTCTAATTAGCACATTATGCTTTTATTATTATAGATATCTCAAAAAAATTAACTAATTGAGCTACTAGTAGTTGGACGATCCCCCCTTCCCTATTGTATTTGCCAATCCAAGAATGAAATGGAACTATGAGAAATAAGATGTAATTGGGAAGGAGTGGAGTTATAAAAGATCTGAGTTTCTGTTATAGGATTTTCTTGCTGTGATTGCCCTATAATTATTTTTTATAACACCCTGATATAAAACCTCAATCTGTGGGTTTTTTTTTTGTTTGTTTTTTTTTTAAGTTTCTTTTGAGCAAGAACTCTCAAAGATCCCTTGTCTAAGAAGATTCATTAACATGGTGTCCTACCAAAAGCCTTGTATCCTAGAACAAGAGATATAAAATCATTCAAAATGTTTTGGGGGAATTGGTTATTTTTGCCTTCATGTTGGTAACACAAATAATACATAGAGTTTGCTTTTTCTTTTATTTAATATATTTTAAGTTAAGCACAGTGATACAGTGCTTAACTTAAAATATGTGAAGAGTCACATCAGCAAGATGGCAGAGTAGGGATCCCCAAGCTCACATTCTCCCACAGAAACGTAAACAAAGCAGACAGTGTAGGAGGTCTAGAAAACAAAGGTTTACAACAATGAAACAAAGGCCTGATCAAGAGAAAAATCAATCTTCAAAACATCAGAATATTTTACAGTGTTTTTACTCACCCTTGCCTCTTCCCAATTGCAGTGATGGTCTTATTCTTAAGTGGCTGTGACTATGTTCCAAGTTCCCCGCTTTGAACTGGAGAGAGCAGAGCAGACTTCATTTGCAAATTACCGTGTATGTTTCTTCTAACCTGTCTGGAGGGTATTTGAAAGGCTATCTTACTTGTCCTTGTCTGGCATAACAGGAAACACAGATGGAAAAAGCAGTGTGCACTATTGCAATTTACCCAAATGTTATAAAAATGAGTGGATAAGCAAAATCTAGTATACACATACAATGGAATATAATTAAGCCTTAAAAAGGAATGAAGTTCTGATACTTGTTACAGTATGAATGAACTTTGAAAACAATATGCTAGGTTAAATAAGCCAAACACAAAATGACAAATATTGTATGATTCCTCTTATAGGCGTTATCTGGCATAGGCAAATTCATGGATACAGGAAGTCTAGAAGATAACAGGAACTGGGGAGAGTTAGCTTTTGGCTAAGAATTAAAAATAAATAAAATAAAAGCATCAGGTGCTTTTTGGGTATTATATTTTTGTTTTAAATAAATAATTCTCAGTGAAGGATTTACTGTCTGCAAGTAAGCATGAAGAATTTATAAATCTGTTTGTGAGCAAAATGGTTAATAAAACAAGCATTCTAAAAATCTCTGGAAATGTTTCTAAGAGTATACATAAAAGAAGAAACAGTCATTGAACAAAATCTACTAAAACTTGGTTAGAATAGTGAGAGTCTGTGGCATTTGAACCAAAACCCAGTTCTTTTCTATACCCCCACCCCACCCCTAACTGAGCCTGAGGGAAACTCTACTCCACATTCTCTAATTGTGCTCCAACTATCAGTCAACTATATAACTATCCTATATAATAAAGAGGTAATATACAAATTGACCATCACACCCTCACACAAAATGGCCACCCCCATGTGGTCACAAGATGGCAGGCAGGGGAGGGAAGTTGTGGGCAATCAGGCCAGCAGGGGAGGACAGTTGGGGCAATCAGGCTGGCGGGGGAGCAGTTAAGCATCAATCAGGCTGGCAGGGGAGTGGTTAGGGGGTGATCAGAAGTGGTTAGGGGCAATCAGGCAGGCAGGAAGGTGAGCAGTTGGAAGCCAGCAGTCCCAGATTGTGAGAGGGATGTCTGACTGCCGTTTTAGGCCTGATCCCACAGAAATCATGCCTAAGGGAAATGATGCAGTCAGAAATCCCCCAAGGGGTCCCAGATTGGAGAGGGTGCAGGCTGGGCTGAGGGACACCCCCCCAGTTCACGAATTTTGTGCACTGGGCCTCTAGTCAATAATAATAAAAGGGTAATATGATAATTAGACCAGACAGCCAAACAACCTTCTGGACATCACTTCGGACGTCCTTCTGGATGAAGCTGCTGTGGTGGGGGCTGAGGCAGAGGCAGTTGGGGTGATCAGGCAGGCCAGCAGAGTGGTTAGGAGTCATCAGGCAGGCAAGTAAGTGGTAGGAGCAATTAGGCAGGCAGGCAGATTGGTTAGGGGTGATCAGGCAGGCAGGCAAGTGGTTAGGAGCCAGTGGTACCAGATTGCGAGAGGGATGTCTGACTGCTAGCTTAGGCCCAATCCACAGGGATCCCTGTGGGATCTGGCCTAAACCAGCAGTAGGACATACTCCAAGGGGTCCCGGATTGCAAGAGGGTGTAGGCCGGGCTGAGGAACCCCGCCCCCCCCCGTGCATGAATTTCGTGCACTGAGCCTCTAGTATATATATATTTGATCAGTTTATAAACCAAATCAACCAAAGTCTGCAGTGGTACTCAATGTAATCAGCCTATTTATCTGCAATGTTTTGTTTATTGTCTTTATTCCACCATCTCCAGTTTCTAATTTGGGCTGTTTAACTTGCAAATTTTGTATCAAAGTGAAACATTATCCCCCCTAAGGTCTCCTATTTAAGTTTTCTGAATACCAAAATCAAGGTAGGAGGCTCTTTTTAACTTATACCAGACACATCTGTATCATGAACTCATCTGTTTTCACTTGATATTCTCAAACCATTGTTTTAAAGTGGTTCTCTACTCGACTCTTTCATTTTTCTGAGTATTTTTTCTAAGTACAAATTATTTGAAAAGATAATATAGTTGACACCCTTCTAAAAGATATATGCCATACTTTCATGTTTGTTTTTCTCTGTATGACTTTCCTTCAAATTATGAGTGTCCCTTTAAAATATGAGCTTACTGGAGAGCTTCATTAATAGCCCCATTGGCTTCTTTAGACACATATTTCATTGTCACTGAGGATACTTTTAATAATGTCATTTGATAATTTATCTTAATAATTTCAAGTCCAGAATTTATACATCATTTCTATTAAGTCTTTAAAAATCTTCCTTGTTGAATTTTTGGCATGCAATAGATACTTTTGTGGCCAATATTAAATACAAAAACAATTATTTACTTTTCATGGAACTGTTATTCCCTCCTTTTCCATGTGGTCCAGTTTAGCACATTCAAGGAGCTCTTCTTTGCTCCATAGGGTGTATTTCATATAAAAATTCTTAACAGGTACCCTCTTCCAAGTTAACTCTATTTTTTTTTTAATCCAGTCCTACTTTACTTCATCATTGCATTATTTTGTGAACTCCTGGTTTCACACCTTCTTGATTTTTCTACTGTTTTCATTCTTCCCTCATTTTGCCCATTCCTAAGTAATATTCAGTTTTCCTGACAATGATCAATTGTCTTATTACAATTAGTAATAATAATAACAGCAAAAGTTATTGACCTTATATTGTGTCAGATATTGAGAGAAAATATTTACATACATACACTGTAACATGGTTATTAAATGCACTGGTTAATACACACCAGGCTTTCTCAGGCTCTGAGGACCTTCTGCCAATAAAATGCCTTTGCAATTCTATCTCACTCTCGAATAAACATTTATGTAATCAAGGCTGTGAGGTCATCAGTCAAGACATTCCTGTCATTAAGAATTAGTTCCAGAGAAGGGAGCAACTGGCCTTATCACATCTTAATCCCTAGGAGGGAGGATTGGTTTTCTGGAATTCATTTTCTACACGACTATATCAAACCTCTACCGAATATTCTGAAATAATCTTTTGGTTATGGAACAAAGTGAAGCAAATGTAAGAAAAATACGTTGTTTCTATTGTTTGTTTAAAACTTGATAATGATAGTTATATTTTAGGGTTTTTTTTGTTTGTTTGTTTTTGTTTTGTCCCTCAAATGAGCCCAGGAAAGAAAGTTTAGGAGTAATATAATAAAGAAAGCATGAAATAAAGCAATTGATTCTTCTAATGGAGCCCACACTCTCTGAGTTACAGGCCAGTAGAGAAATTGACATTTCGCCAGCTTCTGTCTGCTGATCACAAAACTTATGCACTCACATCACTATGTCCCTGAAACTTTTTCTGTCCCAAGGGTGAAGGGACAGAAGTGATTTTTGGACTTCGTAGAATTAAACCTTACCCAAACATGGTTTTATATATTCTGTCTTCTAGAAGAATAAAGAAATGTGTTTAAATATTTTTATGAGCCAAGGTAATAAATCATTTAGCTATTCTTCTATTTATTCTTATAATATATTGAGTAATGATCATATTCCCTAGTTGTCTGGCTTTGGGAAAATTGCTTAACTACTCTAAGATATAGTTTTCCTTATCTTTACAATGAAAATAGTGATAATAGCTTTGATTGTTTGGCTGTGAGGATACAATTAGGTGAGCGCAAATTATTTGGCAAGTCTATCTCTTTCTCTCTCTCTTTTTAAATCCTCACTGAAGGATATGCTTATTGATTTTTATTTTGAGAGAGACAGACAGACAGACATACATGAATGTCATAGAGAAATATTGATTGATTGCCTCCCATACATGCCCCATGCAGGGATCGAACCTGCAACCTAGGTATGTATCCTGACTAGAAGTTAACCCACAAAAACCTTTTTTATGTACAGGATGATATTCCAACAAACTGAACCATGCAGGTGGGTCCAAGTCTCTTTTTAAATATAAGTTAATTATTTGAAATCTAGGTAATGACAACTGGTAATTATTGTCTTTATTGCTCAAATACATCCATTAGTTATTTCTAATAACATACCCTTTTATAGTTATGTAAAAGCATGAGAAGAAGCTCAAGATCTATTTAAATCTTTAGGTCACCTAGGAGGCTCCTTACAAAGTAAGTGTTAGTTATTCATATGATACTAGAAATAGCTATACTTCCCAAACAGGGCACCATACTTAGTAAATATAAGAATTCCAATTCTCTCTGTTCTGAGGATAGCAAAACAGCATATTACAAGGAAGCCCTAGCTCCCCATTGAAAAGATAATAAATGTTTGAATTGCCCACCTAGAAAGATTTTCTTTGAGGAGAAAGTGCAGGGGTCATTTGAAAAGTCACTTGATACTATGCTAGAAAGAGAATAGCCTTTCTCTTGGTTGGCTATCAATAGATGAAATAGCTTTTTCTCTCACCTTGCCTCATCCCCCACCCTCATCACTGATGCCCTTTATAATATTTGACAAAAACATTACTCAACTGCATCTTGTCTGACAGTGAAGGTACATAAAATGCCTATTTTGTTTAAATGAATGGCAGTAACCTTTTTGCTACACTAACTACTACTGCACCACAGGAAACAGCGTGGGCTCTGCTTGTATCTCTATCATTTTGTTTAAATGAGTGGCAGTAACCTTTTTGCTACACTAACTACTACTGCACCACAGGAAACAGCAGGGCTCTGCTTGCATCTCCTCTCTTTCGGCTTACCGTGTTTTACAGGTGATATAAATCACAATCCCCTTTAATCTGGTAATCATTTCACATGAGATCCCTGTGCTGTATTCAATTAGGTTCTTTACTTACAGGAGACACCTGATGTTTCTAAAGTTGTATGCTAACTACAACACGTTTTCTTAAAGAAGCAAAACTGACCCATAGCATAGTCTCAAGTCCTGTAGAACTATCCTGTGTCTAGAAACAGTTCCAATGGCTATTTCATCTTTTACTCTCAGATGTACTTTTTCAAAATCATTAGTAAATTATATTAAGTACCAGTCTCATGCTAAGTGCTGGGATTTAATAGTGAGCAAAAAATCATCACCTATTACTTTAGTTCTTCATTTCCCTTAAGGTGCAAAAATCTCATATTTATATATGTATGTTTACTATATATGTTTTACATATATTTACTATTTATTTCATTTTAAATTTAAGGTTTTTTTTTCCATCAGCTTTTATCCCCCCAATACTCTCTTCCACCTCCACCCACCCACCCCCACTATCACCACACTGTTTTACTATTTTTGAACTAGTAAAAAAAATAAAGTCATATAAACCATCTTTTCTAGATTTAGCAATAAAATGTATGCTGCTATTTTATTGCTAAATCACATACATACTCAATATGTGCATAGTGGCCAGGGGGAGTATTTAAATATAAAAACTGACAATACAGAAACACCATATGAGAAGAGTTAGACAAGTTAATTAACTTACAATGCCAAGCATCAGACAGGAAAGGATCAAATTGGTACCATCATGCAATCACCAATTTAACATCTATTTTAGCTTGGATTTACCCAGAAGCACATCCTGAGCCAAGCATTGCAGTGCACTGTGTTTAGGTGGAAGGGCCCCAGGAAATACCTGGAGGGGGATGTGGAAATGAACCTGCAAGGAGACAGACGATGAAGTGTTAACAACCAAGCCAGGGTCGGTGTGGATCAAAGGCTTAATCTGGTGGGGAACTGGAGTCTGGCATGCAATGTAGAACACGTGGTTCAGATCATCTCACCTGAGTGGCGAGAGGCTGAAGATAGAAATACCTCCATTTGCTCCGTGGTTGAGAGTGGAGCTTCAGGGACACCAGGTCCGTGGTGTGTCCAGCTTACAGAAATGGTGGGTAACACAGCTCCAGAAGCCAAACAAATATGAGTACTGGCAATTGGACATCTGCCCAGCATGTACTGAAGAGGTCAAGGGGTCATGGGTAAGATACCTACAGTTTCTAATACGAAGTCATAATTTGATAATCAGTTTAGTAGATAAAACAGCGGGGAACAACAACAAAAACTAAAGGAAGTGGTTGATACTAGTGACCCATAACTGGAATACTATCCCACGTATACTGAGAAGTTGTGAGTTTTCTCACTGTCCCCCAGGCTATATTCAGTGCTCTTTCTGTGAACTTCCAGAACACTTTTGCTACTTTATTTAAAACTCATCAACCTCTATTTTAATTTAATTTTAACTCTGATTGTCTACATAGTTTCCTAGAAAATAAGCTCTGTGAACACAAGGGCATTATGCATCTTGCTTAATGTCATATCTCAGTAACTAGCTGAATGCCTACCCCATTGTAGATTCCTTGTAAATAGCTGATGAATAATGGGTCAATAATACTACATATGTTTTGCAATGCCACGTAGAAAATTGGGAAGATATGTTTTTAAAATGAAACATGATGGAGTATAAATTTAGGGACTGCATTTTACTAAATGACTTTAAATAATATTCATATGCTGTAATAACCCAAATAGCATTTGTTGCACTTTCCTCCCCCCTCCGCTGTAGATAACCCATGCTCACTTGCTGGAAATAATTGTAGGGCTTTGTAATTTCACTTCAATTATTCTCGGTTTGTTCAATTTACTGGTGTTTTTAAACACGACTAATGGTTTCTCAGGGTGAGTTCAGAATTTTATTGGTGTTATGTATTTGCTTTTTGTCTGCGTTTCTCTTCAAGCTCAGTTAAAAAAGTTTCTGAACTAGCAAGAACAAAATTACTAAACAGCAAATGTGTCATGATATTCAGCTGATAGTACTTTGAAGCAGGAACAAACCCTGAGGAAAGGGAAAAGGAATCAGTGAGCACTTAATTAGCACATAGCCAAACCTTTCTAAAAGAATGTTTAATCACCTAAATGATATGCAACATTGATTCTTTTCTAACCTTTTGCACTCGGATGTCGAGTGTGACTCGACACGGTTAGCATTAGAATAAAGGAATCGAGAAAAAAGCAAGCGAGTGCAAAGGGCTAAAAGTTTTTAAAGGTTTAGATTTGGTAAAATTTCTAAATAAATGCTTTCACGTTTAGGAATAAAGGTGTGCACTCCCTGGGTTATATTGCATATTGTATTTTTTATGTGGTAGCTCTTTTGCATTTGTGAGAAGCAGCGGATTACTTTATTTGTAAGAAGGAGTAGACATATGGAGGGGAGAAGAAAACTCGGGGCTTTAAGTTACCTCTAAGTACATAAACATTGTGTTTCTCTTGAGAAACTATGGATTTGCCTTTGAGAAAGTGGAGGTACTTAGTATTCTTAACTAAATTTGGTAATTAAATAGATAACTATTGAAAGTAATAGTAAATTTCTCATCATGTACACTAATGTAAAAAAGCTGATATTTTAGCCAACGTTAGTATTTCCAAAGTTCTAGAGATTTTATATTTCTAAAATGGAGCATTATGATGTAAGCTAATGTTCAGTGTCATAGGACAATATAGTTAGTGGCAAGGCAGATGCAAAACTCACCACTGTTCCAGCAGCCCTGTAACATGAATATGTGTTCTTTGATGAGCCAAACTGTTTACTACAGTGTGTTACCATCCAAGCCCGGAAGATCCAGCACAACAACATGAGAAACGAAACCTCTACTTGTGTAGCATTTTCATTTCAATGTCTCATTGGCAACCGGACATATTCCATAACGTTCATGATTTCCCTTTAAGCCTATTCTTTCCTTATGCTCAGTGTCCCACTAAAAGGTCTCACCATCTACACAGTAGTGCCAAAACTAAACTTGGGACTCTCTCCCCAGCCCACATTCATTTCCATACTTGTTTCTATTGCCTGTATCTCTCACATTTCTCCTGAAACTGACTGTTTTTCTTCATTCTTGTGGCAAAACACTTAAAGAAGCCAAATGACTTAGAGAACTGTAATGTAGGAAGAGCACTAAATGAAGGAAAACAACCTGGGTATTTTGTGGATTTTTATTATCTTCCCACACCATTTTTAATATCACCCACATCAAGGTTTAAAAGCCTTACCTTATAGTTTTATAGGTATTATATTTTATTATAAACACTTAGATCCATTTGTATTTATTTATTTTTTTTAAATTTCTTTATTGATTAAGGTATCACATACTTGTCCTCATGCCCCCATTCCCATCCCACACCCCTCCCCACACATGCCCCCCCCCCCCGTTGTCCCCAACCGCTGGTTAGGCGCATATGCTTGCACACAAGTCCTTTGGTTGGTCTCTCCCCTCCACCCCCACCCTCCCCTACCCTCCCTCCGAGGCCCGACAGTCTGATCCGTGCCTCCTTGTTTCCGGGTCTGTTCCCGTTCATCAGTCCATGCTGTTCATTATTTCCACTAGATGAGCGAGATCATGTGCTATTAGAAATACACTTACAAGAACCGAAAATGAGACAAGCAATAATGGTCATGGTGACAGGAAATGAATCAGTCTGTAGTGAGTTTCTCTCTGGGCCAACAGTTCTTTTGAGACCCAATTACAATGTCAAACAGTTCCTTATGTGCACATGTCAGCACTGACACCACAGTTCTGGATGGTGGAGAAATGGCGGCAATGCAGGTCCAACTCTCCCCGGTTTGGTCCTGGGCAACCTGCAGTAATATAGTGTTATTCAAACTAATGAACCTTTATGGTTTTAAACACATTCATATTTATATATAATATATAGTTTTACATACATTTATATGTACATATAAATATACCCTTATGTAAGCTCCTTACCTTTTAATGAAAATATACCTTTTTAATAATAATTCAGAATTGAGAAATTGTACAACTTAGGAAATTCTCAGAGCACCTCAAAATAAGCTTGTCAGTCTTATGAGATCATTGACTAAAATGTACTTTTGACTAGAGCATGAATGAATGACAGGTTAAACTCCCTTTGGCTCCCTCATTGGAGATTTGATTGTTCACCTTTGTAGCTGCTGTAGATCATTGATTAAAAGGGATCAAACTGGTTGCTAACTCTGGAATATCAAAGTGCAGAGATTAATCAAACTCTACAAACCCACAAGGATAGTCAGAAGACCAATGACTTTCTCTGGATTATAAGGAATAGACTTACTCTGAATGAATTAAATTGATGAGTTTAGGGAGAGGGAGGATGCTGTTAAATACATTCAGGGTGGTTTTACTAAAGTCTCAATAAAAATCAACTCCTCTAAGTCAAAGCTGAAACATTTTAGCTTTTAAATGTCTATGTTGGCTGACTCATGACCATCATGACTTATCATAGATCAGTTATTTCAATAATCCCTCAATCAGCACTGACAATTACTGCAAAGTGAAGCCTATAATTATAGATTAGAGTCACTACTGCAGCAAAAGGAAAATTACAACTTACAAACTGCTATATATATATATATATATATATATATATATATATACACACACACACACACACACATATATATATATACATATATACATGGTTCTCACATTACAGTTTTAAAGTTTTACCTTCACTTTTTAATAAAAGTGTTAAATAATTTAATGGGTAAGTGCTTAGGACTAGGATTAGCATCAGTATTCAGATGTACAGATATCTGTAGCTTGTACCTGAGCATACATTTTTATTTCTCACATGTACTAATAGTTTATAATGTTATTTTAAATAAAAATTACTTTATAAATATGCATTCTCACATATTACATAAACACACATAATTAGGAGAAAAGGATATCTCTGTGTAGTATACATACAGTGGATATATTTTTGTTTGTTTGGTTTTGAATCTATAAATATAACTTAGTCATTAGTAGTGTTGATAACATTCATAATTCATTTTCCTGTGTACAAAAAAACCTCCTTCTGTGTTCCTTAAATTTATAACTCATTCTTTTACTTTAAAAATTAACACTATTATAATTTGTGTTTTTTCTGAAGTTATTAGATATTCTTCTCACAGACACCACCCACTAATCCCTGATTAAAAACAAAATCAAAGACAAAACAAAATTTCAACTGACAAGAGACACATTCTTATTTCATACTTTCATTTTCTCCCATATGTTACGTCCTCTAAGATTCTTGTACAGAAATCCTAATGGAAAATGGAGAAAGGTCAAGAGGTGTATCTTGATCTCATCTGGCTTTGGTGAACCTAAAAAACACAGTAGTTCAAAATATGTTTTGTTTCTACTTTGGCTTTATGCTTGAGTCATTTTATTCCATGTGCATATAACCTTCTACTTAACAATGTTCCCTCAGACCCAAAATAGTTCTTTATTATAACAATACATATGCTTAGTTCTGAGAAGAATTTAATAGGATAATAAGGTTACAGATGTAAGACTACTGTAATCTAGCTAATTACAGAAATTAAATACTTTGAGGAAAAACCTAAGTATAAGAAATAAAAATGTAATTAGCTTGTTTTGAAATTATAAGCTTCCACGAAGTAATATAAATTTACTATCAGATATAAAAATTCATCAGAATCATAACTTCAGAAATTTTGAAATTCTTAACCCATTTATTCACTACAAAGTTAGTGGGCACTTACTGTTTGTTAATGTGGGAAGTTGGGAGTTGTAAAGGTGAACAAGGCTTTTCCTTGTAGAGTCCAGTGTATTTGATGTAGAAAAATAGGTGATTATAATACAGTTTCAGAAAGGCCATGGCCTTTCTTATTGTAATAAGTTATTAAACTACTGTAGGCATGGTCATATGACACAAGTAAGAGCAATCGGATTTTTCCCCAGAGATATTTCTAATTGGAGTTATTTTAGAGGAAATTTGTTTTGCTTCTAGGTTATGCAGCTTAACTAATTGCCCCTAATCTGTCACTGGCCCTATTTACCATGAAAAGGCATTCAGAAGGAAGATCCAGTGTTGCTAAAGCACCTCGATTTCTTTTACCTCTCTTTGATTTGAAGTCTTTAAATATACCATCTATCGCCATGAAGCTTATTTACATTTTATCAGGGGGTCAATATGACTAATGACTATGACTTTGATTAGTCAATAGGACTAATATGCCTACCTAATCACTCGTATAGCAGTGTGACTATTATACAATGAGATGACTTTTCTCCAGGAGTGCTTATATAGACATTTAGATGGAAAACATTTTGATTAATCTCATATTGGAATTCTGGTTGGTTGGGGAAGAGAGTGAAGGAAAATAATGAAATCTAGTTAAAGGTATTAGCAAAAGAATGAGAAACAATGTTAGATCATACTTCATAGATTCTTCTATACTAATATATGCACCTACTGCTCCCATTCTGCCAAGTTGCATCATTAAGCTATTTAGAACTTTACCATAGGGTTAAAAACTTGCATTTTTGTTTCTGTTAGTTTTTGTTGTTGTTTTCTCAAGAATGTTTCCTAATGTTTTTCCCTATCGCATTGTTTCATCAAAAACCTCATTCTACCCCAGGGAAATAGTTCCCCTAAAAACCTTTCACATGGGTGAAGATCATTTAATAAATAAAGGGGGGTCATGTATTATTTTTAATACTAGATTCGTGCGGCAGTGGAGTACCTTGGCCTGGCCTGCACCCTCTTGCAATCCGGGACCCATCAGGGGATATCAGAATGCTGGTTTGGGCCCAGTCCCTGCAGGTCAGGCCTAGGGACTCCACCTGTGCATGAATCCATGCACCGGGCCTCTAATATGCATATAAGATCTTTGGTTAATCTCTTGCCACCCTCCCCCCTCTACCCTTCTCTTTGAGATTCATCAGTCTGTTCCATGCTTCAATGCCTGTGCATTGAGCATCTGCCCCACCCCCTGGTGGTCAGTATGCATCAAAGCTACTAGTCGAATGGTCACTTAGGCATTTATATCTATAACTAGAGGCCAGGTGCATGAAAATTCATGCACTGGACGGGGGGTGGTCCCTCAATCCGGCCTGCCCCATCTCACAATCCAGGAGCCTTCAGGGGCGGGAGGCAACCCGGCGATCAGGGGAAGGCAATGCCCTATCACACCTCTGCTGCTGCCACTGCCAGCAGCTCAAGCCTCAGCCGGCCCTGGTTACCCGAGCCTCGGGTGGCCCTGGGTGGCTGGGCACCGCCATCTGAGGCTTGCCTGTGCCTCGAGCCAGCTCTGGGCAGCTGGGCAGCCACCATGCAAGGCTTGCCTGCGCCTTGGGCCAGCCCTAGGTGGCTGGAGGGCTCAGGACTGGGGGACTCTGGAGGCAGGCATTCCAGCGGGGCTGAGGGGACTGGGCACTGTCATCTTGTGGCTGTGGGCACTGCCATCTTTGAGGGTGTGGCAGTCAATTAGCATATTCCCTCGTTATTGGCTGTGGGCACCACCATTTTTGCAACAGTGTGAGGGTCAATTAGCATATTCCCTCTTCAATAGATAGGATAATAAAAGAATAATAAGCTAATTAGACTGGGCAGCCAAAAGACCTTCCAGATGTCCTTCTGGACATCCTTCCAGATGGCCTTTTGGATGAAGCCACAGCTGCGAGGGCTGAGGCAAGCCACCACGGCTGCAAGGGCCAAGCCCCTTGCATGAATTTCGTTCATCAGGCCTTTAGTATATAGATAATGTATCAATTAAAAAAAAAAAAAAACATGACTAAACCACAAATAGATAACTTTGATGGAATGCTTCATTCCTGCTATGCACTGTTGTATATTCCTGTCATGTATTATCTACTTTAATGTTAAAAGCAATTCTTGAGGTAGGCCCTTGTTTTATTTGCATTTTAGACCTAATAAATAGTGGGTCTTGTGTGTTTATTTCACTTCATTAAAGTGACACAACTAGAACAGCTTTTCACAAACTATTGACTTCTGCATCAGAATTTATGTGAATAGTTGAAAAATGGTGATACATGAGAACCCATCCATCCCTTGCTCAGCAAGATTGTGGGATTGTGGGACTCAAGAATCAAAAGTTCTCCATATTATACTATTGCATATTAAGTTTGAGAACCAGTGAGCTTAGTAAATGTAAGAGGGAGGATTTTAATCCAGGTACTCAAAAAATCTGAAATCATGTAACCTAGCCACTATTATAATCCTAATATATAAAAAGCCAGGGGCTGTCATGACATAAATGACCAGAAGAATGACTGAACAGCATTCTGAACAGAATGACTGAACAGGCTGTGTGGGGTGACCAGGCCAGCAGGGGGTTAGTGAGGGATGACTAAATGACTGAACAGCAGGCTGCGTGGGGTGACCAGGCTGTCAGGGGGGATAGTTGGGGGCAACCAGGCTGGTAGAGGGGATCAGTTGAGGGTGACCAGGATGGCAGAAAGGGCAGTTGGGGGCAACCAGGACGGCGGCGGGGGGGGGGGGCAGTTGGGGCTACCAGGTCAATGGGGGGTGCAGCTGGGGGTGATCGGGCCACCAAGGGGGCAGTTAAGGGCGATCAGGCCAGTAGGTAGAGGTTAGAGGGGATCAGGCTGGCAGGGGGGCAGTTAGGGACAGTGAGGTAGGCAGGTGAGCAGTTAGGAGCTAGCAGATTGTGAGAGGGATGTCCTACTGCCAGGGATCGGGCCTAAACTGGCAGTCAGACATCCCCCGAGGAGTCCCAGAATAAAGAGGGTGCAGGCTGGGTTTGAGGGGACACCCCCCAATGCATAAATGTCATGCACCGGGCCTCTAGTACATAATAACAGTTTTTAATTGTGTTATGGGTTTGGGTGATTGGGTCTCAAGGAAGTTCATTCAGGTATTTTGTGATATTTATTGGTTTTATATGTTAAAGATAATTTAAGCAAAAACATACTTTATGATGTGCATAATTTTTACATTTTACCTTCAGTTGCCATTAAATTTCTCCTCTACTCAATATATGTTATTTCTCTAGAATATTTAATGGCCAACTTTCTTAAATATAACTTAAATATTATTAAAGTTAAGTAAAATATGAAAATAAGTTGTAAGTTCTTGAGCAAAATATTGATTCTATACATAGGGATGACTCCTTATTGAAATATTTAAATTATTGCATACATTTAATAGTGTCCTCAAAAATATTTCATTTAAAAAAAGTCTCATTTATTTCCATAACAGATGAGTTTTGAGTGTTCATAAGTTTTTAAAAAGTTAATGTTTGGACATTGATCTAATCTTTTGCAATTGTACATGGTTCATTGTGGGCTATAAAAATTATACTTGGCTATACTTAATTATATCCCCAAAATAATTTTGTGCTTTTTCTATATAATATTAGCTTATATATTTAAGATTATTATTTTTTTCAAACCATATTGATATAAATGTGATTTTATTTTTTTTAACATTTTATTTTATTTTTCCATCATCATTTATCTCCTCTATCCCTCTTCCACTTCCACCCACCCCCTCCCACCCCACAATTACCACACTGTTGTCCATGTTCATGAGTTCGTTCTCTCTCTCTCTCTCTCTCTCTCTCTCTCTCTCTCTCTCTTTCTCTCTCTCTAACTTCTCTCGCTCTCATCTCTCCACCTCCCCCAACACCTCCCTGCCCCCACCAGAGTTGTCTGCCTACTCTCTCTCTGAGTCTATCTCTATTTTGCTTGGTAGTTCAGTTAGTTCATTAAATTCTGAGGGGATAGAGACTAGGCAGTTAGGGACCAGACCCGGAAAGGGGAAGCTACATAGAGAAGTCTAGGAGAGACATGAGGCAGCTTCCTGGTTACTGCTGGCTGCTCCTAGTTCCAGAAAAAAATATATCTGGAACAAATAGGATGACAAAGGGCTGAACCCAGTGGAGCAGGGAGGACTGAGTCTGGCTGGAAGGGACAGTCAACTAACCCTAACACTGAAGTTATAATACCAAATCTGGCCCATCCTGACATTGGGAACATAAGTTCTGAAATGATTGGATATTGCACAGAATACCTTGAAAAGACCAATTAAAAGCTAGCAAGATATATATACACTGAGTGGCCAGATTATTATGATCTCTGAACATACATATCCTACCTAATAAAAGGGTAATATGCAAATTGACTGCACCTTTGCTATACCTAAGACACACCCACCAGCCACGCCCACCAGCCAATCAGGGCGAGTATGCAAATAAACCCAACCAAGATGGCTACAGTCACAGAGAGCAAGGTTTCCCAGGCAACGAAGGAAGCCAAGCTTTCCGCCTGCCCTTGCTTGGCCTAAGCCTCCACTCAAGCTACAAAGTTTCAATTATAGAAGGTAAACAAATCTTAACAGAAATGGCAGCAGCCACGGAGCTGGAGAGAGCAGGCCAGGGTTGCCCCCAGCAATGAAGAAAGCAAAGCTTTCTGCACACCCTGGCCAGGCCCAGGCCTCCATTTAAGGCTACAAAGTTTCAATTATAGAAGGTGAATTAACCCCAAGAGAAATGGCTGCCGGCCACGGAGCAAGCAGGAGGCTTGGCTCAGCTCCAGGCTACAAAGTTTCAATTGTAGAAGGTAAATAAGTTCCAAATACCAGGGCCTCCTCTTGGGTCGCCAGGGGGCGTGGCTGGCCCACAAACCACCACAGGCCCCTTGCTCAGGCAGCCCCATGCCCCAAGGGAACCCCCATCCCGATCTGGGACACCCTTCAGGGCAAACCAGCTGGCCCCCACCCATGTACCAGGCCTCTATCCTATCTAATAAAAGAGTAATATGCAGATTGACCATCACTCCAACACACAATATGGATGCCCCCATATGGTCAAAGATCCTGCCCCCATGTGGATACAAGATGGCCACCACAAGATGGCCAGCAGGGGATGGCAGTTAGGAGGCACCAGGCCTGCAAGGGAGGGCAGTTGTGAGGGACCAAGGCCTGCAAGGGAGGGAAGTTGGAGGCGATCAACCCTGCAGGGGAGGGCAGTTAGGGGTGACCAGGCCGGCAGAGGAGGGAAGTTGGGGGCAAATAGGCTGGCAGGGGAGCAATTAGGCATCAATCAGGCTGGCAGCAGACGTGGTTAGGGGCAATCAAGAAGGCAGGCAGGCAAGCAGTTGGGAGCCAGCAGTCCCAGATTGGAAAGGGTATAGGCTGGGCTAAGGGACACCCCCCTCTCCGTGCATGAATTTCATGCAACAGGCCTCTAGTATATACATATATATAGTAGAGGCCTGGTTCATGAAAATTCATGCACTGGAGGGGGGACCCTCAGCCTGGCCTGCTCCCTCTCACAGTCTGGGAGCCCTCAGGGGTGGGAGGTGATCTGGCGATCAGGGGAAGGTGACACCCCCATCACACCTCTGCTGCTGCCACTGTCAACAGCACAAGCCTCGGCTAGTCATGATTACCTGAGCCTTGGGTGGCCCTGGGTGGCTGGGCAGCTGCCATCTGAGTCTTTCCTATACCTTGGGCTGGCCATGGGCAGCTGGGGGGCTGGGGAGAATGGGGGACTCCGGAGGCAGGCGCGTGGCAAGGACGGGCCTGCCAGCTGCCCCAGCGGGGCTGAGGGGACTGGGTGCCGCCATCTAGTGGCTGTGGTTACTGCTATCTTTGAGGGCATGGCAGTCAATTAGCATATTCCCTTTTTATTGGCTGTGGGCGCTGCCATTTTTGCAATGGCATGAGGGTCAATTAGCATATTCCCTCCTTATTAGATAGGGTATATGTTAGAGGCCTGGTGCATGAATTCATGCATGGGTGGAGTCTGGCCAGCCTGGCCTTTGGGAGGGGACATGGGCGGTTGGCTGGCCTGCCTGCTGGTTGAACTCCTGGTTGAAGGGACAATTTGCATACTAGCCTTTTATTATATTGGATATGCACTGAGTGGTCAGATTATTATGTGTTCAGAGATCATAATAATCTGGCCACTCAGTGTATATATATCCCTAGACAAAGAACTTCAGTGATAATCTGCTTTGGGCCTCCTTCCTGCTGCCCCTTGTTTCAGGGAGTCTGTCTGTCTCTCAATAAAGTTTCTTCTGCTTGTCATCTTTGTCTGTGAAGTCATTCATCGATTTTGTGAGACAAAGAATTCAGACCACTGCATTGTGGTTTTAATTCCACATGGGAATGAAAACATATGGTATTTGTCTTTCTCTGACTGGCTTATTTCACTTAACATAATGTTCTTTAGTTCCAAAGGCTAAAATTGTCTTCATTTTTATGGCAGAGTAGTGAAGAGTTTTATTTTGTTTTTATGGTTCAGAGCCATTTTGATGGGCATCAACATTTTGAACTATGTGACACAATAATTTCTTAGAGCTATTGTTATAACCAGGACAAGAACAATGTCCCATCTAATGTGTCCCTCTTTTATACTATTATAGAAAAAAATACAGAAAATCAATTTTCTTGTATCATCCTCTAAATTAAAAGTAAAAATCAGATTAAAATTATTTTATAAATTATGTTAATAAATCCAGGATACACAAGTGCCTTGAGTTTTATCTTTGATATGTCAATTTGTTTTCTTGTTATTTCTCAATTCTTGTCTATAGTTAGCAGATTGGGAGTAATAAATTGGTTAATAGTAATTATAGTGACAAACATTAGCAAGCTTGCAGGGGAAGTCTTTGATTGTAAAGATGAGAACTTACTAATAGAGCATAATTTGTTAGTCATAATTCACTTTATTTCTTCTTATCTTCCTACCAGCACATACATCTATTATCCCTTTTTTCTTATGTTGAAAGAAGAGAATTGAAACATCATATACCAATCATTCCTCATAGGCTTAAAAATTTTAATTCCTTATCCTCTAATGAATGCTGATGACAAACTGTCAGAAACTCTAGGGAAATTATCCCAGGTGGCAGCTCTAGCAAGAGGAAGGGACATTGCTCCTAGGGAGTGGACTGATTCTGAGAGAATGCCCTGTATTAGATGATCCCCAGTCTTAGCAGGATTTTCAAAAGAGATTATTGACTTGCTGCCCCCATGTCTCAGACCAACAACCTGTAAATTGTATGAAAGAAACCACAGGAAGTTTTTCTTTGGACAGAAAGCAAAAGACCTCAGATTTCCTTTACGAAGATTAAAAGTCAAATTATTGATTTTTGACAAAATGAATAGAGGTTTCTCATGTTCTATTCAGGCCAAACTTCTGGTGGCTGAAAATTTTCTTACCCATTAAAATTCAAATGGTAGCACAGAATCTATTGTTAGTTTTCACCTCAAGAAGTTAAACCTGGATTTGCTTTTATTAATTTGATTTTAATCATTATTACTTATGTTATTTTTGAGGGGAAGAAAAATCAATTTTTGCTGATGAATACATTCAAGAACATTTTGCCAGTATATTCCTGACATCCAAATCACAGTTTTATTAAAACTTATTTTTACTGGACTCAATTTTCTACTTGTTTTCGGATATATTTTGGCATTTATAACTGAAAAAGATGTATATCTAGTTTTATAAGTTATTTAGTAATTTGATAGTCGATTGCTTAATTTTGAGTTGTTTATGGTAGGTAAATACAGTTGTAAATATGATAAATACTTATCTACCTTATGGCTGCTTGTCTCTCCCAACTTGAGGTATAGCCATCCAAATCTTTTTATTCTATGGACCTTGATTTCCATTTTCTACCATTAATGCCCAATCCTACCTAATAATAGACAAATATGAAAATTGACCGCACCTTTGCTACGCCCAAACCACGCCCACCAGCCAAGCCACGCCCACCAACCAATCAGGACGAGTATGCAAATTACCCCAACCAAGATGATGGCTAATTTGCATATCAAGGGAGGAGCGGAGGCAGGGCCGGGGGGAAGGGAAAAGCAGGCGGGCTGGCGGAGAAGGCGGGGCGGGGGAGAAGGGAGGAGTTGAGGCGGGGCCAGGGGAGAAGGAAGAAGAGCGGGTGGGCTGATGGAGAAGGCGGGGCGGGGGACAAGGGAGGAGAACAGGCAGGGCCGGGTAGAGTGCAGCAGGAAACCCTATTGCAGGATTTTTCCTGCAACGGGAATGCTAGTTATCAATAATCTGAGAGATACAAAAAACAAGTCTCCTCACTGTGGTGGCATGCATTGCATAGAGATCAGTTACAGGCACAGAAAAATATCACTGTAAATCCTTTGCCATTTCCACCTTTGAAAAGGGAAGGAAACCTAGGAGTAGAATCTGTAGTTGGGTTGTATGTACTTATGAAGCAGGTGACTTCTTTTTGCATTACAATGTGCATTTCCTCTTTCCAATATCCAGTGGTCCATTGTAAATTTTTTCAATTTCTTCTTCCTCCTTTCCCAGTTCTTAAATCTTCTAGTACTTTATCTAAGCTATCAAGATTTGGTATATTTTAAATTGATTTATTTATATCAGATGAGATATATAAACATTGAAAATATATTTAATTTTATGACATTTTTATATTAGTGACATTAAACATATTACTGAGTGGTCTTTTACTTGCTTGATTTGACAAAATCATAAATAAACAATAAGCAGTCTTTTCCCTACTTCATATTTTATATACCAATTTTATTACTGCGATTTTTCTCCTGTCTAAAGAAAAAAAGTGGCAATGAGACATTGCTAATAAACAAAAGCAGTTAAATGCATGATCTACTAGTCTCATAATGCCTAATGTATTCCATTTAGAGCATGCTTACCAATGAACCCTTCATTTTTTGTATTGTTTTATTGAATCCAAAGCATTATATAGTCACAAAGAAGACTATATTATTTATATACACAAACATATACACACTTATTATACAAAGATTTGATTCAATTGTACAACATTCTGTTATGGAAGCTCACAATACAATTTTTTTTCCTGTTCATCAGATTTTCTATTCACTTGAATTTTAGATTCACTTGTTGATAGATATATATTTGTTGTTCATAATTTTTATCTTTACTCTTTTCTTCTGCTTCCTCCTCTTAAAGAATACCTTTCAGCATCCTACCTAATAAAAGGGTAATATGCAAATTGACCATACCTTTGCTATGCCCACGATTGGGACGGCGGTGGCGCAGGGGGTGGGACTCGCGGTGGCCGTTCACGCTGGTGGGAGGAGAGGGCGGCGGGGACTCGTGGTGGCAGTTCACACCAGCTGAAGCTGAGGCGGGACTGAAGGGGCCAGCGGAAGGCACAGGTGGCGGGGACTCGGGGTGGTCGTTCGTGCCAGCGGGAGGAGCGGGGAGCGGGGTCTCGCGAGTCCCCGCCCCCCGCACCTCCCGCTGGCCCCACCAGCCAACACTGATGTGGGACCGATGGGGCTGGTGGAAGGCGCGGGCAGCGCTCTGGTCAGTGGGTGGCAAGAGTAAGGCCTAGGTCCCAGGTGCCAGAGGAAAACTGGTGCCGGCAGCCAGGTGAAGGAAGGTCTATTGCATGATTCTTCGTGCAAAGAGCTTCTAGTTTCATATAATACTGGTTTGGTGGTGATGAACTCCTTTAGCTTTGTCTTATCTGTGAAGCTCTTTGTCTGACCTTCAATTCTGAATGATAGCTTTGCTAGGTAGAGTAATCTTGGTTGTAGGTTCTTGCTATTCATCACTTTAATATTTCTTGCCACTCCTGTCTAGCTTGCATAGTTTCTGTTGAGAAATCAACTGACAGTCGTATGGGTGCTCCCTTGTAGGTAACTGTTTTTATCTTGCTGCTTTTAATATTATCTCTTTGTCTTTTGCTCTTGGCATTTTAATTATGATGTGTCTTGGTGTGGTCCTCTTTGGATTCTTCTGTTTGGGGTTCTCTGCATTTCCTAGATTGTAATTCTATTACTTTCACCAGGTGGGGGAAGTTTTCAGTCATTATTTCTTCAAATAGGTTTTCAGTATCTTGCTCGATCTCTTCTTCTGGCACCCCCATAATTTGGATGTTGGTATGCTTGAAGTTGTCCCAGAAGCTCCTTACACTATCTTCATATTTTTGGATTTCTTTTTTCTTTTTGCTTTTCCCCTACAGTGTTTTTTGCTTCTTTGTATATCAAATCTTTGACTTGATTCTTGTGATCCTCTCGTCTACTGTTAGATCTCTGTATAATATTTTTTATTTCAGTCAGTGTATGCTTAATTTCTAGTTGGTCCTTTTTCATATCCTCGAGGGTCTTGCTAAATTTATCAGCCTTTTCTAGAAAATTATTGAAAAACCTTATAACCGTGATTTTGAACTCTATATCCAGTCATTTGTTTTCCTCCATTTCTTTCCTTTGTTGTCTGTTTCTTTGTCTCCGCATTTTGGCTGCTTCCCTGAGTTGATAGAGTGGCTTTGTGTGGTAGGTGTCCTATAGGGCCCAGTGGTTCAGCCTCCCCAGTTACCTGAGGTGGACACTCTTGGTGCACCCCTTTGTGGGCTGTGTGCACAGTCTTGTTGTAGTTAAGCCTTGATTGTTGTTGGTATCACTGGGAGGAATTGACCTCCAGGCCAATTGACTGTGAGGATCAGCTGTGTCTATGCTGGGAGAACTTCTGTGCTGGAGACACCCTTATGAGACAATACTTGCAAAAGCCTCTGTGCTCAGCTTGGATGGAGCAGAGTCTCAGGGCAGAGCAGATGGCATTGGTTTCCCCATCAGCCCTGCCCTAATAGTCCCCTGGGTCTTAGTGTCCCGCGGTAATTGCTGCAAGCACCTCTGAGAGAAAGCTGCCCTCAAGTTTCGCCCACTGCCAGACAGTCCAGTTTCTCCCCGAATGAGTCTGGGTCCCCAGAGTCTCGCCCGGAATTGGAGTTCAGCACAGTCGGGAGCTTTTGTCTCCCTTCCACTTGAGAAAGCCAGCTGCGTACTCAGTTGCCTGACCTCACCACACGCATCTCAGTACCTCTGCCTTCTGTAGCTCCTCTGAGTCTCAGTGTGCTTTTCTCTTCCCTTCTATTTGTAGAATTTCCACTCACCCAGCTTTCCTGTGGTTCTGAATGATGTCTGTTTTGTCTTTAAGTTTTAGTTTTGAAAGTGTTGTGCGAGGCAGCAGTTTAGGTGTTTACCTATGCTGACATCTTGGTTTTTGTCACTATACAATTTTAAACTGAATCAATAAACATTTAAAACTCTGCTGATTTTTACATAAAATTTAGATTTCATCTTGTCTCAGACATTAGAAAATCTAGGTATTCCAGGCACATATTTTGGTGTGGCAGTAGCTCCCTATGCTGAAGGTTGTTGACTCTCTGCTTGGTTCATTACTGTCACTTCCTGATGAATCACATTCACTTACTGATCTGCTTGTACCTCCATTCATATAACCTTGACCACTTCCAGCTATAACCATAGATCTAGGTTAATTCATCCTATTTCAGGATTCCTTCCTAACATATTCAAAAATAATTTCAATGAAAACAATTTGTTTCCTCAGAATGCCATTCCTTTCATTCTTTGGCTGTTTTCTTAGAGCCATGCCTTTAATTAAGCCCATGCCCTGTCTGAATAAGAAAATATGATGGCTTTTCTATACACCAATAATGAACTCACAGAAAGAGAAATTAAAAAAGTAATCCCACTTACCATTGCAACAACAAAAAAATTAAGATGCCGAGGAATAAACTTAGCCAAGGAGATAAAGGACCTGTACTCAGAATATTTCAGGACACTGAACAAAGAGATAGAGGAAGACATGAACAAATGGAAAAATATGCCATGCTCATGGATTGGTAGAATCAACATCATTAAAATGTCCATGCTACCCAAAGCAATCTATAAATTCAATGCAATCTCCATTAAAAACGAACGGCATACTTCAAAGACCTAGAACAAATTCTCCAAAAATTCATCTTGAATAAAAAAAGACCCCAAAAACTGCAGCAATCATGAGAAAGAAGAACAATGTTGGAGGGATCACAATACCAGATATAAAGCTATACTACAAAGCCGTCATTCTCAAAACTGCCTGGTACTGGCACACGAACAGACATATAGCAGTGGAACAGAACAGAGAACCCAGAAATCGAAACAAGACATTATGCTCAATTAATATTTGACAAAGGAGGCAAGACCATACAATGGAGTCAAGACAGTCTCTTCAATAAATGTTGTTGTGAAAACTGGACAGATACTTGCAAAAAATGAAACTAGATCACCAATTTACACCATACACAAAAATAAACTCAAAGTAGATAAAGGACTTAAATGTAAGATGGGAAACCATAAAAATCTTTGAAGAAGCCATAGGCAGCAAAATAGCAGACATTTGTCATAGCAATATATTTAACAATACAGCTCCTAGGGCAATGGAAACTAAGGAGAAAATAAACAAATGGCACTACATCAAAATAAAAAGCTTCTGCACAGGAAAAGATTCCATCAACAAAACAAGAAAGCCCACTACATGAGAGAACATATTTGCCAATGTTATCTTTGATAAGAGTTTAATCTCTGACATTTACAGGGAACCCATACAACTTAACAAAATGAAAATAAACAAATGCAATAAAAAAATGGGCAAAGGACCTAAATAGACACTTTTCTAAAGAGGACATTCAGAAAACCAAGAGATATATGAAATCATGCTCAAAATCACTAATCATCTGAGAGATGCAAATCAAAACAGCAATGATGTACCACCTCACACCTGTCAATGGCTATCATCAACAAATCAACAAATGACAAGTGCTGGTGATGATGTGGAGAAAAAGGAACCCTCCTGCACGGCTGGTGGGAATGCAGACTGGTGCAGCCACTGTGGAAAACAGTATGGAATTTCCTCAAAAAGTTAAAAAGGGAACTCACATTTGAGCCAGTAATCCCATGTCTAGAACTATATCCCAAGAAACCAGAAACACCAATCAGAAAGGATATATTCAGTTAACTTTTGATATATAAGAAATGACTCCAAAATTAGTGGCTTAAAACATTTTACTTAGCTCACTGGACAGTGGGTTGGCTGCATAGTTCATCTGATCTGCAACGTTGTAGCAGATCTCTATGAGGATAATTAATACATCCGATTACTTATCTGGTGGTCAGTAGGCTAATAACAGGGCTGATTTTGCTACTTGTCTCTCATCATGCAGTAGGCTTCTGCACAAGCTCCAAAAGAAGGAAGATAGGAAGGTGCAACATCTCTTGAGCCTGGGCTTGAAACTTGGTAAAGTGTCACAAAATAATTTCCAAGAATAGCTCTAATTCAAGGGGTAGATTCTATTTCTGGTGAGCTGAAAATTGTTATTTTTTCAAGTAGCCATGAATATCCTATCTAATAAAAGAGTAATATGCAAATTGACCATCACTCCAACACACAAGATGGCCGCCACAACATGGCCTGCAGGGGAGGGCAGTTGTGGGCAATCAGGCTTGCAGGGGAGGGCAGTTGGTGGGTACCAGGCCTGAAGGAGAGAGCAGTTAGGGGTGACTGGGCTGGCAGGAGCGGATAGTTGGGGGGGGGGCAGGCCTGCAAGGGAGGGCAGTTAGGGGTGACCAGGCCTGTAGGGGAGGGCAGTTGGAGGGTGACCAGGCCTGCAGGGGAGGGCAATTAGGGGTTACTGGGCCAGCAGGGGAGGCCAGTTGGTGGCAACCAGGCCTGCAGGGGAGGACAGTTAGGCATTGATCAGTCTGGCAGGGGAGTGGTTAGGGGGTCATCAGGCTGGCAGGCAGAAGTGGTTAAGGACAATCAGGCAGGCAGGCATGTGAGAGGTTGGGAGCCAGTCGTTCTGGATTTGAGAGGGATGTCTGACTGCCCGAGCAGTCAGACATCCCTCGAGGGGTCCCAGATTGGAGAGGATGTAGGCTGGGCTGAGGGATACACAACCCCCTGCCCCATGCATGAATTTCGTGCACCGGGCCTCTAGTTTACCATAAAAAGTACCTCTCACCAGTAGATACAACACCTGGAAAAATGTTTCCTCCGGTAAATTCACTTGTGCATGTATGGTTAGCAACATTTACTTTGCCAAAACTTATTTTCATTTTCATAACTGTTTCCTTGAATTTTAAGTGATTTTCCAATTATGTTTTCTTTATTAAAAAATACATCACATTTACTATTTCTGGTGATATAATATACAAATGGAAATATTATAAATACATAGAATCTATCTACTATGACTGAGTCTACAACCAGGCTTTTTTATCTTCCATTCTGAGTCTTTTTCCTATTCAAGTCAAGAGCTTTTTGTAACAGATTTAAAAAAACAAACAAGCAATTTTCCACTGATACATTTACCCAATCTATGCAGCATTTTGTTTTTTTTTTTACTTTTTTCTTGAATTTATTGGGGTGAACTTGGTTAATAAAATTATATAGGTTTCATATGTACAATTCTACATTTTGTTGATGGTTTCCTTTGCTGTGCAAAGACTTTTTAGTTTGATATAGTCCCATATGTGTTTTTTTTAATATATTTTATTGATTTTTTACAGAGAGGAAGAGAGCGGGATAGAGAGTTAGAAACATCGATGAGAGAGAAACATCGATCAGCTGCCTCTTGCACACCCCCTACTGGGGATGTGCCGGCAACCAAGGTACATGCCCTTGACCGGAATCGAACCTGGGACCCTTGAGTCCGCAGGCTGACGCTCTATCCAT
Source organism: Eptesicus fuscus (assembly GCF_027574615.1). Classification (NCBI taxonomy): domain Eukaryota; kingdom Metazoa; phylum Chordata; class Mammalia; order Chiroptera; family Vespertilionidae; genus Eptesicus; species Eptesicus fuscus. Next base: position 81,359,309 of record NC_072474.1, on the reverse strand, counting down.
TGAGCCAAACCAGTTTTGGCCCCATATGTGTTTTTTTTTTTTTTTTAATTTATTTCCCCTTGTCCTGTTGTAGAATTCTGCATGTTTGAGGCTATAATTTAGAATGAATCTCTCTGTACTACAGTGACTCAAACTATAAATGAGGAAGCAAATATGTGTACATTCTTTCATAGGAAAATTGAGGATTTATTTGTTAATTGGCTTTGAGGTCCTAGGATTAAAGGTTTTAAGTACTATCTTTACTAAGGATAAAAACTAATTAAAGTTTTAATCTCAAATAATTTTAGGATTAAAGGATATCTTACATTTATGTAATGGTTAATTGAGATAAACTGCTTCTTTATGGTCACACTCCCCTCTCCTTTCACCTCTCTTCTATGATTTTCATTCTAATTTCTGTTACAGGTCAGTAGCCCAATCCTTTTCTTATTATTTTTGTGACATATCAAAAATAAAGTTTCTTACATTTGGATAAATAATGAATGTAGTCTATTCTCTGTGGAGACAGCTTGCCTATGTTGTAAAAATTCTTCAATCTAGACTCAAAACCTTAGTCTAATGAGTAAAATTTGGAGGAGAAAGTGTTTGTGCACCCTCATTGAAGTAATTTCTAAGCACATTTAGGAAAGTATTGTTGATAAAGGGAATAAAAACAATTTATATGGTTCCAGATACTCTTCTGGTTTGTCATTATACTGTTGTTTATTCTGTGAGAGTTTGGAGAGTTTGGGTGGTGACACTTATTTGGTACTGACCTTGATCTGCATGAAAAAGTTAAAGTCCATATACTAGGCTTTTTCCTTCTCTCAAAGAAATCAACTGACCATGGAAAAGCACAAGAACTACTCTCTAGACAGGAACTATTTTACTTCATGTATTACACAGTTACAGAAGTCTAAAATCAATGATGTCTTTCTAATGCATTTTTATTAAATAAGCCAATTAGTAAAGAAAACATAGATATTACCAAAGCAAATTCCTTCTCTCTCTCTCTCTCTCTCTCTCTCTCTCTCTCTCTCTCTCTCTCTCTCTCTCTCTCTCTCTTATATACAATTACAACTATTTACACTCAAATGATGATCATCTCAAACAAATGGTGCCTTTTATTACAGAAAGTCATTTAATGAGATGTTAACTGTGTTCCTGACACAACAGGCTTCTCAAGAAAGAGTGATTCTTCTGCTCTTCTTAACCACTGAAGTCATTTTTTTTTGTCCAAGAAATTAACACGACTCTATTTAAATTAAGGTGGCTGCTTAAAAAAATTTTTTTTGGCCGATGAGTATAAATTACATCATTTAACATGTAAAACTTCATGCATTTATTGACATATTGATACATTTAGTAGTAGTATGTTTCTCTCACATACAATAATGTTTATTGAAGTGTCTTTAAATGGGTATGCAAAAGCATTTTTAATTTATCTTTTCTCTTTATTTTTCCATATCACCATTTATGCCCCCTATACCCTCTTCAATCTCCACCCACCTCTCTAACACTTATCACCACACTGTTGTCTGTTTCCATGAGTTCTTTCTCTTTTTATTTTCTTGTTTGCTTAATTCCCCCATCACCCACGCCCAATTTTAAATATGGAATGTCAAAGCAAGTGCAGTCATTATTTAAAGTGCTATGACAAAGAACATTATAATTCTAAAATTTTCTAATTGTTTTAAAGTGTAGCATAAGTACAGACACACATTTATGTGAAGTATGGTTTTCTTAAGTAAGCTGCAATGAAGTGTCATTAAGAATTAAACATTATAGTACAGCAAAAGAGTTTATAAAACACAGCCTCAATGTATGTACTCTAGACTCTTTATGTTTGAGGATTCAGCAAATACAAATACTTGCTTTTAGAAATGGCTGTAATGATACTTTAGCTAAAACTATTAGTGAAATATAATACATACATCATGATATGAATTAAATATGGTTTGCAAAATAAAGAAACAAACCAAAAAAATACCACCAATGTGTTTTGGGTATATGGCAAAATGAGAAGTAGATAGATAAATAGATGACATAATCTTAATAACTACTCACCAAGAGATTGCTTCAATAGTTAAAATAAATTGGTGTTCCAGTTTCAGATTTGAGTCTTTATTTATTATGATATTTCTATTACCTGCTCATTCTTCTGAGAGAATCACACTGCCCCATATTCCTTGTCCACTTAAGTTGGAAGGGGTGTTTTATTAACTCAGGTTTTATAATTATTGGAAATCTTACAGCTGCCATGTTTCAAAGTTCAGGCTTCAGGTAAAACTTTATTATCTGTATATTGAAATCTATAGCTACATTTCTTGGAGGTACCAAAAGTTAGCATCAGAATGCAATTCTAGGAAGTTCATCTTTTCAGCAATGTTCTTTTGTGTCCACTTTGTATACTGCAAAAGGTTTGCTTTATTTTTCCCTCCTCTTTGGTGTGAAATCTGCAGTGTGTTATTAATGGAGATATTTTCATAGTGGGACATTTGTAAGATTCAATATCTGTAATGTGGAATATATTTCCTGATAGGCTGGAGTGACATCTGGCTTTACATTATCCAATAATCATTAAGATTACAAGGTGAGATTTTTCTGTTTACTATTGTAGGTGGAGAAGAACTGAAAAACATAACATTTGAATCTTTACTAAATTAATCCAGTCCCCTCATAGTACAGACTGGTATTCTGCTACTTTTTTTTCTTTCTATTCTAGTGAAGCATAGAGTGGAGCATTTAGTACTTTCTTTCTCTCCACAAATTTATCTTTTCTATATATATAACTCTGTGAATGTTTCCTCTTTAATATTTAAGGCCCCAACATTCCAGAATATTGATTTTCCAGGACAGTTACTGACATCTCTACAGGATGTAAGCATACAAGTTTTGCATTCTAGACCTAGACTATAATACAGAGAAAGTTAGGAAATACGTGATTAACTAAAAAATTAGGACAAATTCCAGGGACTGAAACTCAAAATTAGGTTGACTTGAATTTTCTATGTGAGAGAAAAATCCATAAAAAGAAGCCTCTGTGGTTAGAAGGGACTGTTCAGAAGCTGATGATTTTTTAAAATACATTTTTATTGATTTTCAGAGAGGAAAAGAGAGGGAGAGTAGATGATGATGAGACTCATTGATGAGAATCATTGATCAGCTGCCTCCTGCACACTCCCTAGGGGATCAAGCTCACAACTCAGCATGTGCCCTTGACCCGAGTCAAACCAGGGACCCTTCAGTCTGCAGGCCAATGCTTTATCCACTGAGCCAAACCAGCTAGGGCAGAAGCTGATGATTTCAATATGTCAATTCCTAGTAATGACTGAATACCTGGAAAACTTTGTGAGTGACTAGATAGAAATGGAGATAAAGCTTGAGTTCAAATTGTCAAGGAACTGTGAGGTGAGGACAATATAGTGACCCTCAAATAAATTATAGGCACTACTAATTTGGAGAGATGTGATTAAAATTCTATGTTAAATATAAGTAATGAGAATGAAAGGGTAGGTGCTAAGCTCATAGAAGGAATGGGGTAAAAATGAGAAATAATAACTCTGTGCAATCTAGTTCTGATTTCTCATTTGAATGCTTCCGTTTTGTTGATCTGAGGTCACTTTCAGTCAACTCTTAAGTGGTACTTAATCAAATATGAAAACATTAGAAATCATACACCTTAATTATTCATTATTTTGCAAAAAAGCAAATTGTAGCCTGCTTTTGGTTTCTCACTGGATTCTTTTTGAAAGAAATCACTATAGTTATGACTGTTTTCTGATAAATTACTGAATATATACTAATCTTAAGGTTCCTATCTGAAAAGTAACAAAAATGTCTATAATTATTCAAGGAGATAACAAAGGATGTGCAGTGTGCATATATGTTTATGTGTATACTGTATATATCATAGAAGAATAATCAACAGAGGAAAATTGAAGTAGATTATAGTGAGGAAATATCAATTGAGTAACATATTCTATATTCATACATACTTTATTAATTAATTTTTGAAGAGAATCCTATTTATAAATTCCAAAACAAAAATAACAGTATTAATGCTAAAAAATATGGGTGATTGTAGGTGAATATATCTCTACTTCACTCCCAAAAATAAATACCTTTGCATAAATCAATAATCCAAAATTTAAATGTCAAGCAGAGTTTTGCAGTAATGTATTTCTTTAGGCAATATATTGTGATCTAACATTTTAGGTAAAGAAAGCTTGACATAAGACTGACCATTGCCCTAACCGGTTTGGCTCAGTGGATAGAGTGTCGGCCTGTGAACTAAAAGGTCCCAGGTTCGATTCCGGTCAAGGGCATGTACCTTGGTTGCAGGCACATCCCCAGTGGGAGGTGTGCAGGAGGCAGCTGATCGATGTTTGTTTCTCTCTCATCAATGTTTCTAACTCTCTATCCCTCTCCCTTCCTCTCTGTAAAAAATCAATAAAATATATATTTTTTAAAAAAGACTGACCATTACTTCTGACCAATATTATAGGCCCCTTGCCTAGCAGAGAGTTCTTTAACTATAGTCCTTGAACACCAAAGGATGTTGTTCAGCATATCTTTAAAATTGGATGGGGAAAATACACCTATATTATGACTGTTCTTGCACTAAAATTTAGCATTTCCATCAGGTATGTATGTGTGCAATACTATAATATATCTGAAATGTGTTATAGCAGTACCTGGAATTTTGCCAGCGATATGATTTATGGATTTTTTTTCTGAGCATATTTTAGTTCAATATACTTTGAAATGAAATAAATGTAGGCTCATCATCACTTAAAAATTGTTATTAGGTACTATCCTACATTATTTGTTAAATGGGTTAGTAACATGATGATTCATTAATAACTTAATGATAAGTTAATTAACATTCTAGTTGGCTTACCTGGAGGCAGATATTAAAAGATAATTAAAAATGGAAAAAAAAAATCAGGTGGGAAGCTTGTGAAGGGTAAAGAGCAGAGGGAGCAAGAGTAGGCAGTGTTAGATTGTAATGCTGATCTCAAACCTCTGAGAGGAGTCAGGAATAAAGGAGGAAGCTTATGAGGAAACCTCAAACTGTAGTGAACCTGCAAGAAGATCTTGGCCAGACCCCAGGAGAAGCCACAGTGCAAGGACCATTTGTTAGAGGAAGCCCATGTTAGTTGGGATTGCCAAGGTGTATAACTCTGCTGAGCTTAGTCATTGCCCAGATAGAAAAGGGTCTTGGTGTGAAAGCTGAGTAGACCCTGAAAGCTGAAAGAACTGGAGATTATGAGTCAATTGTGCTCCTCACAGAGGGTTCTCTCCATTCATATCGGAGTGGTACACTAAGATGCCTTCCACAGTAAATATATCATTGATATATTTCCCATATTTTTATAAATATTTATATATTTGCTTCCTTTATAATCCCTTGGTATTGTTTTCTTTTTAATTTAAAAATGTTATTCTGAGATTTCCACAGGCTTTCCCAGACAAATGCCAAATGGTCCATGGTTGAAAAAAATATCATGAGCCCTTAACCTAGAGAACACATTAAGTGGGTGGCATATCAAACCAAATTTCATATTAGGATATCAAGTTTCCCTAAACATTTACTCATGTATGAATTTAAAAAAAAATAACTCACTAGGTTGAATTGAATAATCTGCCTGAATTGTTTGTCTTGAAGAACTTCTATGAAATTCTCTGTTGTCTTCTTATATATGTGACCTGGATGTCTGACAAGAATGCTTTCTGTGAGATTTCAGGAAAATCTGTATTAGGCTGCAGAGAAAATTATTTCAAATATGGGCATGTACCAGAACTATTTCCCACTCATTTAACTCATCTCTCAGACCTAGTCAACTAGCAGAAAGAAAGGAGGCAAAATGTGTTTTAAAGCCTTCAGAAAAAAATAATATATTTGAATTTGTAATTTGAATTTGTAACTAAATAAGGTTATTGATTGTATGAGGGAAATATAATTTTTAAAATGTATCAATTAATTTAAAATTTAACTCAATAAATACTTCACTGAGAGGTCCATGTTTTAGGTTCTAAACAGAAGAAAACTATTAAATCTGAGACAGATGTTCTTCCTGTGGCTAGTGGAAAATAAAAATCTTGCCAGAGTCTGACATGGTCTTTTCTTATCTGAAATGCTTTATATTTTTTCCTCCTATATTTGATCATTCTAATCCCAATATCCTTATGTTTACATTCCAGATAATTAGTTTATATCAGGATATGCTTCTCTAGAGCCCCGTCTCTGTTGCTTATCTCTATAAATTATCTGTTACCATAGATTATGATTTATCACATTCAATAGGTCACCATATAAAACACATTTTCAAATACTTTTTCTGAATTTTAGTTTTATGTGTTATCTTGACTGGGCCACAAAGTACTCAGATATTTGTTTGAACATTATTGTGAGTGTGTCTATGAGGATGTTTCTAGATAAGATTAACAATTGCATTGGTAGATTGAGTAAAGCAGTCTGCCCTTTCTAATGTGGGTGGGTCTCATCTAATCTCTTGTAAGTCTAAATCAGAGATGGGGAATAGAGTCTGGCCCCGTGGCCCTATAAGGCCAGCAAAATCATGTGGTCTGGCCCTGCCAAGACATTAGGGGTGAGTTAATTAAATGTTTGACCAAATATAGCAGGCTAATTTTATACTGATAATTTTGTATGGCCAGCAAATGATGCTACAAATATCCAAATGGCCTCAGCAGAAAAAAGGTTCTCCTCCCCTGGACTCTAAGCAGAGCAAAAAGGTGGATGAAGGAGTATTTACTCTCTGCCTGTCTTCAAGCTAGGACATCAGTCTTCTCCTTCCATTGGACTTGGCATTGGCATGCAGCTAACACCATAAGCTCTCCTGTTTCTCTGACTTTCAGACCCAAACAGACTAGAACCATACCATTGGCTCTCCTGGCTCATCTCCTGTTTGCTGAGTACAGATCTTGGAACTCCTCAGCCTCCATAATTATATAAGTCAATTAAAACAAATTTGTTCCTCTTTTTATATATAAATTGTTGTGGAATTATATATAAAACCTGTCTATTTTTTTGTTTTTTATTTGAAGAGAGAGAGAGAGATGGATCCTATTGGTTCTGTATGTCTGGGGAGTCGTGACTAATACACTTTCTTTCAGTCAGTGAGTAATAACATTTGGTGTAAAGTTCCTCTATGGGACTTAGTAAACAGTCTATTACATGATAGATTTGATAAAAGACTAGGAAGGGCATAATGGTTTCAATGTGAGGAAAGAAGTCAGGTTTCTCATCAACCATAATTCACACATTTTGACCTGAGGAGTTAAAAGGACTAAAAGAACTCAAGACTTGATCTTTGTTTAAAACAGATCAGAGTTTCCTGATTTACTGACCCAATTTTCCATAGATTCTAGCAACATCTATTTTGTCAGTGTGGAAGAAAAAAAGGCTTGAGTGCCGAAAAGTTTTGTGCTAAGGATGTGATGAATGGAATACTCAAAGGCTAGCCCTGTCACCAGTAAAATAGATTTCTCTACAAACAGTGATATTTAGGATTTGGGTTTTCTTAGGGAGGAATTTGTTTGGTGAGTAGAAATTCTCATTTTCAACATCTATCTCTCAGCTGGTTTTTCAGGGAGAATGTACAAAGTCATTTCATAGAAGTAGAAAAGCAATCATTTGACATACTATGAAGTTTAAAAACAGGACAGAACTATAGAAAACATAGAAATGAAGATATAAAGCAAGTTCTGCTTGCATGAGTATCTTTGTGTTTTTCTTCTGATGTTTACAATAAGTAAGGAGGGATACATAAGATTTTGCAAATGATGCTTGGAAATGCCTGGGCAGCTGCTATTCATTAAAATGAATATCTAGCTCCTTGACTGTGGACACATGGCTCTGGAAGTCAGCATACTTGTTGGTCTACATCATAACTGAAATGGAGTGGGTGATTAATCTGTTTTAGTTTGGAATAGTCTCAATGCAGCATTTCTGACAGATTTCTGGGGAAGAAGCATATTGCATCTGTACCCTGCCCTTTCATTATCTACTTATTTATTTATTCACCACTCTTCTAATCTCTGGAGATATAGAGAAACAAGTATCTTGCCACTGTGGGACTTACATAGTCCAGGGACAGGTAGACTTAAAGTAAATAGTCATAAAAACAAGCAAAATAATAAAAGGTATTGATAAAAACTGAAGAAAATGCATGGGTAATGAAATAAATGATAAATTGGATGGGAAATGCCTAGTTTGAGTGGTCAAAAATGGCTCAAGAGGTAAAATTTTAGAAGAAATGGAGGAAAAAACAGTTTCCTTTACCATTAAAGAAACTGGGACAAATTACTCTAAATGAAATATCAGATAATTGCCAAGTAGGGGAAAAATTGTTGCCTATTTTAAGAAAAAGAAAGAGAACAGTATTGTTAGGGCACACTGAGTGAGGGGGGAAATGGTAAGTGAATAGTAAGTGAATATGTTGAATGGATTTGAAACATCAGAACTTTCAAAGCATTATATATAAGGCTGTAAATATTTTGAATTTTTCTCTAAAAGTAATGGGAAGCTACTGAAGGATTTTAGGTAGTGGAGTAAGTGGAGCAAGTTAATTGTAAAAGATTACTCTGATTCTGCATGGAATCTAGAAAACTAACACCCATTACAATATTAAACAAAGACAAGAAGCCCAATATATATTTTTGAATGAGTAAACTGTTATGAATAAATGAATGATATAATAGCAGATTGAGATAGAATACGTAGCTTCCCCAGAAACTATGTCCTAGCTAGATATTAATCATATCATTTTGGCAATATGCCTCAACCACTTTCTATGTACCTTACCTTGAGAATGCTACAGTAACTTGAAGATAGACACAGGGAAAGAAGATAATCATCTGTCTGGGAAATACTTCCAATACATTTTATTGCTTTGCTGCATTGCTATTGAAAACTATTCCAAAATCAGGCAAATAAGGACACTCCTTAACATTTTAAGTAATATAGAAGAAAAACCTCCATGTATTTGCCCAACCTGATGTCCATTTTCATCTAACATCATAATCTGTTAGTGCTTGGATACAACAAAACCATGTGTAGCCCTAGCCAGTTTGGCTCAGTGGATAGAGTGTTGGCCTGCGGACTGAAGGGTCCTGGGTTCATTTCCGGTCAAGGGCACATGCCTAGGTTACAAGCGATGTTCCTCAGTAGGGGGTGTGCAGGAGGCAGCCAATCAATGATTCTCTCTCATCATTGATGTTTCAATCTCTCTTTCCCTCTCCATTCCTCCCTGAAATCAATACAAATATATTAAAAACAAACAAACAGGTGCATACAGAGACACCAAGAATAAGTTGGAACAAACCCAGAGAGGCAGTAAGATTTGGAAACTAGAGGCACAATAACAGTGTAAGCTGAAAAGAATAGAATTATCTTTGAAGAAACTAAGGGTTTTCATTATTTTCCCTGTAAAAGCAATTTAAAGAAAAAACATTTATATCACAATTCTACTCCTTACATCTTCTGTCAATGTCAGCTATATAATAAAATTAGTATATTTACTCATAATTTGAACTTGCCAATATCAATAACTTTTATTCTTATAAATTGCCAAATTAAAGAATCCCCAACCATTCATTGTTTCATGACTCTATTTGTCCATTCAACAAATATTTGTAGTGTGATGATACATGCCAGACATTGTTAGGGTATGGGGTAAACTAGTGAATAGTTGTAGATGCTACGTCTGCCATCGACAGACTTTACAGTATAAAGGTTTATACATTGTAAGGTACAATTTCAATAATGATGTGATCAATACTGTGATGGAATAGATATAGAGAATTATGCCTTCATAGGAAAGTGTTTTATTCAAAGCATGTAGAATCAAATTATTCTTCCCAGTAGAAATGACATCCAACTAAACCCTAAAAGTTGCAGATGTAGCCAAATGAAAAGAAAGGGTGAGCACTTTTGACATAAATAACTTGCAAAGAACTGCACTATAAACAAATAACATGACAAGACTAGAAAACTAGAGTCTCACAAGTATGAATAATTATGTCTGGATAGAAAATGGTATGTAATATGTGGTGTGCAATGGTGGTAGGGTGAGCTGTGTGGAGTAAAGGATAATCCAAGTAAAGAGAAAAAGAAGCTTGAATAATAGGAAGGGTCCTGATTTCTAGGGCTTGTAAACCATATTGACATGCTTGTCCTTTGCCTATGTGCTTTGTAAAGCCACATTTAATCAGAAATGGCACATAAATATAATTTTTTACGATTACTCTGGCTGCAATGTGGATAATTTATTGAAGGATAATGAGTACAAAGGGAATAGATATTTGGATTCAGTAATTGTTCTTTTGTTGTTATTGTTGTGGTGTTTTTTGTTTGTTTGTTTTTGTTTTTACTATTCCAGTTGATTGTATATCGACAAGAGAGACTACATCCAAATAAAATGCTGATGCTGCAGCACCTAATAAAAAATATTAGTTGAACAAAGCATATTTCTGGTGGGGTTTCTTTTTTACTATAAAGCTCTATTTTTAGCAAATCTGTTTTGAGGACTACTGAGAATGGTTAAGGACTGGGTCCTCCATAAAGGAACAATGCATATTTGCAATGGTGTGTGTAAATGTTAAGAAAAGTTTTATGAAGAAAACTTAAGATCTCAAAATTGTGTAAAGTGTGCCAAGAAACATGTTCTTGTCTTTACTGTCCAAATGGCAGGTTCTAGGATTCTCCTGCAGGTATGTCCTTGCGAGATGGAACAAGAAGCACCCCTGACTCTCCCTCACGGTGTTACCTTTATCTGGTCCCTGAATCTACTATTTTAGGAAACATTTCACTGTGCTTTTTTCTTTGGATCTCATATCATTTTGGTTTCAAAGTACCATCCCATAAATAGCAATACATTTTGAAAGCAACTTTTCATTATATGTGATGGGGCTCTATAATAGTTGTATGCTTGACCCAGTCTTTCCATTTCTAGGAGTTTTTTTCTAAAAGGAATACAAATATGGTTTTATCAAGGTATGCAGTAATGTTTGCTGCATAGTTATTAGTAAGAAACAAGGAGAAATTAAATATTCCAAAGTAAAGAAGTATTAAATATATTAACATACTACTGTATGATGGACTATAAGAAAGTTTTGAAAAGTGAATTTTGAAATAATGTTGATGAAATCAAATTTGGTATGAATTGAAAAAGCAAAATAAAAGGTTTATATGACTTTAATCTTAATTTTTAAAAAATGTATATGCTAGTTTTAAATACCAAAATATTAAAGCACACATTTGTATATAAGAATAAAATACACACACACACACACACACACACACACACACACACTCATATAATTTGAACCTTATTCTATTAACCATCCTAATAATTTTTGAACTCTACAGACTAAGCCAAAACTGTTCTCAACACACTTTGATAATGTTTCCACACCATAGTGAATTTGGGTAGTGAACACCCAATGCAAACTACAGAAGGTATGTTAAGATAATTATATACTTGGAACCTACACAATTATTACCAATTCCAACTCAATTCAATATTTCTCCTAAATATATAATACTTAGAAAGTTATTGTAAACTCTCCATGCTTTACTCATGTATTGATATTATTTTGAAGAAGCATATAGACATTTTCATTCCACTTTCCAAGCCTACATAGGTCAACATTTATTAAAATGTGACATCACTTTATTCTATATTCTTTTCTGCTCCATGCATGCCTCTCCTCTTCCTTATGAATATTTCAAATAAGTTATCTTTTCTATGTCTACTATCATGTATATTCTCTCAGAATGTTCAATATTTAATTTGTTTTCTATTGAGGTATAAATAACAGCATTATATTAATTGCAGATATACAACATAATTATTCAAAACTTGTATAAATTGTGAAATGATCACCACAATAAGTCTAGTTAAAGTCTGCCACCATACATAGTTATAATATTTTTCTTAAGATTTACTCTTAAGATTTACTCTTAGCAACTTTTGAATATGCAATAAAGTATTATTAAATTTTATTTACCCTGCTGTAGATTTCATTCTCAAAATAAATTTTATTAGAATTATAGAGTCAGATCTAAAAATCCTATCTAGTCAAGAAATATAAAACCAAAGTATAATAAAGAAGAGTTATTATATTAATTATTTTAGCGACATATAAGTTGATAACATTCAGATCAATATCATTTGATTACTGTAGAGAACTTATCTGATTCCATGATTATGTTGCTCTTCTTGATTTCTGCTTTCCATTAAAATAATATACAAAGAAACATTATTTGAAAGGGAAATTCTTATTTGTAGCAGATTAGGAACATCTAATAAAGTTTTTGCTGTGTCACCAAATTCTCATCATATAAAACAATTCAGGTACAAAATGTCATTATACTTAACACCTAAAATTTATCTGCACATGTATAGATAAGATAAATTACTTGAAAATTAGATGAATTGGAAGCATGGTCCTAAAAGCTAGCACTTGTATTTCTTATGAACTCTTTCTCTTAAAATGACATTTCACTATCTATCTTCCCTAATGCATTTGAATTTCCAAATCACTCTGTGAACTCTCAACCAACCACTAAAAATATAAAAGTATAGAAATTAACAGATATTATAATCAAGCAACCAGTGTCTGGGTGAGATAACTTAGTCTCTGTTTTTATTTTGTATTCCTAAGATAGTACATATCCCAATTTTAATGTGAGCTAAATTTGCTAAGTTTTAAAATTGTGAGATAATTAGTGTTGAGGTTGGTATATATGAGAACATGCTAGATAAAGCCTATATGCTTTTTTTAAAAAGAAAATTGTGCATGCTGAAGTTAATTTCATATATCCAAACACACATTTAAAGCAGCTTTACCCAATTATCTGTATGTCCCTCACTTGTCTCTAGAAATAAAGGCATTGACGCTGTCTGTCTTTTTTACATTATTTCTAAGTTATAAGAATCTTGGAGGCACTGCACTTCTGTTACATCTTTAAAAACTCAATTGCACTCTTTTCATTCTTTCATGTTTCTTTTTGCTTCTTATATTCTGACTAGAGGTCTGGTGCATGAAAATTCATGCACTTCGGGGTGGGGGAGGTCCTTCAGCCCAGCCTGCTCCCTCTCCCAGTCTGGGAGCCCTCAGGGGATGTCCAACTGATGGCTTAGGCCTGCTCCCTGCTGTAGTCTGGCCTCCCTCTGTGGGAGGCAACCAGCAGGGTGAGCAGCTGGTCCTGCTCCAGTCACCGCTGCCCCACCCACCCACCAATTGCTGTCCCCTCCCTCTGCCTGATGGCACCCACCTTGGCTGACCTGGCTCTGCCGGCTCGCCGGCCCTGCCCCCAGTCAGTCGATTTGCATATTAGGCTTTTATTATATAGGACTAGAGACCTGGTGCATGAAATTCGTGCATGGGGGGAGGGTCCCCTCATCCCAGCCTGCACCCTCTCCAATCCGAGACCCCTTGGGGATGTCTGACTGCCGGTTTAGGCCTGATCCCAATCCTGGACCACTGGCTCCTAATTGCTCACCTGCCTGCCTGCCTGGTCACACCTAACTGTCCCCTGCTGTCAGCCAGGTCACCCCCAAATGCCCCCTCCCTACTGGCTTGGTAGCTCCTAATGGCCCCTCCCCTGCCTGCCTGGTCACCCCTTACTGCCTCCCCTGCTATCCTAGTCCCCCCCAACTGCCACCCCTGCTGGCCTGGTTGCCCCCACCTGGCCCCCCTGCTGGCCTGGTCGCCCCCAACTGCTCCCCTTTGCAGGCCTGGTCACCCCTAACTGCCCCCCTGCCGACCTGGTTGTCCCCAACTGCCCCCCCTGCTTGCCTGGTTGCCCCCAATCTCACCCCCTGCTGGCCTGGTTGCCCCACACAGCCTGCTGTTCAGTCATTTGGTTGTCCCTCACTAACCCCCCTGGTGGCCTGGTCGCCCCACACAGCCTGCTATTCAGTTGTTTGGTCATCCCTCACTTAACCTCTGCTGACCTGGTTGCCCCATGCAGCCTGCTTGTTCAGTCGTTTGGTCGTCCCTCACTAACCCCCCTGCCAGCCTGGATGCCCCACGCAGCTTGATGTTCAGTCGTTTGGTCATCTCTCACTAACCCCCCTGCCGGCCTGATCACCCCATGCAGCCTGCTGTTCAGTCATTTGTTCATCCCTCACTAACCCTCCTGATAGCCTGGTCATAGGCAGCCATCTTTTGAGGGTGTGAGAGTCAATTTGAATATTACCTCTTTATTATATAGGATTGTGCCACTTTTGATTATTACTGCTTTTGATATTGTCTCAAAATTCTTAGATATAATATTCTATATTTAATTATTTTTTTCTTTGTTTCTATTTGAACATTGCTATTGTCCTATCTGAAAGTTCACTGATTTTTTTTTTTTCTTGTTTGCATCAGGTCTGCTGATGAACATTTCATAGATATTCTTCATTTGTGTAACTTTCTCTCTATTCTTTTTTTTAAACTATATTCTTTTTTAAAAAAACATATTTTTATTGATTTCAGAGAGGGCAACAAAGATAGAAACATCAATGAGAGAGACTCATTGATTGGCTGCCTCCTGCATGCCCCCTAACTAGGGATTGAGCCTGCAACCTGGCATGTACCCTTGACTGGACTAGAACCTGGACCCTTTGGTCCACAGGCTGATGCTCTATCCACTGAGCCAAACTGGTTAGGACTCTGTTTATTCTTTCTCATACTTTTCATCTCTATGCTGACATTACCCATCTGATTTTCACATTGTCTACTTTTTTTCCATTAGAGCCTGTGTTGAGATTCCTAAGACCACTTCTGATTTCATAATTTACTAGAAGGACTCACAGAACCTAGAAAAACTCATTTGTGCATGGTTCCTATTTATTACAGTGAAAGAACATAGATTAAAATCAGCAAAGGGAAAAGCCACATGGGGAGAAGTCCAGGAAAAACCAGGCACGAGCTTCCCATTAATGTCACTCAGTGAAGTTGTACAAACATGCTTAATTCTTCTGTAATGATGTGTAAGAACACATGCAGAGTATGGCTAACCAGGGGTTCACCCAAGCCTTGGTGTCCACAGTTGTAGGCATGTAGAACCTGTTTGATTGATTTTAGTAGCTATTCAGGCTCTAACTTTCACAAACAAAAACAACCATTCACCATATTAACCATCTGGTCAAAATATCAAACTAAGCCCAAGGCCTGAGACATACAAAAACATTCTTCTCAGGCAGAATCATGCAAGGACTCAGAGCTCATCTCTCAGGAGACAGCCAAGGGCCAATTCTAAAGCATTTCTTTCTTGGGAGTGTGTGGACTTTAAGCAACCCAGACCTGTTTTTTTTTTTGTTTGCTTGTTTGTTTTTGTCATTTTTTTTTTCTCTACAGAGAGTATTTAACATTATTTATAATTATTTTAATACTAGAGGCCCGGTGCATAAAAATTCATGCACTGGAGAGGGGGGTCCCTCAGTCCTGCCGGCCCCCTCTCACAGTCTGGGAGCCCTCAGGGGTGAGAGGCAACCTGGCAATGAGGGGAAGGTGACGCCCCATCATATCCCTGCTGCTGCCACTGCTGGCAGTGCAAGCCTTGGCTGGTCCTGGTTACCTGAGCCTCGGCCAGCCCTGGGCAGCTGGGCAGCCGACATCTGAAGCTTGCCTGTGCCTCGGGCGTTGCTGGGCAGCCACCATCTGAGGCTTGCCTGTGCCTCGGGCCAGCCCTGGGTGGCTGGGGGGCTGAGGAGACTGGGGTACTCCAGAGGCAGGCGCGTGGAGTGGCCGGGCCCGCCTGGGGGCAGGCCCGGCCTTGCCACATGCCTGTTGCCCTGGTGGGGCTAAAGGGACTGGGCACTGCCATCTTGTGGCTGTGGGTGCCACCATCTTTGAGGGTGGGGCCATCAATTAGCATATTCCCTCCTTATTGGCTGTGGGCACTGCCATCTTTGAGGGTGGTGCAGTTAATTAGCATATTCCCTCCTTATTGGCTGTGGGTGCCACCATCTTTGCGATGGTGTGAGGTTCAATTAGCATATTCCCTCTTTATTAGATAGGATACTTGCCTAATAGTCCCAAGATCTGGTTTATATCTGATTCTACTCACTACTTGGTCTATTTAGTCTGTGTTTTTTTGTTTTTTTTTTTCCTTGCCTTTTTGCCATGCCTTATAATATTTGTATCTCTTTGCATATGCCTAATTCATTTAGGGGAATATAAGTTTATCCCCAAATTACATTTCTCTGTGGGTTAAAAACCCACATTGAAATTAAGTTATTACATGTTTTCTTTTTTTAAGGATAACAGTCTCTAAAATTTTTACATGAAGCCAGAAGTCTCTTCATTTACTTCTTATAGAATAAATTATAATGTCAATCCCAGAAATACATACTGTAGGTTACTTAAATTGTTAAGTATGAAACAGTGGTGAAAGGAGAATTTATAAATGTTGATGAACTGGAAGAGAGGTAGATATGCAACATTGGAAGTGTAATAATTCTTCTTCTATAGTAATTTTTAAAGATTTACTGTCTTAGTTGAAAGAGAGCCTAATCAGCAAATTCAAATCAGAAAGTAGCCTATACAATTTAATCAGTTAGAGCATATGAAGTCCCCCAAGAACCAATTGACTCCAATGATATTTGTGTAAAGTGTAAATGTGTAGAAATAGATTTTTAAAAGTTATATTTTAACCCCTTATTTTTTTACTTCTACATACACTAAATGTTAACATTTTTGTTAATTCTACTTAAAAAGGTGACTTAAGGGGAGAAAATTCCTTTATGCATTTGTGCCCACCAGTGTTGAGGGGACAGTATTATGTATGGTGTGGACCTGAAAAGGGCTCTGCCATTTCTTGAACTCTTCATTGGATTAGACATTTTTTGTTTGTTTGTTGTTTTTCACTTTTTTTATTTTGTGGTGCCTGAATCATCCAAGTTTGTATTAGAAAGTGTGTTGAGTTTTCTTGCGCCTGTGGCTTCCTAGGCAAGATTAAGAATCACTACAAAGCTATCTCCTTAGCAAATCTGTTTTGAGCATTCCTGATAATAATTAAGGACTATAAGCATTCCTGTTAATAATTAAGGACTATAAAAGAACAATTACCTATTCACATGAATTAAAATGTTAGTATTGAAACAGGGAGATGACAAATGCATCTTCCTTTGCCTCTTTGTTTGAACAATCAAGGTGGCTACTGAGAAAGTCTCTGTGCCCAGTAAGAAAGGTTAAGACAAGAGCTTAATGAGGAATTGCACAATGACCATAGGGCAACTCGAAAAAAAAAATATATATATATATACATATATATATTTTACCTTTGTTTCCCATCCTCTCCTACATAGACCAAAATGTATCCTTCAAGTATCCGGGCAGTATTGGGATGAAACTTGAGCTGATGAATTATTCATAGAACTCAGACTTTTCACACCTTCTTCTTTCCTTTTAAGTATAATTTGTATTCTAATGTACAGAACTGACATTTTTAAAATGTCAAATAACTGAGAACTTTTATACTCATGAACTGTAACAGTCACTATTATAATGTATAATAGGTAATGAGAGGGGTATTAGCTTAAAAAAGTAAAATAAAACATGCAAGTGCAATTAAGTAGATGCATGTCAAAGAACTAGTTTATAAAACATTATTAGAAATCGGACATGAGTAAAACAAATCAATCAATAGCATGCCCTTCTTATGGAGATGGAACGCATTAGAAATAAGTTGTCCTTTTGCATATATGAATTTCTAGTAGGAACTAACAGTAAAGCTTAGACTCCTAGACATAGCTAGAATTTTAAAATCTGACATTTTCATGCCAGAATCTATAAGTTTCATCTTATAAATAGTTCTCTGTAACTGTAATTTTGAGCAAATTTGGTTTTCAAATACATTATTTTCTATGTTGTTAAACACACAAGGACATTATTTCAGTTTCTCCAGAGGACTTGCCAAATTATTTCAATTCATGGAACCAAATATTGTAAACCCTGTTAAGTATTCTGTGGTAGTCACACCTTTTTTCTCTTCTTTTTTATTTTTTTGTTCATTAAGTTGAACTGCAGAATGATCCATTTTAGATAATCAGAAATGAGTACTAAATGTCAAAACTTGATTGGGTCCTGAAGTAAAGCAAAAGGAAAAACATCAGTGATAAGCTCCTAAAGTCGTTACCTTAGAAAATCAATTATCTACTGTGAGGTAACAACAGTGAACAGCTTTGTGGGAAGAGGAGAGAGAAGCAGTAAAAGAGGATTAATGGAGCATTTAGCACAGTATCGATTAGACCTCAAACCAGAAAATTTAAGTCTGGATCTTGCTAAAAAGGAGCAAAAGTCAATTTGCCCAAATAATAGTTTAATAACTATTTGATGAGAAAAACTTTGAGACATTGCATCATATTATGTGGTGTAGAACCGTATAAGCTGGATAAATCAGACACACAAGGACATAAGCATGTACACTGACAAGAATTATAAGAGAAAGATGTTCCATGACATCATTTAATTTTACTTTTCAGATTTTTGTCTTCTCTTGACAATATGCTAAGTATAGGAAGAATATTTACAAGTTATAATATTCACTTTTAGAAGCCTAAACAGTACAACCAGGACAAATAGAGTTTTATACAGATTTTAAGGTAGTGCAACTTTGAGACCTATGATAGGGAGGTTATTTCCATGTGAATAAAATAAATGATAAATTTTAAAAACAGAAAATTACATTTAGTTGAACATTTTAGTCTGCTAAAATTTTTTCTGACAGTTTTCCTGCATTTATGGAATATATATATATATATATATATATAGTTTTAAATTGATTATCTGACCCAGTCCTCATTAGACAAAATATCAAAAATTTTGATATATCAGCAAGTCCCTAAAATACTAAAACTGAAAGGAAATGATTTAAAAAATTTGTATCTGTCGGCATATGTGTGTGTCTGTGGGTGCTATTTGCAATATATATGACAGACAAAAATTACGTAATGAACATAAAGTCATTTGAATAAATAAAATATATACATATACATAAATACTCAGGAAGCTGTGATTGTCAAATTTTTGGAGAGGGACTAGGGTTTATGTTTCGATAAACTTTTAGGCACAACTTTTTGTCTTATGGTATTTTTTAATTTTAATTTTAAATTGTTTAGTATAAAATGAAAATTATCTTAGTTTTCAATGTTTAAAAAGTTAAATTTTCTTATCCTTTAAAAAAATTATTTTTTCTTAAATGTGTTTTTATTGATTTTAGAGAGAGAGGAAAAGAGAGAGAGAGAGAGAGAGAGAGAGAGAGAGAAAGAAAAACATCAATGTAAGAGAGAAACATTGATTGGTTGCCTCACCTATGTACCCTGACTAAGAATTGAACCAGCATCCCAGATATGTGCCCTGACTGGGAATTAAACCAGTGAAGTTTCAGTGCACAGAATGACACTCAACTAATTGAGCCACACCAGCCAGGGCTTAATTATTTAATTTTAATCCTTTTATTTTTCAATTACAGTTGATATACAATATTATATTAGTTTCAGGTGTATACCCAGTGATTAGCCATTATAAAATTCATTAAGTGATCATACCTCAAAATTTCATAGTCATCTTACATAATTCTTAGTTATTAAAATACTAGAGGCACGGTGCACAAAATTCATGCATGGGAAGGGAGTCTTTGCCCGGCCTGCGCCCTCTCGCAATCTGGGACCCCTTGGGAGTGTCTGACCGGTTTAGGCCCCATCCTGCAGGGCCCCTAACCACTCTACCTGCCTGCCTCATTGCCCCTAACCACTCCTCTGCCTGCCTGATTGTCCCTAACCATTCGCCTGCCTGCCTGATCACCTTTAACCACCTCTGCCTCAGCCCCCACTGCCATGGCTTCATCTGGAAGGATGTCCAGAATGACATCCGGATGGTCGTTCGGCTGCCCGCTCTAATTAGCATGTTATGCTTTTGTTATTATAGATTAGTGACTATATTTCCTCTGCTGTACTTTATGCACCCATGACTACACTATAACTGCTAATTTGTACTGCTAAATCCCTTCATATTTTCACCTATACCCCCATCTGACAGACATCAGGATGCCTCTCTCTATGAGTCTGTTTCTGTTCTGCTTGTTTGTTTGGTTTTATTTTTAGATTCAATTTTTGATAGATATGTATTTACTGTCATTGTATGGTTCATTTTTTTAATCTTTTTTTTTTTTCTTCAAGAAGACCCTTTAACATTTCATGTAATATTGGTTTGATAGTAATGAACTCCTTTAGCTTTTTTCTTGTTTGGGAAGCTCTCTATCTGACCTTCAATTCTAAATGATAGCTTTCCAGGGTAGAGTAATCTTGGTTGTAGGTCCTTTTGCTTGGAGAAAGCTGCTCACCCCCCCCCCCCCCCCACCCACAGCTCTTGCACTGATGTCAAATCAGTTCTTTTTGCGTATGTCCCTGGTTCCTTTTAAGCTACTGACCCATCGCTGCAGCTCAGAGGGGGTAGTCCGAGTAAGTCTGTGTGTGGGCCCTTTAAGAGGACCTGCCTGGCACTCCAGCAGCCTCCATGTCACTCAGCCCCAACCCCCACTGGTTTTTACAGTCTGAAGTTATAGGGGCTTCTCTTTCTAGAACCCTGGGCTGAAGGCTCTGGTGTGAGTCTTGGACCTCTCACTCCTCAGGAGGAACATCCTCATCCAAGCTATCCCTCCTGATTAAAAATGACAACACGCGGGTATGGGGCCAGCCTGTTCCATGCCTCCTCATCTCTTTAATGCCCTATGTGTAGGACTTCCATTCAGCTGGATTTCAGGCGGTTCTGAATGATGGTTATTCTGTGGTTTTGTTGTAATTTTGATGTGCTTGTGGGAGGAGTTGAGCACTGTGTTTACCTATGCCATCATCTTCCTCCAACCTTCAATGATTTTTTTTTTAACTTTAATTTATTGTGGTGACATTGGTTTGCAAAACCATACTGGTTTCAAGTATACAACAGAGTAAAACATCATCTGCATACTGCATAGTGCACCAAGCAGTCTTTTTCCATTCCCATTTTCCACCCATTTGCCCACCTCCACCTAGCCACCCCCTTTCCCTTTCCTATCACCACACTGTTGTTTGTGTCTGTGTGTTATGTGCTTTTCTTTTTGCCAATCCCTTCACCTTCTTTCATCCAGTACCCCTTCCCCCTCCCCCTTCCTTCTGACAGCTGTTAGTCTGTTCCATGTATCCATGTCTTTGTATCTATGTTTCTTTCGTCAAGCTTCACTTTCAAAATCATACTCCCATGACTTGCAAGTAGAAACAAACAAAAATAATTATCAAGTTTGACTGAAGGCAAATGGTTGCATTTCACATTATATTAATCTAGTGCTGGATAGATATGGTATTTATTTAAAAATAATATACTACCACTGATAGTTATGTGTCAGCTTGATAAATGAGTTGTATAGGACATCTCATGCGTTCCAGTATTCTACTTTGACTTGTTTTTATCTGGGATTTCTTTGGCAATCAATAATTTTCACTCTAGCATTTTAGTTTACACATTATTAAAATTAAAAAACAACAACACTAAAGCCTTCTGGATAGATATACTGCAAGGGATTAGTATTATATCCATATGTATGTATGTAGAACTTTAAGAAGCAAATTACTGTTTAATATTTTAACTATTACCTCTTTACTGACAACATGATAAAGTTTCATATAAGCTAGGGCTATGACAAATAGTCACTCCACAAACATTAGCTGTTTTCAGATTGTTTTTCAAATAAACCATCTTGTTATGTGCTCTTCAAGTCTCCCAAGCAGAAAATATCATAACAAATCGAGGAATAAAGAATTGTATGGAGTATATTTTATGAGTTTATAAATACTTATCTGCATAACTTAGTTTAAACTAAACAATTTCTATTTTGTCTCAGCCTTAAATTGATAATGATCAGAGACATGTAAAATTTTAAAAATTATTATTTAAGTATAGTTGATGTACAATATTATAGTAGTTTCAGGTGTACAACATAGTAACTTGTCATTTATATACCTTATGATGTGATCACCATAATAAGTCTAGGCAAAATAATGGCAAGTTCTTTGGTGTTTTTATATTCAGCAACTATGCGTTCAGATGAATATATGAATCAAATTTACTGCATACTTGATTCAGTAGCTTAATAAAAAAACTGATTAGTATTTAACTTGGTGATGTTTGATCACTAATTACAGTAGAATTATTTTCTTATGAATGATTTAACTTATAAATTTACCTATTATCAAAAAGGATTGCACAGGTAAATGAAATACAGAATGTAAGAAAAAGTATAAAATAACCTTCAATATAAAGCGATGGCATCTCTTATTAAAAAAACTAGCAACCCTGGCTAGTGTGGCTCAGTTGGTTGGGCTTCACCTCCTGCAACAAAGGTTGCTGGTTTGATTCTTGGTCAGGATATATGTAATCCCTGGTAGGGGGCCTGTAAGAGCCAGCCAATCTATGTTTCCCTCTCTCTCTCCCTCTCCCTACTCTCTCTCTCTCTCTCTAAAAATCAATTTAAAAATTTAAAACATAAAATTTTAATGAAATTGCAGAATAATTCAACACTTGGGTCATACTACTGGAATAACACAATATAAAACAATTCAGATTTTTTTTATAAGCAAAGTTCTTTTTAATGGCTGTGTCTGAGGAGCAAGACACAGAGAGGAGATAACATGGAGGTTTTCCATTTTATTGGTATGGCTCCTTTTTTTTTTAAATTGAATTTGTTGGGCTGACATTGGTTCACAAAACCATACATATTTCCAGTGTACGTATTTCCAGTGTACTCAGCAAAATATCAGCATATTGCATTAAATGTCCTTAATCCAAGACTATTAGTCCTTTTGAACGTAATTGCTAAGAATTCTCAAGATGTATTTTGAGTGATGCTCAGCACTCAAGGACAAGCTGTGTTCTGTTTTGTTTTGTCTTATTTTCTATTTTATTATATAATTTTAAGAAGAAAATAAATGCCAAACGAATAACCAAAATTTATAATCTCAATAGGAATTTTTGGAACTAGCAATGAAGCAAAATTCCTTTATAGTGTTCATTTAGGAGCTAACTAAAAAAATAAGAGTATGAAGAATGATTTCAAAACATCTAGTTTTAAAACATATTAATGTATTAAAATTAATATGAAAGTAGGTTTAGAGGGAGGGGTGTGTGATATGAAATAAAATTTAAACATAATGAGTTCAAGGTGATGGTAAGGAATCAAAAAGTAGCATGAAATAGCTGAAATGAAACTTTTTACAAAATATTATCTGTTCTAGGGTATTTACTTTATGAAGAATGAATGCTATACCTTATACAAGCAAATATTCGTTTTGTTAGTGTTTGAAGTAGACTGGAAATTTACCAGTTGTAGAACAGAAAATATATTTTTCAATCAAATATATCTGTGTAATTGTATTTCTATCAAGCAGATAAAATGCAAAACTGTTCTTGTTAATGGAGGATTGGACCTGTATTCCCATATACTTAGTTTCACCACTCATTCATGCAATTCCATCTGGGTATCTGTAAAATAGGGCTAAATATATTATATTAAGACAGATGGCTGGCCAAAATAACCTATGAGTTCTCTGGATTTGTAACTATTTCTCCATGACAGCAGAAACATGAATACGTAGGAAATATTTATTTCCCATAAGGTCTTTGCTAGTTTTTACTAACTTTAGTATTTAAGAAAATAAAAAGAGTAAAACCTGATTTATTTAAGTGAAAAATTGAATCCGCAATTAAAACCATCGAGAGTAACAATCAAATTTGACAAATATTCATGTGTTAAATTATAATTGGACCCTCACAGATGCTCCATCAGTAGAGCATCTATTAACACCAGCCTTTTTGCATTTTGAGA
This sequence comes from Eptesicus fuscus, assembly GCF_027574615.1. NCBI lineage: Eukaryota > Metazoa > Chordata > Mammalia > Chiroptera > Vespertilionidae > Eptesicus > Eptesicus fuscus. The sequence continues at coordinate 81,335,452 of NC_072474.1, read as the reverse complement.
GCATGAAATAAAATATGCATATAATACAGCATATTTATATGAAGTGTCAAAACAAAGGTTTACATTTATAGGCCATCCGGGAGTACCTTGAACTGCTAACTTTCAGGATTTTAATTAGAAATGCAAAGCAGACAGTTCATTTTTTCTTATTTCATAGCAAACACTAGTATATTTAGCATTGGAAAATATCTCAAAGAGGCTATAAATTAAATTGAATGAGAGAGAAATATATGTTTACAAAAATAAAAATAATACCTAATAATCCATTTCTATAGCAAGTTTATAACTTACGTTATATCACATAAATGATATAACGTAATATAGTCCCAAGAATAATCCCACAAATTAAAAATAAAAACATTTAGTAACCATAAGATGATTACTGATTTTTAAAATATGAGCAATTTTGAAGACTATTGAATTATTCCATATATGAGATCGCTTTCTGAAAATGTTAATACTTTGCATTCAAAAGCTTCTAAGTTAATACATATCTTAAAAGTATTTTAATTAAGTATTTTTATTTGATTTATTGAGCCAAAACAAAGAACAGGGTTAATATTCATATTATACACATTTTAATATTAATGCTCATTCTTCACCTTTTTTGGAATCTTAACATATCTTCTTAGAAGATATCACAAGTTCTCTAGTCAGAAGTTCAAATTTGTTATTATTTGAATCTTAAACATTTTATAAACAACTAACGTTCCCGTTGCAGGAAAAATCCTGCAATAGGGTTTCCTGCTGCACTCTACCCCGCCCTGCCTGCTCTCCTCCCTTGTGCCCGCCCCGCCTTCTCCCCCAGCCCGCCTGCTTTTCCCTTCTCCCCCAGCCCGCCTTCTCTGCCTGCCCACCTGCTTTTCCCTTCTCCCCTGGCCCCGCCTCCGCTCCTCCCTTATCCCCCGGCCCGCCTTCTCCGCCAGCCTGCCTGCTTTTCTCCCTTCTCCCCCGGCCCCGCCTCCGCTCCTCCCTTCTCCTCCCCCCGGCTTGCTTGCTTCTCTGCAGCTTTGCTCCCTTCTGCAGCTCTTGGCTTCTTTCTACGCTGTCTTGATATGCAAATTAGCCACCATCTTTGTTGGGGTAATTTGCATACTTGTCCTGATTGGTTGGTGGGCATGGCTTGGGTGTAGCGAAGGTGCGGTCAATTTGCATATTTTTCTATTATTAGGTAGGATTGTCTAACAAGGATATGCATGTGATTGTAGTGGTACTCTGCTGTATTAAAAAGTTAAATGTGTGTTATCAAATATTATACAGCTAGGAAATGAAATAGGCTTTTACTGATAATTTTTTAAGTTATAAAAATAAAACAAAAATATCTGGCATTGTTGAAAGGAATAAAGCATTTGCTCATAGGGCTTTGACTCAAATGAATGGCAACTTGGAATATTTATGTATTTAGAATAAAAGGCCTGCTAGTATTTATAAAAGCTATGTGATAATATTTTGCCAAGCCAAACATTCAAAGAAGCATGCTTTTATTCATATGAAGTGAGATGCCAAGAAGGGCAAACTGAAGCAGAGTCATGAGGGAATTGGAATTGCAAAGGGCAAAAATGTGAACCAAGAGAAAAAAGGAAGCTGCTATCAGCAATGAGGTGAAGCATGCATAAAGAAGAATGTATAAAGCCAATATTACAGGAAATAATAGAGCAAAAGCTACTTTTCAGGGAAAGTGAATCAGACCTTGAACAACATTTTTTTTTTTTTGTTAAAGTATTTGTTTTGCCTCAACAGTCATTGGCACAATATCCTCTCATTCTTTTGCTGTAAGATTCAATGGAAACTTCTCATTACTATGCTTCTTATGTATGTATTAATCAAAAGTCACACCTGTATCATCTTGTGATAGAATTGTGACTATCAAAGTCTAGGAATTCTTTAGGTAGGCCTGTAATTTGCCCAGAGAGACTCATCATTATGAGGGAGAAACATATTGTTTATAAAGATTCTACTTGTGAGATCAAACCTTGTCTTTCTTCTAACTTCACTTACCATAATGTCCTCAAAGTTTATCCATGTTGTTGCAAATGGCAAGATTTCATTTTTTTCTCTGTGGCTGATTAATATTCCATTGCATATGTTTATCATTTTTCCCCCTGTTTTAGTATTGTGAATAATGTTGCAATAAACATGGAGGCATATACACATTTTCCAGTTATTATTGTCCTGTTTTTTTTTTACTTTTTGAGGCTAGCCATTCTAACAGGTATGTGGTAGTACTTCATGTGGATTTGCTTTGCATTTCCCTGATGATTAGTGATGTTGTGAATCATTTCAGCACCTGTTGGCCATGTGTATGCTGTCTTTGGAAAAATATCTATTTAGATCCTCTGCCCATTTTTTAACTAATTTTTTTTTTTTTTTGCTACTGAGTGACATTATTAGATATAGGATTTGCAAATATTTTCTCCCATTTCATTTTGTTGATGGATTACTTTGTTCTAAATAAGCCTTTTAGTTTGATGTAATCTCACTTTTTACTTTTTGCCTTTGCTTATGGTGTCAAATCCAAAGTCATCACCAAGACCAATGCCAGGACGCTTACCCTTTGTTTTATTCCAGGAGTTGTATGTTGTCAGGTTCTACATTCAAGTCTTTAATCAATTTTAGGTTACTTTTACTGTAGGGCGTATAATATCAGTCCAGTTTCACTGCTTTGCTTTTGGTTGTCCAGCTGTCGCAAAACAACTTATTAAAGAATATCCTTTCCTCATTGTATATTCTTGGCTCCTTAATTGTAATCGATATACATGGGTTTTATTTCTGGGCTCTCTATTCTGTACCATTAGTCTATATGTCTGTTTTTATGAAAAGACCTTACTGTCTTGGTTACTATATATTTATAATATAGTTTGAAACCAGGAAGCCTTCAACTTTCTTCCTCTTTCTCAACATTGCTTTGGCTACTGGGGCTCTTATATAGTTCTATACACATTTAGAATTTTTAAAAAATATTTCTATTTGATGCCATTGAAATATAATTATTTTCTTATTTTTCTGATAGTTTTTATTAGTGTATAAAACTGCGACAGATTTCTATATATTGGTTTTGTATCCTGAAATGTTACTGCATTTATTGATGAGTTCTAACATGTTTTCTGGTGGAGTCTTCAGGGTTTTCTATATGGATGCTGAATTTTGTTAAATGCTATTACTGCATCTATTTAGATCATATAATATTATCCTTCATTTTGCTGATGTGGTATATCACATTGTTTGATTTGTGGATGTTGACCCATCCTTGCATTCCTCTAATAAACCCCACCTGATCATGATGTATGATCATTTTACTGTATTGCTGAATTCAGTTTTCTAGTATTTTGCTGAAGATCTTTACATCTATGTTTATTAAGGAGATTGGCCTGTAATTTTCTTTTCTTGTGATGACCTTGACTGGTTTTGATATCAGGGTAACATTGGCCTCAAAATATAAGTATAAAAGCTCCCCTCCAGAAGAAAAATGGTTATGGCGCATGACAGAGTGTGAAGATGGCACCCACAGGCTAAGAAAAAAGGAAAGAAAAAGATGGCACCCACAGGCTTTAGCAACTTAGATGGAAAGCATGAAAATGGAACCCATTTAGGACTTCTGTCACTGGAGAGTATCCCAATAGTACCCTGCCCCTCCCACCTGGGCTTTGGGGCAAGTGAGACTGTGTGTGAGCCCTTTAAGAGAGGTTTCCCAGTTAGTTTGCTGTAGTCCTTGGAGTCTTGACTCAATCCCTGTTGGGTTTCAAACCCAGTTGTTTTGGGGGATTGTCTTAGAGGTACAAGTCTTAAAAGTTGGGGTGCCTGATTTGTGCATAAACCCTCACTCCTTAAGGAGAAGCTCTGGGTTTTGTAAGTTTCTTCCCAATTGTGGGTCATGGGTCACTATACTGGGGGCGGGTTTTTGGTGAAAGTGCATCTCAGCCTTTTTTACTTCTATAACGTGACCATTTTTTTCATATGCTGATGTGAAGGAGCTATTCAGCTAGTTTTCAGGGTAATTTTTTCCTTATGTAGATGTAGATTCAGTATTTCCATGGGAGTAAGTGAGTCCAGAATCTATCTAAATCACCATATTGGATTGTCTGTCTCCATTTATTTTTATTACACTTAGGGCAGGAACTCCATAGCAGAATTTAAATGCCAAACAAAGCAACATCAGAAGATTGTGTCCAGAAATTTGTTTAGAGTCCAAAGCTCAGATTTGAAAAAGTAGTAAACTTTCCCCATGGAAATATGAAACTTGCATATAAGAGAACGGCACTATCATGTAGGAAGTTGTATTTCTCCTATAGTCTGAGCTATATACTATGGTCAGGTTTATAAACATCACACAATTTCCTCCCTCAGTGTCTTACAGTCTGTGGGGCAGCTCTGTGGTCAACCATCCTGTTGACTCACAGTATGAAAATTAGAGAAGAATCTGGCTTTTATGTGCTTACATCAGCCATGTTTCAGATTGAAGTGCATTACTTGCATTTATTGGCCAGGCTTTTAAGTAAGTGTTTTATTTTGTAATTTGCCATTCTATACTCTTTTGTGATTTGCTATTCATGAGCTATAGGAACCCACTCTTTGTGCAGAGTCTTACATTTTCTGGTTGTAGCTTATATGAATAAATAAACATTTCATAGGCTTCATTAGCAGATTTGATTAGATACAATTCTTGTTTCTTGGTGAATAACTTCACAGGAGATGATAACAGTAGAAACTACTAGGTGTACCAGTTAATAATGCGGATTTTTTTAATAGATGGAGTTACACATATGTTGATATATATGCAATTTGATATGTATGATATTTTGTTGTATTGACAGCAAGCTTCAAAACTTCATATGTCAAATTTGCTGAAGGTGTTAATATCATAGATGTTTTTACACTTAAAAATGTCAAATTTCATGCCCCAAAAAAGAGCATTTGTGAGAAGTTTTAATTCATTACTTTATTTTGAAGAAAAGTGCTGCTGAAAGTTATCGTATACTTCGGGAAGCTTATGGTGAACATGCTCCATCTCAAGATACTTGTGAACACTGGTTTAAACTCTTTAAAAGTGATTGTTTCAATGTGAAAGACAAAGAACGTCCAGGTCAATGGAAAAAGTTTGAAGACAAACAATTACAAGCATTATTGAATGTAGATAGGTGTCAATCTCAAAAACAACTTGCAGAAGGATTAAATGTTGCTCAGCAAACAATTTCTGATTATTTGCAAGGAATGGGAAAGATTTTAAAGGAAAATGGGTGCCACATCAACTGAACGAAAGACAAATGGAAAACCGAAACGTCATCAGTAAAATGTTGCTTCAATGGCACGAAAAAAAGTCTTTTTTTGCATCGAATTGTGACTGGCGATGAAAAGTGGATTTATTTTGAGAATCCCAAATGCACAAAATCATGGATTGATCCAGGTCAACCATCAACATTGACTGCAAGGCCAAATTACTTAGGAAAGAGGACAATGCTCTGCATTTGGTGGGATCAGGAAGGTGTGGTGTATTATGAGCTTCTAAAACCAGGTGAAACTGTTAATACTGATTGCTACTGACAACAAATAATCAATTTGAACCACATTTTGATCGTGAAATGACCAGAATGTGCCAGAAGACACGGCAAAGTAATTTTGCTTCATGATAACGTACCATCACACACTTCAAAACCAGTTAAAGACACTTTAAAAGATCTTGCCTGGGAAGTATTAACCCACCCGCTGTATTCACCAGACCTTGCTCCTTCAGGTTACCACTTGTTCTGATCGATGGCACACCCACTTTCTGAGCAGCACTTCAAAACGTACGAAGAAGTGAAAAATTGGGTCTCTGAATGTTTTGCCTCAAAACAAGGAAAGTTCTATTGGGACAGTATCCACAAATTACCTGAAAGATGGGGGAAATGTGTAGCTAGTGATGGACATTACTTTGAATAAAACACTTTTGTTGTTTCTCTTGAAATTATCATGTTTTCTTTGATTACAAAATCCACATTATTAACTGGTACACCTAATAAACTGGCTTACAGTCACATGTGTACACAAATTTTGAATGGTTTCAAACTCTTAGTCCATGTTCCTGTAAATGAGAATAAAAATGGGGAGTTTAGAATTTTTTGTACTTCAAAAAATGGATGAGCAAGTCCTTGAGAGTTAATTTTCTTAATTAGATGGAAATATTAGCATGAGACAAGATAGGAAGTATTCTCTATCTTGTTTATTATTATGCTTACAGTTCTTAGGATACTCTTTTCTCATAGTAAGGGCTTGTAAGTTATTATTGAATGGTTGAATAAATAATGAAAGACCCACACATTGATTTGGGTGGAAATTTCATCTGGGGAATAAGAGTCATGGTTTTCACAGTATGGGCTCCGAAGATAAGAATTGGGAATCCTGTCAAGCAGTATATGTCAATGAGATCGTAATGGGTGAAAACACAGCAGAGTTCCAGAGTGCAATGACAAAGGGGTGTTTTGAATAGGCTACATAAAAGATCTAGATAGGTCTGCAGACATCATCAAGGTCTTACAAGGTTTAGATCTTCCAGCAAGTGGTAATATAGAAAAAAGTTTAGAATCAGAATTTTAATTTGTTAGAGGTTTTGTGAGTATAGTTTCTGGAGTAAGAAATGGCCAATTTTGCCACTTTCTGGCAGTACAACTCTGGATACATTATTACTTTTCTTTTTATATAATCTGCAAGATAAAATTAATAAAGCATTCATTGTAATATGATGTGGATTAAATAAATAATAAATCAATTAAAAATTCCTAGAAAATATAAAATATTTATTAGTGACATTATGAGAAGATGAAAGAGGATTGAAAAGAAGCATGAGAATGGGGTCAAGCTGGGAGTCAGTGATAATGAAATTGAATACTGGACTTATTACCATTGTAATGATTTTGACTCAGAACCATAAAAAGGATCCAATAATTATGGTAGTAGATGTAATCATATTGGTTACAAGAGCAGGACAGAAGCTTATATGTTAGAGTTTGGCCAAGATATCAAAGTTGGAAATACCATCAATTTTGACTTGTTTGCTTCAGGATTTTTCTAAGTTGAGGGGTTGGGGGTAAAGCTGTAGTAAACACCAGCTATGGGTACTAAAGACATCATTAGTGGAGATCTAGGCAAAGTATGCAAACAAGAATATTAATTAGACTTCAGAAAGACATGTATACTTTAGTTTTGACCTCCAGGAGTTTTATGTTCCCCATAAAGTAGCTTTCTTTGCTCCAGATAGTATTCTTGTAAAAATTCTATTGGGTAAGCCAATCACTAGAGTAGCAGCAGAGATTTTAATAGAAGTTAGAAGTTGAGGTGGGTTTTATCAGCAAGAGCTGATTCCAGACACATAATTTATAGCTTATTGTCATTCAGAATATCATGAGTGTGTTCTGTACTCACCAATAACTCCCTGAAATTCTATAGCATGGTCTTTGTGAGTGTTTGTGATGATCTGTAAAGTTTACCTTCAGTGACAGATTTTCAAATGTATATGTATTTAACATATTATCATTCTACGAAACTCATAATCTTTATTTAAAAATGCCATATGCTTTCTGTTCTTATGCTTTATTTGCATATAACAAAGCAGTTCTCCTGTCAAATATTTTTTTAGTTATATCACAGGGGTATTTGCAAGCATATTAAAGTGATTCAGTAATGGAAAATACATACACTAGAGATCAGGTCATGTCTCTTATGTTGGATGCTGTTTCTACTTAAGTGGGATACAATTTTGGCCACTCATGAAAAAATGATACATTCTTCAGTCCATCTGCTTCTTCAAGTTTCTCTTCATTAGTGATCACATTTAGATATCTAATACAGAGATTATAGTTTTTTAAATTTACCATATATATATATATATATATATATATATATATATATATATTTAACTACTGATAGATTTATTCATTATATAAATTATAACAATACATTATAAAATAACAGATAATAACAGGAATAGTGCAGCCATATTGATTTGTGTAACAATCCTGGCTTGGTTACTAATTAGTCCAGCAATCAATTTGTCTCATATCTAAAATTAACATAATGCTGAATTTTTAAGACTGGCATGAAGAATGAATACAATAAAGACTGTACTTTCTAGTTTAGTGCCTACTAAACAATATGCAGTCAATAAGCATATATATATATATATATATATATATATATATATACACACACACACACACACACACACACACACACACACACACACATATACAGGGTGTCCCCCCAAAAATGTATACATATTTTAGCAGCTGATAGCTCAATTTTGAAAATGAAATATATTTTAATAAACACTGCCTTTATAGTTACTCAAAGTATCTTATATAACATCCTATATAATAAAAAGGTAATATGCAAATTGACCCTAATAGCTGAACGACCAGGAATGACCGGTCGCTATGACATGCATTGACCACCAGGGGACAGATGCTAATGCAGGAGCTGCCCCCTGGTGGTCAGTGCACTCCCACAGGGGGAGCTCTGTTCAGCCACAAGCTGAGCTGACTGCTGTGAGCGCAGCAGTGGTGGCGGGAGCCTCTCCCACCTCCTCTGCAGCGCTAAGGATGTCCAGCTGCAGCTTCAGCCCACTCCCTGTGGGGAGGGGAGCAGGACCAAGCCACAGTTGGACATCCCTCCAGGGCTCCCAAGCTGCCAGAGGGATGTCTTACTGCCAGCTTAGGCCTGATCCACTGGGGAGCAGGCTTAGGGTGAGAGGATGCAGGCCGGGCTGAGGGAACCCCCCCAAGTGCATAAATGTTTGTGCACCACACCATTAGTATATATACGTTATACATTTTTGGGGGACAACCTATATTTATATACTATCTTATCTAATAAAGAGGGAATATACAAATTGACCATCATGCCATAATAGTCAAGATGGCTGCGCCCACAGCAGAAGCCGAGTTCCCGTAACAAGCCTTAATGAGCAATCAGCAGGGACCTGCGGCTGTGCCCCCCGCCTGGTGGGGCTTGACGGGGCACCTCAGGCCATGCCCCCCCACCCAGCAGGGCTTGACGGGGGACCTCAGGCCACATCTCCTGCCTGGTGGAGCTTGACGGGGGACCTCAGACCGCACCCCCCACCCACTGGGCTTGATGGGTAAACTCAAGGTGTGCCCTCTGCCCCGGTGCTGGACCAGGAGACCTGAGGCCACACCCTCCGTCCAGCAAGGCTTGATGGGGACCTCAAGGCACACCCCCCGGCCTGGGCCTGGGCAACTCAGGCTGTGCCCCGGCGCCGGGCCAGGCAACCTGATGCCATGCCCCCCACCTGGCAGGGTTTGGAGGGGGTGGGGCCAGCTGGGTCTGGATCTAACCCAGTGGGGGTGGGGCCAGCCAGGTCTGGGTCTCACGCAATTTCGAGGCACATGTGGGTGTTCAGGGACTTAACTCTGGTTCCTGTGGTGTACCCCAGACTCTGACAGGAGAAAGATTTTCATATACATTTTACTAATTTTCTTTAATCTCTGACACTTCTGTTATAGAGAAAGGGCAAATAGCAATATTAAAATATTTCCTCTAATTCCCTTATAATGTGCATGAATTTCTTGAACCAGGTCACTAGTATAAATTATAAAGATATATATATATATATATATATATATATATATATATATATATGAATATCTATAGTAATAAAAGGGTAATATGCTAATTAGACTCGAAATCTTCCAGACGTCATTCCTGACAAAGCCTGGGCTGGAGGGAAGACAGCCTGGGTCCGGGTGTTGGAGGGAAATCAGTGCTGACAGCCGGGGGAAGGAAGGCCTACTCTTGCACGAATTTTCGTGCATCGGGCCTCTAGTGTATATATATATTTAGCTTCTTTAGAATTGAGGTAGTAAACCAAACTTCTGACTTAAGCATCAGACAACTGCTCTAGAATTTAGTTAAAACAAGTTTCACACTGCAGTTGATTACTTCTTTATACTTAACCCTTTGAACTCGCTTTTTTCTCGATTCCTTTATTCTAATGCTAACCGTGTCGAGTCACACTTGACATCCGAGTGCAAAAGGTTAATTTATATGTACACCAGAGTTGAGCTTCATTAGACACAATCTATCACTCAGTATCAGATTAATTTTTCCCTTTGGAATTCTAAATAAATGTGTACATTAATCATATTTATGGAAATATTGTGTGTTGTCAATTATAAAGTGGTTACACAGGGTATATCCTGTTTAATCAATGTAATCTCACTATTATGAAGATGTTTTATTTGGACTATAGTGATTATCTTTAATTTTAAGACATATTAATATTCCAGATATAATTTATATTGAAAAATACCTTTATATTGTTTACATATTCACTTCCATTATCAGTTTATATATACATGTAAAATATACACATGTCTATAAAATTGAATATAAAGTTCATAGTAAACATTTTTCATTTTGTGCAAAATTCAATATAAAGTCTCAAATATATTCAAAATTAAAAGTAGATTGATAGCATTTTTTTTTTTTTAGATGTTTTCTTTTTTTTTTTTTTAAATTTCTTTATTGATTAAGGTGTCACATATTTGTCCTCATCCCCCCATTCCCATCCCACCCCTCTCCCCACGCATGCCCCAATCCCCTGTTGAACTTAACCGTTGGATAGGCTTATATGCATGCATACAGGTCCTTTGGTTGAACTCTCCCCCTCCCCCCACCCTCCCCCTACCCTCCCCTATCCTCCCTCTGAGGCCCGATAGTCCGATCGATGCCTCCTTGCTTCTGGTTCTGTTCTTGTTCCTCAGTCTATGTTGTTCATCATTTCCCCTAGATGAGCGAGATCATATGTCACTAGATATATACTAATAAGAACTGAATGTGAGACGAGCAATAATAGTTATGCTGACAGGCAAATGAATCAATCTGTAGCGAGCTTCCCCCTGGACCAACAGTTCTTTTGAGACCCAATTTCAATGTCCAGTAGTTCCTTATGTGTACATGTCAGCACTGACCCCTCAGCTCTGGATGGTGGACAAATGGTGGTAATGGAGGTCCGACTCCCTCTGGTTTGGTCTCGGCCGAACCCAGGGGCACGGCGTCACCCGGACTAAGGGGCACGTGGCCTCACCCATACCCAAGGGGCGCGTGGTCTCACCCGGGCCTGGGCCCCAGCCTCACCCGGATGGATCCAGGGGCGCACGGCCTCCCCCGGACCCAGGATCTGGCTTCACCCGTACCCAGGGACGCTTGGCCTCTCCCCGACCCAGGGGCACGTGGCCTCACCCGGGCTTAGTTGCACAAGGCCTCACCTGGTTCCAGGGACACATGGTCTCTCCCGGACCCAGGGACGCTTGGCCTCTCCCAGACCCAGGGCCACTTGGGCTCACCCGGGCCTAGGTGCACGAGGCCTCATCCGGATCCAGGGACACATGGTCGCACCCGGACCCAGGGACGCTTGGCCTCTCCCAGACCCAGGGCCACTTGGGCTCACCCGGGCCTAGGTGTACGAGGCCTCACCCGGATCCAGGGACACATGGTCTCACCCGGACCCAGGGACGCTTGGCCTCTCCCAGACCCAGGGCCACTTGGGCTCACCCGGGCCTAGGTGTACGAGGCCTCACCCGGATCCAGGGACACATGGTCTCACCCGGACCCAGGGACGCTTGGCCTCTCCCAGACCCAGGGCCACTTGGGCTCACCCGGGCCTAGGTGCACGAGGCCTCACCCGGATCCAGGGACACATGGTCTCACCCGGACCCAGGGACGCTTGGCCTCTTCCAGACCCAGGGCCACTTGGGCTCACCCGGGCCTAGGTGCACGAGGCCTCACCCAGATCCAGGGACACATGGTCTCACCCGGACCCAGGGACGCTTGGCCTCTCCCAGACCCAGGGCCACTTGGGCTCACCCGGGCCTAGGTGCACGAGGCCTCACCCTGATCCAGGGACACATGGTCTCACCCGGATCCAGGGACGCTTGGCCTCTCCCAGACCCAGGGCCACTTGGGCTCACCCGGGCCTAGGTGCACGAGGCCTCACCCGGATCCAGGGACACATGGTCTCACCCGGACCCAGGGACGCTTGGCCTCTCCCAGACCCAGGGCCACTTGGGCTCACCCGGGCCTAGGTGCACGAGGCCTCACCCGAATCCAGGGACACATGGTCTCACCCGGATCCAGGGACGCTTGGCCTCTCCCAGACCCAGGGCCACTTGGGCTCACCCGGGCCTAGGTGCACGAGGCCTCACCCGGATCCTGGGACACATGGTCTCACCCAGACCCAGGGACGCTTGGCCTCTCCCAGACCCAGGGCCACTTGGGCTCACCCGGGCCTAGGTGCACGAGGCCTCACCCGGATCCAGGGACACATGGTCTCACCCGGATCCAGGGACGCTTGGCCTCTCCCAGACCCAGGGCCACTTGGGCTCACCCGGGCCTAGGTGCACGAGGCCTCACCCGGATCCAGGGACACATGGTCTCACCCGGACCCAGGGACGCTTGGCCTCTCCCAGACCCAGGGCCACTTGGGCTCACCCGGGCCTAGGTGCACGAGGCCTCACCCGGATCCTGGGACACATGGTCTCACCCGGACCCAGGGACGCTTGGCCTCTCCCAGACCCAGGGCCACTTGGGCTCACCCGGGCCTAGGTGCACGAGGCCTCACCCGGATCCAGGGACACATGGTCTCACCCGGATCCAGGGACGCTTGGCCTCTCCCAGACCCAGGGCCACTTGGGCTCACCCGGGCCTAGGTGCACGAGGCCTCACCCGGATCCGGGGACACATGGTCTCACCCGGACCCAGGGACGCTTGGCCTCTCCCAGACCCAGGGGCACGTGGCCTCACCCGGGCCTAGGTGCACGAGGCCTCATCCGGCTCCAGGGACACATGGTCGCACCCGGACCCAGGGACGCTTGGCCTCTCCCAGACCCAGGGCCACTTGGGCTCACCCGGGTCTAGGTGCACGAGGCCTCACCCGGATCCAGGGACACATGGTCTCACCCGGATCCAGGGACGCTTGGCCTCTCCCAGACCCAGGGCCACTTGGGCTCACCCGGGCCTAGGTGCACGAGGCCTCACCCGGATCCAGGGACACATGGTCTCACCCGGACCCAGGGACGCTTGGCCTCTTCCAGACCCAGGGCCACTTGGGCTCACCCGGGCCTAGGTGCACGAGGCCTCACCCGGATCCAGGGACACATGGTCTCACCCGGATCCAGGGACGCTTGGCCTCTCCCAGACCCAGGGCCACTTGGGCTCACCCGGGCCTAGGTGCACGAGGCCTCACCCGGATCCTGGGACACATGGTCTCACCCAGACCCAGGGACGCTTGGCCTCTCCCAGACCCAGGGCCACTTGGGCTCACCCGGGCCTAGGTGCACGAGGCCTCACCCGGATCCAGGGACACATGGTCTCACCCGGATCCAGGGACGCTTGGCCTCTCCCAGACCCAGGGCCACTTGGGCTCACCCGGGCCTAGGTGCACGAGGCCTCACCCGGATCCAGGGACACATGGTCTCACCCGGACCCAGGGACGCTTGGCCTCTCCCAGACCCAGGGCCACTTGGGCTCACCCGGGCCTAGGTGCACGAGGCCTCACCCGGATCCTGGGACACATGGTCTCACCCGGACCCAGGGACGCTTGGCCTCTCCCAGACCCAGGGCCACTTGGGCTCACCCGGGCCTAGGTGCACGAGGCCTCACCCGGATCCAGGGACTCATGGTCTCACCCGGATCCAGGGACGCTTGGCCTCTCCCAGACCCAGGGCCACTTGGGCTCACCCGGGCCTAGGTGCACGAGGCCTCACCCGGATCCTGGGACACATGGTCTCACCCGGACCCAGGGACGCTTGGCCTCTCCCAGACCCAGGGCCACTTGGGCTCACCCGGGCCTAGGTGCACGAGGCCTCACCCGTATCCAGGGACGCATGGTCTCACCCGGACCCAGGGACGCTTGGCCTCTCCCAGACCCAGGGCCACTTGTGCTCACCTGGGCCTAGGTGCACGAGGCCTCACCCGGATCCAGGGACACATGGTCTCACCCGGACCCAGGGACGCTTGGCCTCTTCCAGACCCAGGGCCACTTGGGCTCACCCGGGCCTAGGTGCACGAGGCCTCACCCGGATCCAGGGACACATGGTCTCACCCGGACCCAGGGACGCTTGGCCTCTCCCAGACCCAGGGGCACGTGGCCTCACCCGGGCCTAGGTGCACGAGGCCTCATCCGGCTCCAGGGACACATGGTCGCACCCGGACCCAGGGACGCTTGGCCTCTCCCAGACCCAGGGCCACTTGGGCTCACCCGGGTCTAGGTGCACGCGTCCTCACCCGGATCCAGGGACACATGGTCTCACCCGGACCCAGGGACGCTTGGCCTCTCAGACCCCGGGGCACGTGACCTCACCCATGCCTAGGTGCACGAGGTCTCACCCGGATCCAGGGACACACGGTCTCACCCGGACCCAGGGACGCCTGGCCTCCCCCAGACCCAGGGGCACGTGGCCTCACCCGGGCCTAGGCGCACGAGGCCTCACCCGGATCCAGGGACACACGGTCTCACCCGGACCCAGTGACGCCTGGCCTCCCCCAGACCCAGGGGCACGTGGCCTCACCCGGGCCTAGGAGCACGAGGCCTCACCCGGATCCAGGGACTCACGGTCTCACCCGGACCCAGGGACGCCTGGCCTCCCCCAGACCCAGGGGCACGCGGCCCCACCCGGGCCTAGGTGCACGAGGCCCCACCCGGATCCAGGGACATATGGTCTCGCCCGGACCTAGGGGTGCGTGGCCTCTCTCAGACCCAGGGGCACGTGGCCTCACCTGGACCTAGGTGCACGAAGCCATAGCATTTTGAAACCATATTATCCATATATATTGATAAGAAAAATATCGCTGAGTCTGCAAATCTGAAGATGACAGTGACCATAATATAGTATAGCTTAAATGTTATATACTTGTTTGGAATATTAGCATTCATACATCAGTAATCCTTGAAAGTGATTCATTAAATTATATATTTCCATAAAAGCTCTAAGTATTTAAAAATAATTTATTTAGAAACTGTTAGCATCTTATAAGGATGTTAACTTTTTGATATAATGAGTTGAAAAATCCCATTATTAATCACACATACAAACAAGAATAATATGTAGACAAAAGAGTTATGAAAATGTTTTCCAAAATACATTTAATTGTTGCTGATTAAATTTCAAACAATATATTTTTTAAATGGTTAACCTAAAAAATATTTCCTTTGGAGATTTTTGAAGATTGAAATTTAAATTTTCAAGTAATTTCCCAGAAACTGCCAATCATTTTCAGCAGTTGAAGAGGATTTTCAATATTTGCCTAAGTTATGGGCCCTAGGAAAGTTAATTTTAAAAAATATGTTACTAGAACATTAATGACATGCTGCTATACCCCAAAAGATATTTAAATCATTAAATGTTTTATTTTTGCTTTATTCATCAGACACCTAGATCCAAAGAACTTAATAGATTCTATTTCAAGTCTGACAGCATTTTTAATAATTGCTTTTATTTTACTTGCTTGCCACGAGACGTTGGGGCATAGAACAGCAAAATCATGGTGAATCTGATAGAGTAAATATTAATAGGATGGAAAATCAGTGAATATAATATTTATGGAAGTGCCAGTAGCAATGGAACAAATATGGTGGTAGTTAAAATTTATCAAGGAATTATAAGGGTAAGTTTTTCCCAATATACTTCAATTGAAAATTTAGGATGGAATTATAACAGAGCAAAATATAAGAGAATTTTGGACTATATGCAAAAAAAATAGTGTGTCACTTCCATTATCCTTATTCAATGAATTTTAAAATTCCTTACCAAGTACATTTACAATTTATTTTAAATTTTTATTAAAATTTTTAATGTTGACATTATTACACATGACCCTATTTGGCTACCTCCACCCACCCCACCTCACCCATCCTTGACCTTTACCAAACTATTGTTCATGTCCATGGGGTATGTATATATTTACAAATTTTAAAAAGCTGAAGAAATAACTAATCTGTTAAAGCATGCTATATCAAAGAATGTCTCTATAATGAAAGGTGAGGAGGTCAATACTAAGTAGCAAGATTGTACCAATAGCTAATTCTTTAAGTTATTGATTATGACTACTATTATTGTCAGTAAATAAGAGAGACTTTTGTGATTAACCCAAAGGGTTTGTTTGCCAGAATGCTTGAAAAAATGGTTGCAGTTCTGGGCTTTGGAAGTAAGAATAATTCTTACTTGCTATAAAAATCCTCTTTTCATTTCTCCTACTAGAAAATGATGCCAATAAAACTTCAGAGATTGTCATTATTTTGAATATTAGAAATACGCTTTATAGTCACATTTCTAGATCCAAGATTTAACAGTGTATTTTTGTCAAATTATTATATAAAGAAATGGGTGTAAAATATGATAAAAATACGAGTTAGGGTGGAAATCTTGGTCTGCTTTAGAAATAGTCAAATTCATATTCTTTTAGCATTGCATAACTCTTCTTTTGTACTTCAGTGAACTTAAATAGCATCATCATCAAATCTTCAAGTCTAGGGATTGAAGAGGAAATTAGTTTTTATCTTAGTTGCTATTAGAGAAGATAAATGTAATAAAGTGTTACCAGCACCTTTCAGAAAAATATTTTAAATGATAAAATCTGCCAAACTATGCTTGTTCTTTCACCAACAGCCAATAAAACCGAACAACTCTTTATAGCATAAACTAGTGGCCCAGCACGCAAAATCGTGTGCAGTAGGCCGCTCGCCACTTCCCACCTGTGCATGCCTGCTACACATGCAGCCTCCTGCTGATCAGTCGTTGTGTGTGAGGGTGTGATGACCATTTGCATATTAGCCTTTTATTATATAGAATATATAGGATGAGCAGTATAATGTCCAATGAAATAATCTAGAAGATTTCTGTGCTGAAAAACTATTATTCCTATGCAATAAATTTAAACTTTATAAGTCTATCAAACAAAAGCTTTAGTAACAAAATTACAATAATAATTTTCTCAAATTAAAATTTATTTTTATAGTCCACTAATTCAATCTACACTGTTGATATAAAAACAGTGATAGATCACTGACTTCAACCCTCAAACATTTAGCATTTGGTTAAAATATGTATTTGGCTCTCTTCTACAAGTGTGACATTTTATTAAAATCTCCACACCAGTTGTCCTCAAGTACTACATTTCTCCTCTACTGATTGGTAAGACCTGTATAACACTGGTTATCAGGATTATTTATTTGTAATGGAGAAGTGAAAATGTTCATACATGAAAATATCTAGAAAAGCTGAGATCCTTTTGTGTATAATGGGAAAAATATTACAACATACCCAGAACTGACAAAGAAAAAGATAATTTTCTCAGATCTTAAACCAAGCATGAAGTGAAACCTGTGCTGGTAATTTCACTGTTTTCAAAGTACCAAAGGCTTAAGAACATGTATAATTGTTTACCACTTAGCTAGAAATTATGAAGTTTTTACCAGGTGACCTTGAAAAACATCGTAAAGTGTTTGATCCAAGTAATTGCTCATGAATAAAACAGAATATTTAAAGTTGGATTTGTTTGTTTTATGTCTCAACTTTCTCACTAATGTTCAGGAAGAATAATTATAAAATCCATTAATAGTTAACATTGATGATGTTTTCTAAATACTAATGTCTGAATTTAGTGTTGGATTGCAAGTTGTCTCAAATTTGATAAGTCCATAGAATATATAATAGAGGAATTATTCATTCCTGGGTAAATTGAATGGTACTTATTGGATGTTCTAGCATAAAAAAAGGCTATGTGGCTTATTTTATTATTCACAGCAATAAATTAATTATTCACAGCAATAAATTGAATTTTAATATATCAAATATTTTAAAGAATAAATAGTGTTTTTCTGGGAAATAAAAATCCAATATTAAAAGACTTTTACCATTTAGCAAAACAATACTAATAAAATAAAATCACCAAGTATTTTATTACAAATAGATACGCTCATGCTTCTTTCATGTTATATGGGTTGGTCAAGTTCTTTTCTGACCTATAATCATCTGTTTTGACAGGCTTTGCTTCCTTGCTATGTATTATTTGCATTATATTCAGTGATTAGACACACACACACACACACACACACACACACGATAACTTTATTTTCAAAGGATCTCTAAAAAGGCAAACTGTCCCTATTTTAAGTAATTTTAATTATTATAATAATAACAGTAGATGTATTATTATAAATTAAGTAGGAAACATAAGAAGGAGCCAGAAAGAAAAAAAAAAATAGCTAAGAGTAACTTTATGACAGGAGTACAGTTTGCTTTGCACTTTTTATATTTTTAATGCAACTTAGAATAAATATAGAAACATGTAAAGGGCACTAGGTATTGGAATTTTAATCTTGCATTTACTAAAAGCAGTAATAAATAATTTGGGAGATACATTTTAAAATATAAGATCATCAAAGAAAGGAGATATCTACATCCATCTATCTATCATCTAACTTCTATCTATCTATCTATCTATCTATCTATCTATCTATCTATCTATCTATCTATCTATCTATCTATCTATATATCTATCATCTATCATCTATGGATTTTGCCTGTGCAATCCATTGTGTCATAAAATGGAGTTACTGGGATGATTTAGGTAATGGAACTAAACTTATCTAGTCTTAATTATCAGCAGAAGTGTTGGTACTTGTGCATATGTGAAAGTTGAAGGGTTGGTTCTGCCAGCATTCTAGGAATGGAATTTAGTTGTTTTGGTTATATCTTTAGTATCCAAGTGATTTTGCATCTGTGGGAAGAGAACTCTCTTAATTGGACATGGTAAAAAATTTACAATAGGTTTCCAAAAATTATTAGATATATAGAGTATCTATCTGTGCTTCAGAATTATAGGCATTTTTCCTTGCAGTGTTCCAAGTTTGATACTAACATTCTTAATTACAAATTTCCTTCTATTTATGATATTTAATTTTGTTAAATACTTTAATATATCATTCAGTATGTATCCTCTGTAGATGGAAAACTTTCAATATGCAATGTGAATACCATCTTTTTCTTTTCTCTACTCATCTCAGAAATTGGTAACGCTATCTAACCAGTTGCTCAAGTAAAAGAAGCTTTTTTTGTCATTTTTTTAATTTCAAAATTCATGTTCCCATATCTGACCTTTCTCTGATCTCTAAAGTGGTGCTTCCATTTGAAATTTCTGCAAAGGCAGATGTGTTCTATGTCTATATTGTCCAATATGGTAGCTATAGCCCCCGGTACCTATTTAAGCTCTGGAAATGCAGCTAGTGTAAATGAGGAACTGAGTTTTAAGTTTAATTAAAGCAAATTTAAATAACCACATGTGGTTAATGGTAATCATATGGGACAGTGGAGCTCTAGACATATGTAACCAACTACCTAATTTTTACCTTTTCTTAAATATGCTACAAGAATTTCAAACTTAATACCCACTAGACTCTGTGCTCTTGGTGTTTCAGACAACTTGCCAACTTGGTTCCCCCCACTTTTCTTATGTAAGGTTTGTCATTATCACTCTTTATTTGTTCACATTATTAAAATATGATGGTAATATCACTATTATTTGATACTCTAGTGGGTTAGGTATTTTTGCTCTGTTTTCTTTATTATGAATGAGGGGAACTTAACTATTTTTATTACCACTTTATCCACAGAGTGTAGAACAGTGTTATCATATAGTAATTATTTAACATCTCATAAATGAATGAATGAATAACATACATTTTATTAAATTTATTGGGGTAATATTGGTTAATAAGATCATGTAAGTTTCAAGTGGACATTTCTATGATACATAGTCTGTATATTGCATTGCATTGTATGCCCACCGTCCGAAGTCAAATCATCTTTCTTCACCATATATTTGCCCCCCCCTTTACTGCTTTGCACCCCATTCCCTTGGTAACCATGATACTATTGTTTGTGTCTATAAGTTTGTTTTATATCCTTCATATGAGTGAAATCATGATTCTTAGCTATTTTTGACTGACTTATTTTGCTCACATAATATTATCAAGGTCCATCCATGTTGTTGCAAATGGCGGTATTTAATTTTTCTTATGGCTAAGTAGTATTCCATAGTGTGTGTGTGTGTGTGTGTGTGTGTGTGTGTGTGTGTGTGCATATTTATCACACCTTCTTTATCCAATGTTCTATCAAAGAACACTTTGGTGCATTTTTTTTAATTCTCACCTGAGGATATGCTTATCTATTTTAGAGAGGGGAGGGGGAAGGAGGAGGGAGGGGAGAGAGAGAGAGAGAGAGAGAGAGAGAGAGAGAGAGAGAGAGAGAGAGAGAGAGAGAGAGAGAGAGAGAGAGAGACAGAGAGAGATTGATTGGTTGCCTTTCCTACAGTGCCCTGACCGGGTATCAAACCCTCAACCTTTTGATGTATGGGATGATAACTCCAACCAACTGAGCCACACTTTTGTGCATTTTTAAAATAAGAGCCACAACACTATAGTCATAGACCAACAGTACTGACATTAAAGGCAAGATGCTTGTAGCTAAACACTAATTGTATTAGACCTGACTTTTATGAGTAATCTATCCTCAGGGTTCCTTCCTATGTATAAATACAGTTGTCCCTCAGTAGGCATGGGAGATTTGTTCTAGGACACCATAGATATCAAACTCTGCAGATGCTCAAATCCCTCAGATAGGCCCTCCATGTCCTTGGGTTCTGCATCCTTGTATTCAAACAATTGCAGATCAAAGATACTTTCCATCCACAGGTGCAGAACCTATGAAAGAGGATGCCTGATGGTAGATTATAAAAACACCTACTTTATAGGTCATTTCCTGCCAGAATGGTATTAAGCTTGTATATGGCATATAGTCAATAAATGTGGGCCATTATAAGACTAGTAATCATAATTACTGTTTTAGTTTTAACTTTGATTGATATTCTTAGCCTTGTTTCCTATATTTTCTAGGATCTGTTCATTCATCTACTTCATGGAACGAACACTTTGATGTTTTAATATTTTTTTCACTTCAGAATGACTTTGATGCAGTATATATATATATACTGTGTGGCCAGATTATTATGATCTCTGAACGCATAATAATCTGGCCACTCATTGTATATCCTATATAATAAAGGCTAATATGCAAATTGTCCCCTTGACCAGGAGTTCAACCAGCAGGCAGGCCAGCCAACCACCCATGTCCCCTCCCCCTGGCCAGGCTAGCCAGACCCCACCCAGGCACGAATTCATGCACTGGGCCTCATATATATATAAAATACACAAAAACACACACACACACACACACACACACACACACACACACACACACACTGAGTAGCCAGATTATTATGCGTTCAGAGATCATAATAATCTGGCCACTCGTGTGTGTGTGTGTATGTGTGTATGTGTGTATTTAAAGCAGTTTTTAAAATATTTTTATTTACTAGAAAGGAAGGAAGAGGAAGAGAGAGATAGAAGCATCAATGATGAGAGGAAGGATTGATTGGCTGCCTCCTGCATGCCCCCTATGGTGATCAAGCCCGCAACCCAGGCATATTCCCTTGACCAGAATCAAACCCTGGACCCTCCAGTTCACAGGCCGATGCTCTATCCATTGAGCCAAACCAGCTAGGGATGATGCAGTAAATATTAAAATTTTAGTACATCTCAATCCTTGAGTACACATATTTTAATAATCTGTATGACAAAATGGAAAGTATACGTAAAGCACCTTTGTATAGCAAAGTATGCTGGTTTGTCTCTAGGAAAAGCATTTGTATGATTTTAGATGAGTTGGGAGCTGAACTAGGACCTTTCTTCATGAAATGCCGAATTTACTTAAAAGAATGTTTGACAGGCAAACTATGTTTATTCAAATGTGAGTGCGTGTCAGACTTTTTTTTTTTTTTTTTAAGTAAGCCTGTCACATCTAGGAAAAGAACTTGTAGCATTTGTTGCCGGGGATAAAAATCTGAGCTTTCAATTTTGGAAAATTTGTCTGCCACAGTGAATTTGACAACATACTAATACTTTCCTAATGTGATGGGTAGTGATATTAATAAATGTGATTATTTGATATCATACAATGAACTATGTCAACTTTTGAAAAATGTACTTAACAATGAATTAATCATTATCTTCCAAATGACCAAAGTATAATGTTATATAGTCATGTATGGATAAAATTCTCATTCTAAGTGCAAAAATCAACCAATGACTTTTAATGTAACAATGTAAAATAAGTTCATGAATGTGAATTCATATTCTTTATTGTAACTAACCTTTAAGAAACTATGACTCATGGAGCTCTGGTATAGATAGCATCAGAGAAGAATAGCTACAATTATTTGGAAATATTATTAAGTACTCCTCTCTTTCCAACTATATACTTGAGTAGGGCCATATTTTTTTCTTCACCTACTTGGACCTAAACAACACACCACAACAGATTTAAGGCAGATGTAGATGCGAGGACCTATGTGTCTCCTATTGAGGTAGGCATGGAAGAGATTGCAAAAATGCAAAATTGCCACTTAGCACACTAATTTTATTTTGGAATATGTATTTTTTGGTCAAATTATGTTATATATGTTAAGTTATAATGAGTTTAGTTTATTATTAGTTCTGCTTTTCAAATCTCTGATTTTAGAACCAGCAAACTTCCATAGTTCTGAATATTTCATTCTCTAGTGCATCTTTCAAATGAATTAAAATTATACTAAATATGAACATAGCATACATTCCCCGTTTTGTGTCTTTGATCAGTATTTTAGAAAATGGATTGTTTCTCTAATGACTCAAGGAATCACAATGCTGACCATTTAAAATAACCAATTACTGCATACTAGTATGTTCACTTTACTGAGTTCAAATTTTAGACTATTGGCATTATCCAGTTTTCATTTAGACTTTATCATATTTTTTTTTTTGGAAGTTTTTGTCTGCTTGACAGATTTGACTTGGAAAAGAAAAAGGCAGGAATACGTAATGGTATCTGTGTTCAATTTGTATGTGATTTTCATGTTAGTTACTTCTTTGGCATTTTTATGCCTAGCACAACAATGCCAATAGATCAAAATAAACATGACCTGGAATTCTGATGCAGCATATGTGTTACATTTAGAAAGCAATAAAAGGAAAGTAAATTGTAAGGAAAAGACAGTGACTTTGCCTTAGACTAAGTAGAAGAAACCCTAACTGCTGCACATGTCCATTAATCATTAAATTACAGTAACAGGATCTGTTCGTTGGAAAGAATGGACTACTTACATTAAAATCTGTCAATTTAAATTTAATAAAAACAAAAAAATCAATAGTAATGCATTTAAATTCAAATAGTCATCACAGCGATGCAATAGCAATCAGTCATATTTACCAAGACCACGCATGTAATAATCCTCCTGATCCCCATATAATTACTAGCTTTGCCTCTTGAATTATCAACAGCTCTCATGGCTTATTGCCTCATACTTGCTTAGTAAGCATCTGCAATCAATAACCTTGCCACAGAGTAAGAGGCAACCAGCCAGCCAGGCCCAGGGAGTAATGCTGCAGAAGTGATCATTACATCCGTGTGAATGACAAGGAGGTGGCTGTGCTAATGGGATAGGCATGCAGTAAAGAGGTAATTTTGAAAAGCTGCTTACTGGAATGTGTGGCTCTTACCATGGTCGGTGGTGCCTAAGTATGGGGAACAGTCAGTCACCCTTAAAAACACTTCACATCCTTTCCAGAGGTGCTTTTATGGTGATCATCATCTCTAGCAGCTGTCTTCTAGATCTTATGATCCACACAACACATTCAGTTTGCCTGAAATGCTATTTATCTGACTAGAAAAGCAAACAGTTATTTTCTTCATTCACATGGTATATGCTGGAGAACAGGAATTTATATGCAAATTTGAGTATTAGTGGCATTTTGATGATAAGAGCTTAAGGACCAATTATAGTTGTCAAAAATGTTTGAAAACTTCTATTAATGCCATTCACATGGAAAATAAAATTGAAAATTCCAATAGAGCAAATGTGTTGTATGGATAGCAACATCATATTGTTTGTTTTATTCAGTCTGTTGAATTACAAAGATTCTCATGTTTTTGCAAAAGGGACATTTAAAAACACCATCATCAGGAAAATGTCATTTAATTTTTAATCTTGTAACTATTAGCTATGCTAATTATTTCTATTATTTAACATTCACCTGTTATTCACAACTTAGGAGACATTACAGAATATATTTAAAAAACACTGCTTTTGTTCCCACAGTATTTGTATTAAATAGATAACAGGAAAGTAATCATTTATAAACTAGGGTGCAGACATATTAATTTATATTAATTAAGTGAAATTACAGGTACACTGAATTACATTTTAAATGGATATTAACACAGTTCAATATTGTAAAATGTGTTGCCTGTACAGTATTAGAAGGGGCTCCCAGGACTTGGGTGGGGTTTCCTTTCGGGATCTTTGCCCACCAGAGGAGAGGTCTCTCACCGGCCTACATTAAAGTTCTCCTCAGGCCCCTACTGGAGCCTTCACCAGTGAAGGGACTGAGCTTGATAACCTGTCCATGTGGCTGGGAATTATAGAGTGAAAGAGCCCTAGCTGGTTTGGCTCAGTGGATAGAGTGTCAGCCTATGGACTAAAGAGTCCCAGGTTCAATAAAGGTCAAGGGCACATGCCTGGTTTGTGGGCTTCATCCCCACCCTGTAGGGGCATGCAGGAGGCAGTCGATCAATGAACTCTCTCATCATTGATGTTTCTCTCTCTTTCTCCCTCTCCCTTCCTCTTTGAAATCAATAAAATATATTAACAAAAAAGAGTGAGTGTTGCCAAGCCCCACCACCAGGAATAAAACTAATAATACAAGAAAATTCAGGCAAGTGGTTATTATCACAGAGCACTATGAAGTTTATTTAGTGAATAAGATTTCCAGTTTCTAGAATGGTAATATTTTTTTTTATTTACCTTTATACCTTTTTATAATTCTTTGTAGTGCTCACTAGTATTTTATTTTAGGAACTTTAGGGAAGCAAAAAAACGGAAATGAATAAGACTCTATAAAGCTGAGGCTTGTGGGGAAAAGGAGATTCATGTATAGGGTAGATAGAATCAGTGGAAAGGGAAATAATTCTTTGTGGTCAGTTATAGGGAGAGGAGGGCTAATAAAACTTGTCTTTTAGATTAAAAAGGAGATATTCACATGTGCTTTAGAAACAAATTAGACCTAGAATAGAAATTTTCATTGCTTGCAATAATTGGCTCCTTATGTTTCATTTATATGGCATCTTTATTTTTAAGTTATTTAAAATATGTTTGTGTTGACTTTTAGAAAGAGAGGAAGGGAGAGGGAGAGAGAAACATCTATCAGTTGCCTCCTGTACACACTCCAACTGGGGATCGAACCAGCAACCTATGTATGTGCCCTGACTGGAAACTGAACAGGCGATCCTTTAGTGCACAAGAGGATGCTCAACCGAGTCACACAGGCAAGGACAGGGCATCTTCATTTTAATATTTTAATATTTCACTAATATCTCATGCTCACAATACCTAGTACTAAATTCATCAGCTTTTCTCTTGCAATTTTTTCTTATCCTATATAATAAAAGCCTAATATGCTAAGTGCCCAGTTGTCCAGTCATCAGTTCAACCAATCAAAGCGTAATATGCTAATGATATGCTAAGGCCACTCAACCGCTTGCTATGACGTGCACTGACCACCAGGGGGCAGATAGTCGACTGGTCAACCAGCCACTATGATGTGCACTGACCACTAGGGGCAGACACTCTGACCTGTAGGTTAGCTTGCTGTTGGGGTACAGCTTATCAGAACTGAGCGAGACAGGCTGAACATGCCCTGGAGCCCTCCAGCGGTCCCTCCCTGGCTGGCCAACCTCCTGTGTCCCTCCCCAGTCCTGATCATGCACTGGTGGGGTCCCTCTGCCTGGCTTGCACCCTCTCACAATCCAGGACCCCTTGGGAGATGTCAGAGAGCTGGTTTCAGCCCGATCCTACAGGCCAGGCTGAGGGACCCCACTGTTGCAAGAATTTGTGCACCAGGCCTCTAGTTTTCAAATGTTAGGACAGAGCCTTCTGTCAGGAAAATATCACAGTATTTCTTTGACAATTTTATTGTCTAAATAACTAATTAAAACATATCTAAATGTGCATAACTACAAAGCTTTATTTGTTCAAACTGAGGTTCGTGATGATACTTTTGAAAGTGTTAGATCTCTGATTTTTAAAATTTTAATTTCATAATGAACTATAAGAAAAATTTAATTTAAGTATAGTTAGGATTATCTGTATTGTCATTTTTTAACCAATACTGGGGGGAAATTCTTACTGATATATATGACCAATAATGTTGACACTAAGTCATGGTACTTTAATTTTCCTAAGCTTATAATAAAAAGCATAGAGCTAAATATTATACTTATGTGATATATTTAGTCACAGTGAAGAAACAATAATATCCTGTACAAAATAATGTGTGAATAATACTTTAGTTCAGATGTAGAATATATGTTGGAAAATTGAGATGTGATGTATCACATAGCCATAGAAGCTTCCCGAATTAAAAGAGCCCATGGTATCATGTCAGCAGCTGTGATTTTCAAATGGCACTCCTCATATGAAATGAATGCTATTAATTTGAATAAATATTACCATTTTTGTTCATATTTAACATAGATATTTGACTAGATAGACTATACCATAAAAGCTATAAGCATTAAATGTTAATTTGTACATATCCAAGTAATATTATAAGAAAATAGTCAACACTAGAGATTCACATGTTACACTGGGTTGAAAAATACTGCTATAGTACTATTGAGTATATAAAAATGTGTAAGTATTAATTCTTGATAAAATCCTAAAGTTCTTCAAAAAGTAGAACCAATCTATCTTGACAAAACTTTTGGCCACTATGAGGACATTTCATGATAACTTTGACACATTCAGACTCATTGTTTTTCTAACACATCAGGTATATTTCCTGCCTTTGCATCTATATTCACTGCTTACCTCCTTGATAGGAATTTCCCTCTGTTCCCATCACTGACTTTATTAAACTATTTAATTATATAGTGAACTCTACAAGTCAGGAGTAGACAGTAGAGCTTCTATCTACTCCTGACTTACCTAATATGTAGTATTAGGTAAAATTATTTGAAAAAATTATTTGCTACTTGACACATCTTAATCTACCACTCACATATTATTATATATCATTCATATATTGACTCTTTTTCCTGTGTATGGGACATAATTTCTTGAATGACATAATTTTCTGTTGAAAATGAGATTTGACAGTTTTCCTTAAATAAGTAAGACTTGCATTGGTGCAAGTCACTAGTTAATTTCCAGAATTCTGAAAAAGTTGATTTGAAAAATGTCTTTCCAAGGTTCTTGTTGCTTTTACAGATAACAAGAATATTTGAGATTCTTAATTTGCTATTATGTTCACTGACATAATTCTAAAATATTATTATAACTTAATTTAAATTTCTTTAGTCAGGTTTCATAAATGAAATTCCCTCTAATCCCCTATGATCTTGTGCTTGGCATTTTACTATTTCATATTATCTTGTCATCCTATGAGAACTTTGAGTGTGTAACCCTTCATGGAAACTGATGGATTCAAATTCCTAGGTCAAATGTGGAATTATTATTCTGTTGATTTATAATCCAAAGAATTATGACTGTGCCCACCTAATAACATACCTATAAAATTTAATACTATATTATTTTTACATCTTTACTAATTTGAAAAATTTAAAATGTTCTCATGCTTGCTCAAATTTGCATTTATTTCAAGGAAGATTGGATTTCATCTGTTAATTTATAATCTGTATTTCTGCTAGTGTTAATTGCTTTATCATCATTTTCCCTTTTCTTCCATAATCTTTTATTTTTTATTATTTTTTAATTTAATAAATCTTTATTGTTAACATTATTACAATTGTTCCTCTTTTTTCCCTCCCATAGCTCCCCTCCACCCGGTTCCCACCCCACCCTCTGCCTTTACCTCCCCTGCACTGTTCTCATCCATAGGTGTACGATTTTTGTCCAGTCTCTTCCTGCATCCCCCAAACCCATTTCCCCCCGAGAATTATCAGTTCACTCCCTTTCTATGCCCCTGATTCTATTATATTCACCAGTTTATTCTGTTCATCATATTTTTTATTCACCTGATTTTTAGATTCACTTGTTGATAGACATGTATTTGTTGTTCATAATTTTTATCTTTACCTTTTTCTTCTAATTCCTCTTCTTAAAAAATACCTTTCAGCATTTCATATAATACTGGTTTGGTGGTGATGAACTCCTTTAGCTTTTTCTTATCTGTGAAGCTCTTTATCTGGCCTTCTATTCTGAATGATAGCTTTTCTGGGTAGAGTAATCTTGGTTTTAGGTTCTTGCTATTCATCACTTTGCATATTTCTTGCCACTCCCGTCTGGCCTGCATAGTTTCTGTTGAGAAATCAGCTGACAGTTATATGGGTGCTCCCTTGTAGGTAATTAACTGTTTTTCTCTTGCTGCTTTTAATATTCTCTCTTTGTCTTTTGCTCTTGGCATTTTAATTATGATGTGTCTTGGTGTGGTCCTCTTTGGATTCTTCTGTTTGGGGTTCTGTGCACTTCTTGGACTTGTAAGTCTATTTCTTTCACCAGGTGGGGGAAGTTTTTGGTCATTATTTCTTCAAATAGGTTTTCAGTATCTTGCTCTCTCTCTTCTTCTGGCACCCCCATAATTCAGATGTTGGTACGCTTGAGGTTGTCCCAAAGGCTCCTTACACTATCTTCAAATTTTTGGATTCTTTTTTCTTTTTGCTTTTCCAGTTGAGTGTTTTTTGCTTCTTTGTATTTCAAATCTTTGACTTGATTCTTGTGGTCCTCTAGTCTGCTGTTAGGTCTCTGTATAATATTTTTTTTTTATTTCAGTCAGTGTATATTTAATTTCTAGTTGGTCCTTTTACATATCCTTGAGGGTCTTGCTAAATTTATCGGCCTTTTCTAGGAAATTCTTGAAAAACCTTATAACCGTAGTTTTGAACTCTATATCCAGTCATTTGCTTTCCTCCATTTCTTTCATTTGTGATCTGTTTCTTTGTCTCTGCATTTTTGCTGCTTCCCTGTGTTGATAGAGTGGCTTTGTGTGCTAGGTGTCCTATATGGCCCAGTGGCTCAGTCTCCCCCAGTTACCTGAGGTGGACACTTTTGTTGCACCCCTTTGTGGACTGTGTGCACAGCCTTGTTGTAGTTAAGTCTTGATTGTTATTGGTATCACTGGGAGGAATTGACCTCCAGGCCAATTGGCTATGAGGATCAGCAGTGTTTGCGCTGGGAGAACTTCTGTGCTGGAGACACCCTTATGGGAGAAGACTTTCAAAAGCCTCTGTGCTCAGCTTGGATGGAGTGGAGTCTCAGGGCGGAGCAGACAGTCTTGGCTTCCCATCAGCCCTGCCCTATGAGGCCCCTGGGTCTCAGTGTCCCTTGGTAATCACTGCAAGCACCTCTGAGAGAAAGCTGCCCTTGAGTTTCACCCACTGCCAGACAGTCCAGTTTCTCCCCGAATGACTGGTTTCCCAGAAACTCACCCGGAACTGGAGTCTCAGTGTGCTTTCTCTTTCCCTGACAGCCCAGATTCCCCCCGAATGAGTTTGGGTTCCTAGAGTCTCACCTGGGACTGGAGTTCAGCTCCATCTGGTGGTTCCATCTCCCTCCTGCTTTAGAAAGCCAGCCACACACTCAGCCACCCATGTAGTCAACCGCCTGTCCTCTCCACACACGCGCATCTCCGTGCTTCGGCCTTTTGCAGCTCCTCTGAGTCTCAATGTGCTTTCCTCTTTCCTTCTAGTTGTAGAATTTCCACTCAGCCAGCTTTCCTGTGGTTCTGGATGGTGTCCGTTTTGTCTTTTAGTTGTAGTTTTGATATTGTTGTGCAAGGCAGCAGTTTAGGTGTTTACCTATGCTGCCATCTTGGTTTCTCCTCCAACTTACACTTCTTTCATTTTTTTTATATTCTGTTAAATTGCAAAAAGGAAATTACATTAATTAAATAGGATTTAGTAAATGACTACAAAGAGAAATGTTTGATAAACTAAATTTCTTGAGAAAATGATTTTTTTTTTGTATTTGGCATTTTATGGAGGATCTTTGAATAATATGAAAGTGTAACATCTCAACAGTTCCTCTAGTAGATACCTCTATTCATGACCTAGTTCTTCCACTATTTAGTACTTAATCAATATTTTTTCTTCTTCCTATTCTGTTATTTACTCACTGTCTCTATAACTCATTCATATTTCACAGCTTCTACTTCTTCATGGACTTTATTGATCTCTTTCTCTTAGCATCATTCTCTGTGACTGTTCATTTATTCCATGTAGTTGATATTCAAACTCACCAAGAGATATATTTTAAATGAACAAGCCTGTAACAACTCATTATGAATCCTGTCTGTTGCACAAAGCTTTCATACTTGTCCACCTCTTAATTTATGGGATATTATAGACAGTTGGGTTTGTTAATCCCTGCTAGTTTTTGTTAAGTTGCTATTGTAAAGTTAAGTTTAAAATAACAAAAGGAAAATGTTGTGTGAGTAATAAGGAAACTGATAAAATAAGATCTGTATCTTAATATTGCATATTTTATAGCACTTCTAATGTAATGCTTTATTTGATTAAGAATTTATACATATACACACTCAAATCAATACTCATATATATTGTATTCATATTCTTTTAGTGGATAGCAAATTACCACAAATTTAGTGGTCTAAAACAAAAATCATTATTATTTATGTCTGTGGGCCAGGAGTCTGAGTATGGGTTAGCTGGATCCTCTTCTAAGGGTCTCACCAGTCTGATATCTAGATGTTAGCTGAACCTTCACATTTGAGATCCTCTTCCAAGCTCACTAAATGTTGTTGTAATTATGTGTGTTTTTTATATAGTTTCAGTATTGAAATCTCCATTTTCTTGCAAGCGTTGGCAAAGGACCACCCTCTCTTTGCCACATGCCCACATCCTGCCAATATAACATGATAGCTTGTATCTCGTAACATAATAGCTTACATGTTTAAGGCCAGCCAAATTACTTTTATTACTTTGCTACAACAGAGTTTTATATATCATAACTTAATTATAGAAGTGCCTATCTTATTACTTTTGTCAATTAATGTTAGCTAATAACTGGAGTGAATATACCTTTAGAGTCACAGGGCCCACCCAAACTCAAGGGTAAGGGGTTATTACAGAACATATATACCAGGAAACAGGAATCCTGAGGGAGTACCTTAGAATTCAGCCTACCGCATCTATGTTTTATCTCTCATAAGTTATTTTATATACAAGTTTATATCATTCTCTACATTACAGTATCTTAATCCTGTTTAGAAGGTCTCACCTCTCCTCCTACATGTTTCATCTTTCACCGAAACAAGTAGAAGCTTTAAGTCTGATCTTAACTGTATTTCTTATATGAAGATTGTCAGGTCCTCCCAGGGCAAAATATGTGGGATAGGACAGTTATAAAGAAAAAGTTGAAAGTTAATATTGTTCTTTTTTATCCCCTCTCTATTGATATGTTAAAAATGTTATGAAGAACAAATATGTATAAGTACATAAACCAAAAGCATGGGATGAAATCAGTCTTCAAAAAATGAACACATCTATATAATCACTGACTAAATAAATAGAATCAGGCCTCTAGTATAACAATAATAGCAAACTGTACAACCTCATGGAAGATTCTTATAAGCATAATGTTGAGCATAAGAAAACAGACATGTAGAAGCATGTACTCTATTTACACAAAGTTTACTTTAATCTGGCTTTTGCAATCACAATCACTTCCCCAAATGATTCTTAATACCTCCATTTAACAAATCTAGTAGTTAATTGTTGGTCTTAATCTTGCTTGAAATACAAGCTGCTCTAGATACAGTTTAAAAAAATTTACCCCAGAAACTCCCATTGAACCCATCCTACTACTTATTACCCAGAAATAAGCACTATCCTGAGTTTAAAAACCATAGTTTATTTACTGTATATAATTTGTGTAAATAGAGTACATGCTTCTATATGTCTGTTTTCTTATGCTCAACATTATGCTTATAAGAATCTTCCATGAGGTTGTACAGTTTGCTATTATTGTTATACTAGAGGCCTGATGCACAAATTCGTGCAAGGGGCTCAGCCCTCACAGCCCCAGCAGCTGCCTCGGCCTTCACAGCCTTGGTGGAAGGTCATCCAGAAGGATGTCCAGAAGGTTGTTCAGCTGTCCAGTCTAATTAGCATATTATGTTTTTATTATTATAGATGAGAAAGTATTCTATTGAAAGAATATACTACAACTTGTTTATTCTATTAAATTTTTTCTGTGGATGCTTTTGAATTGCATATTTTTTCTTAGTTTTACTAATAACATGGCCTTTTTCTTTCTTCCCTTTCTACTCTCTTTTCTCTCTTATTTACTCTTTTCCTTTGTTTTTGTATCCCTCTTGTTGGAGAATTTAGAACTTGGCTCTCTCTGCTAATGCCTTTTTATTGTTTGTTTTCAAAAACTGCTGGCCTTATTTCTCATATATTGTTTCTACTCTACCACTTCTTTCCTTGCCATACAGGACTAAAATTATAAATATAGTTAACATTTTTATTGTGTTCTGTTTTTCTTTTATACTCTTCCTATGTCTGTAATCATTTTTTTCTCTCCATAGAATTTTATTCTATTGACCTGTCTTCAAATTGACTAACCCTGTCTTCTAATTGGAAAGATTCCTTGCATATTTGTGTTCCTCTCCTCTCACAGAAATATTCTTCCTTTACTTAGTCAAAGTTTTGTTGTTTTCAAGCTGGGCAGTTGAACTTATGGAGAGATGTCTCTGTTACTTTGGTTTTGACTTAGTTCTTGTTTTCTTTGAGTTTACTTTAATCTGGCTTTTGCAATCACAATCACTTCCCCAAATGATTCTTAATATCTCCATTTAACAAATCTAGTAGTTAATTGTTGGTCCTAATCTTGCTTGAAATACAAGCTGCTCTAGATACAGTTTAAAAACATCTACACTAATAAAAGAGAAATATGCAAACTGACCATACCTCCACGACACCCACCAGCCAATCAGGAGTGAGTATGCAAATTAACCCAACAAAGATGGTGGGTTAATTTGCATATGCAGGCATGGAGCACCTGGGTGGAACGGGATGCCTGCTATGAGGAGGAGGGCAGGGGGCGGAGGGAGCTACAGGTGCGGCGTTTCGGCTGGAGCAGAGAACACTGAAGGCTCCAGCCTGGCTGGAGCGATGACAGAAGGCGGCGGCCAGAGCAAGGCCTAGGTCCTGGGTGCCAGAGGAAAACTGGTGCCGGCAGCCAGGGGAAGGAAGGCCTATTGCACAAATCTTCGTGCAATGGGCCTCTAGTCTTATATATTCTGCATTGCTTAAAATTTACTTTTTTTTTTTTTAATATATTTTATTGATTTTTCACAGAGAGAAAGGGAGAGGGATGAGAGAGATACATCGACCAGCTGCCTCCTGCACACCCCCCACCGGGGATGTGCCCGCAACCAATATACATGCCCTCGACCAGAATCGAACCTGGGACCTTTCAGTCCGCAGACCGACGCTCTATCCACTGAGCCAAACCGGTTTTGGCAAAATTTACTTTTAAAAGTGTCTGGGATTATATATAGGATTTCTAAGAAATAATGGAAGGGGATTTTATTTTCTACACTTTATTTCTTAGTTCTAGATCTCTCATCTGTATTTTAATCTGCAATGGTAGTTAGAGACTACCAAAAAATCCTGTTGTATTTTGTGTTGGACATAGGTAAGCAGTGTTAGAACAACTGCTTGAAATTATATTCATTACATGATATGTTAATCTGTAATTTGGTAGGAAATGGTGAAATAATTATGAAATTTATGTGCTTATCCTTAGCCCATTAAACCTCCCTGTGACCTTACTATATCAGAGAGACACAGGGCGGATTTCCCAATAGAAAGAACATGAACTTTATTGATAAAATGAATGTTGTATCATATTATAAAGAAAATATGCTGCCCTTATTGGTCAAGATTGAAAAAGAAAACATAAAAATTGTCTCAATTTTAAAATTTAAATTAACCCCAGAAATTAAAAAAAAAATCAAGCCTATTTTTTTTCCAGAAATGGATTTTGCCCAGAAAATCTATATTATTTCTGTCAATATCAAAACAGGGGTAGTTAATATATTTTTTACTTCTCAATTTTTCTCTAAAGAAATTTTACTACCCCTCTTAAATTTTATCTCTAGTAAATTTCTTCTGTGGAGTTCCAGCCTCATAGATCAATAAATATTTTTTGTGTATGTTAAACAAAGGACATGTTACATACAGTCTTTTATTTCTGCACTTCATAGCTAGTTTCATATTCCCTAACTTGACTGTGATATAAACAAGCCCAAAGGATCCAGAATAATTATGTTTATTTTCAATTTACAAGATTTTAGATGGTGTTATCCTTTTCTGATTATTTTCTAAGATTTAAGTCATAAGCAGGGAGCTATGCTGTGCATTCCAGTTTTCAAAAGGTAACCACATCGCTGAAGAATTTTGGTGGCTGAGGGACACTGGCTTACTTGAATGTCAGTATCCAATCCACAACACTTTAAAGTAGATCATCATGTTTTTCAACAAGCAGAGATTTGGTTTAAGATCTTTGTCAGGTGTTCTCGGGAATGACCCCAAACCTGTGAGTGACTATGCAGTAGGGGCAGATAAAAGTGTGAGGGGAAAAAATCCAAGATAACCAATCTAAAAAGACCTTGATTAATTTCATTAGTATTACTGCTCCACATTATTCTTCACGGATGTTGTTAAAGCTAGTACATTTTCTCTTGTTTAGGTACAATAAAACAAGGAGAGGCTACTTTCCTTTCAAGCAATCTCAATAGTCAATCAAATTCTATTAGCCAATTGATGCAGCAACTCCTAAAATAGAGACTTCTCATCACCATCCCATGGTATACTAGTAAATGCTCAAGAAGCATTCCTCATCTTACTTTTTTCTAAATGTGGGCTACATTACTTCAAATTACCTTTCAGATTTT
This sequence comes from Eptesicus fuscus, assembly GCF_027574615.1. Lineage (NCBI taxonomy): Eukaryota > Metazoa > Chordata > Mammalia > Chiroptera > Vespertilionidae > Eptesicus > Eptesicus fuscus. Next base: position 81,300,372 of record NC_072474.1, on the reverse strand, counting down.
AACTTCTCTTCTATTTCAACCATAACCATTACTATTCTTAATGCACAGTTATTAAGGGGTCACTCTGTATAAAGTATTGCAGTCTACCATGTCATTTGACTTCCCTTTTTTATAGGGGGAAAGTTGCATTATAAAACAAGTCAACTTTCATTTCATTTTCCAGGCAATTGCACATCCCACCATCTCTACATATAAATTTCAATTCTTCCCCCTTATCTCTTCATTTTATGACAGTTTCTCATGTATTAGAGCTCCATGGAGGTGTTTCATATATTTGTTCTGACTCCTATCACTTGTTTGATGCAGCATTTCTAAATAAAAAATGTATACTGCATATTAGTGTTTCTCGCAGAGATTTTTGGCATTTTGGGTGAGACAATTCATCTTTCTCTAGAAATGTCTCTCTTATTATAAAAAAGATTACTACTCCTGATACTGACCAGAAAATTTCATAATATATGACTTTAAGTGCAACATCCAATAAAATGCCTTCATTCTTTTCCAAAAGCCCTTTATGGGAGTGATGACATCCTTGAGTGAGAGCTACTGCATCTGAACATAAAGTAAATAACAAGCCATGTTCTATTCATATACCAAAGATAGACATGTTCCAAAATTTATATATAGACTGCCCCCCCCCAAAAAAAAAATGTGTACACACTTTAACCGCTGATAGCTCAACGGTGAAAATAAAATGTATTTTTAGTATAAACACTGCCTTTGTAAGTATCCAAAGTGTGTGTTTACATTTTTGGGACATCCTATATTTCTATTTAACGGATCCTGCAGAAAATATTTCTACTAACATCAGAAAAAATGGCTGTTATATTTTGCAAAAAAACAGAAATACTGTTTGATTGGATTCTGACTCATCCAAATTTTAACACTAAGATTGTTTCTCCTTAAGAATCTGGATACAAGGGAGTAATATTACCAAAATTAGAAAAAGAGCACCTATTCCAACTGAAGGTATATTTGTTAAATTTAACTTTTAGAATTCAACTTCTTAGATCTAATTTAAAAGTTGTAAAAGATGGTGTTGGGGTGGCTATGTTAAAATTAAAACTTTGGTTCAGTTTTGTTGGTATTACTTAGCAAAAACATTTGATAATTTGGATTTCTTCTCCCTTTTTTATAATTTCTGGGTTATTTGAAAAATTATTTTTAAAGCATATTCTCCTTTTACTCTATGCTGTTAACATTTTTGCAAATTAGTTTTGGGCACTAATAAATTGAAAGGGGAATTAAAATAATTCATAAGCAAGTTTCCTCAAAATCCAAACAGTTTATCATTATTAATTGTTTTACATTTTTTAAATGAAAGACAAGTAATAGTGATAGAGGAATATACAACTCGAGAATACCATAAACACAACATTAGCTTGCAGCCATATGCATTTCTAATTAGGAAGAAAGACTACAGATTTTTAAGCTCAGTAGAATTCTGGGTTTGTATTTTGTGGTTACATTTTTATGTCTACAGTAGAATAGCCTTACCATTATTCTAGAAGCAGTTACATAAATATTCATGGAATGAAAACATTTTAGAAGACCTCTAAATTAAAAAAAAAAAAAAGAAGCAGAATAGAGAGAGCAACTTCATGTTTTTAACTACAACTTATTTAACACTACTGTGCCCCAGACATTATTTACTTACTACTCCTTTAAGTTTATTTCTATTATGTCTAAAAGTTTTGAATTTATTCCTTATTACAACTTTTATTTTTTTTTAATTTTCAAGAAAAACAATTTTAACTATCATAACGTTGCATGGAATAAACGTCTTATTACAACTTTTAAAGGCATCCATTCTGTCTCCATGGAGAAAATAAAGGCTTAGAAGAATTAACTTTCTAAATTTCACACAAATAGTAAGCTAAGAGCCAATATTTGTATGTATAAATTTATAAGTATTTTATTTTAAACAACATCTACTATAAAATGTAGATATACAATTAACAAGCAAAATAATAACATAGTTGTATCAAAATTTGAGGTTTTCAGTTCAAAAAACACAAATTAGCCTTAGTTACTTGTGTGGCATAGTTATTTCATGTAGATATTAATGGAAATATTTGCTTCCTTTCTTTGTGGTCTCTTTATTTACACAGCCTCAAAATTCCCTGTATCAAGAAAAGAGAGTATCTGTTATTTAAGAAATCAATTTCTAGTGGTTTTATTATAATGTATGTATGGTTATTGTGAAGTATTTGTAAAAAAAAAACCCTGATTTTTAAAAAAGTATAAGGTCAAAATTTCCTAATGTCATTCAGCTATACTCCTTGTGTATATGTTGAACTAAGTTATAAAATCGGGCACCTCTGACAGAATCTGTAGAACTGCTATTTGGGGGGGTGAGGAATAAAATATTTTCACAACATCAGAATGTTAAAGTGTTTGATATCATATTTGCATCATAGTGAACTATAATAAATATCTTAAAGCTTTAATGCACATGAATAAAAAGTTTTGAAGCTAGTCTTTTGTAAAACATACAGATTTGGTTCATTATGTTGAAACTCATGCTAGAACCTCATTTAATTGAAGTGTTTATATTGCACAGTTTAAACTTTTCTTTTTTCCTGACATGACCAAACAAAACAAGTATTATGTCTCAACAGCCATCTACAGAAATTCTAAATAAAAGAGTGCCTACATAGTATAGTAAAAACTTCCAAATATTTTGAAATTTAGATACAGTAGATATAAGCTTTAAGTTTCAAAAGTCAAAAATATCCCAGCAAACATTTATTCCAGTATATACACTCAATCAAAAGTAGCTTTTAAAGCAACAATAAAGGTTCTTTATCCATAGATTTTTCTAAATGTTTCATGTAACAACTTCTGAAAAAAACCTGTGATATGCTTACAGATTATTAGTATTTTCTATTCTCACTGAATTGAACAGAATAAAAACATATAATTAGGAAAATAATCAATTATATTTCCTAATACTTCTTAATATATCTGAAATGACTATTATACTGTAAATTATTTTATATAATTATTTTTTGAAATGCTTATTAACTTATTGTGTGTTATTTTCTTTTGGGCTAATTTTGTGTTATCTTAATTTGATATTAAGAGAGCTTTATAAATACAAATGTTCATAATGAATCGGCTTCTAAGTCTCTAGCCATTTTGCCTATGTCTTAGCCTCCCAAATAGTTATATACAGGATATCTTCAAAAAATGTATACACACTTTAACAGCTGATAGTTCAATTTTGAAAATAAAATGTATTTTAATAAACACTGCCTTTATAATTATTCAAAGTATATGTGTACATTTTGAGGGGACACTCTATATGAAATATCACTAGGCTCTTTGTCATTTATGTTGAATTTGTTAATTTTCATTCAACAAAAGATGTTGAATATAAAGGATATTATAAGAAAAGTCAACACATTATAATGCATAACATAATCCTATTATAAAATTATATACAAAATATATTTACTTGATTTTCAAGTTTTTGCTAAAAGTGACTTATTTGCTTATGCATCCAATTTTTTTTCAAATTATCTATGATATACATGTTTATCAAATTGGTTAAATTTTAAATAAAAAGCTGGCATCATTTAAAAGATAGTTTTATTTAAAACATTTTTAAATAATGTCATTTCTCCTAGTTAGTAGGAGCTAGTTATTAGTGGCTAAAATTTTCATTAAAAATAAAATATTTTATCAGCTATAGCAGTGGTCGGCAAACACATTAGCCAACAGAGCGGCAAACCGCGGCTCGCGAGCCATGGTTTGCCGACCACTGATCTATAGTATTGATTTTAATATCCTGTTAGTTTTGCTAACTCTCTTAGAATAAATTGGACTAGATGTAGCATTCAAACTAAAGGATAACATGACAAGGTGTGTAACACAGATCTAATTATGAAGTAGTTTAAAAGCAATTGTTAGTACCTGTATGAGTTAATATACCACATGTTAGTGCGGTTTCATATTTTTTTCTAAAGTTTAGAATTTTATCAAAATCAAATTTATAATAGCACATTCTTAAATTTATTCCTCAAAAAAAAAAAAAAAAAAAAAAGACTGCCCTAACCGGTTTGGCTCAGTGGATAGAGCATTGGCCTGCGGACTGAAGGGTCCCAGGTTCCATTCTGGTAAAGGGCATGTACCTTGGTTGCAGGCACATCCCCAGTGGGGGGTGTGCCGGAGGCAGCTGATCAATGTTTCTCTCTCAGTGATGTTTCTAACTCTCTATCCCTCTCCCTTCCTCTCTGTAAAAATTCAATAAAATATATATTTAAAAAACACACTAAGAAATAAGTGAAGTTGACATTTTGTTTTGTTGGTGTCTGCAGTCGTAGATACTGTTGTTTAGAAAATCTGAATTATCTATGACAAATTCTACTGAGGCATTAATATGCCAAATATTTTAGTAAATGGAAAGATGGATTTGTGTTTCTCTGTTTCTATTGTATTTTTGTTTCATATTCTAACTTTTATATTAAAAATTATATCAGAAAATTGCAAAAATATAGGTAAAATTTTAATGGAGACAGATTTGAAAATTTTATCATGTCAATGATAAATTCCTGATTTTGATGATTTTGTTCATAAGTACACACTATTATTTAGGAATAAACACAATATTGTAATCTTACTCTCAAATTGTTTGAAAGGAGAGAGTTTACTAAAGCAAGCAATTAGAGTAAATGCGAACAGTTTTTGAATCTGGAAAAGTACTGAGAAGTTCCCTATAGTACTGTAACATTCTCCCTTATGTTATTGTGGTAGCTTCTCAATTATTCTTTATGCTTGAAATAATTGCCAAAAAAAGTTTCAAAAAATATAGAGATAAAGAAAAACAGCCTAGTGAGCAAGGGATTGTGCCTTTTTGGTAGGATATAACACCCAGTTTCAGGTACTCCCCAAGCAGATTATTTGCAGTAGCAAGGTTATCTATCTACTTTATGACACACAGAAAAATTACAGATTTATTAACAAGGTACAGATGAAAACTTTTGAAGGGAAGTTACCAAATTAATATTTTAAAGTCCAAATTAATATTTTAAAGGCCAATTATAATAGATGATGCTAAACAGCTAAGTAAAATACCCACCTTTGTATTTGCAAATAAGAGGTATTAAAGCAATACATTGTAGGTTGGTGTACAAATGGAAACTATGCTACCTGAGTTCTAATTCATGTTTTAGTTCTCAGAAGCCCTCTTCCCATAGGTAAGTTACCTAAAACTTCTTTCAATTTTCATATCTCTAAAATACATGCAATGATACAAACAACAAAAACTATTTATTTGGTTGTTATGAGGGGTAAGTGAGTCACTATATGTAAAATACTTACCAATGTAACTACAGATCCTACATGATACTAGTAATTATCTTTGTATAACTTGAAAATCCACACACATAAATAGCTAAAATAAAGTATATGGTGATATAAATATTCATTTTGTTTAATACATTTAAGAAGGTTGTGTGACTGGTTTAGGGAAGGGTTAATAGAGAAGACCTATTTAAGGGGTATTGTAAAGGATAGGGGTTTCATGAATTGAGATGGTCTAGGAAAGCATTCCACATTAAATTATTTTCATAAAAATAGGTATCCAGCTGAAAACATGCTGAACAGATTCTCAAAACCACAACAGCACTAAAAGTTTTACTTTTGTTTTTTAAGCTATATTTTATCCTATTTTTCTTGTATTGTCTTCTCAAAAGATTCTTCTGCTCTTTATTTATTTATTTTTTTTAATTTCTTTATTGATTAAGGTGTTACATATGTGTCCTTATTCTCCCATTACCCCCTCCCATCCACTCCACTTATGCCCTCACCCCCGTGTTGTCTGTGTCCATTGGTTATGCTTATATGCATGCATACAAGTCCTTTGGTTGATCTCTCCCCCTTACCCCCACCCTCCCCTATCTTCCCTCTGGGCAACGGACCTAAATAGATACTTTTCTTCTGCTCTTTAGATTTGTATTGATCTTCTTTGTGAATACCATATCTTTAAAATAGAAGTCTCAAGATTAAAGCGGTCAGTATGAAGACTCATTTAATGTCCAGAAGACCAGTGAAAGGTGGTTCCAGTTTGAGATATAACCATTAGGCAGGAAAGATCCCAACAGTAAAATAAACAATAGAAAAGAGTTTGGCTATAGGAATTACAAAGTATTACAGAATAGATTAACATGGAACATAACCTCTATTAAGAATGCTATAAAAGTTTATTTACATAAAAGGAAATTTGAATAAAAGGAAAATATATCATGTCCCTGGATGAGAAATTGCATAATGCAAAAAGTGGCTAACTACTAGGTTTGGAGTATTTTAAACCAACTGTCAAGGGATTTTATCTCTAAGATTCTCCAAAATTATTTCAAAGATTATCTAAAAAAGGATGAAACTACTATTTATCCTGAACAAATGAGATAGTATTTTGAGTATTTCTATCAGATATAAATGTTTAAATTCAACCAAAATTTAAAAATGTAGTATTAAGGCATGAAGAAACAGATAGCACACACACAGAAAGAAATAGATACTATTATTTCTATGATTATAATTTAGGAACAGCAACATTGAAAAAATGACTAGGCAAACACTTTGCCACTATATATATATATATATATATATATATATATATATATACACACACACACACACACATATATGTTCTTTAAATAATAAACCATAAGCAATATTAGAAAATAAAAATTTTGCTAATCTGTAGAGATAATTAGTCTAAGATAAAGTAGTATGATAGCATAGAAATAATAATTATAATTACACAATAATTTGGTGCATATATCCAAAAATATACAGGTGACTGAGAAAATATACATATTTAATCCTATATAATAAAGAGCTGATATGCTAATTAGACCAGATGGCAGGACCACCTTCCAGAACGATCAGCGGGCCGGGGGTGGGGCCATGAGGCAGCCAGGACTGCTGCAAGGGCTGAGCCCCTTGCACAAATTTCGTGCATCAGGCCTCTAGTACTTTATAAAATATTAATAATAGCACAATAAGTAAATAAGCAAAAATATGAACTCATAAAAGAAAACAAACAATGGAGGAATATCATTCCATTGCCTATTAACTTAACCATACTTAAAAACTTAGAATAACAAATGTTGGTGGAACTTTACTGAAACTGTTACTTTCAAAAAGTTGGCATTGTAAGGTTAAAATATGTTCATACCCCTTAACCCACTCTTCCCACTTTTGATATCTTATTATAAAGAGTCTAAAATTTGGTAAAAAATATATTGTGATAATAATCACTCTAATATCAGATATGACATTCTCAAATTATAAGAATGATATAGTGTAACAATAAGATTTGTTCCTTTGAAAATACATGTAATCAGTCAAATGAGTTTCAAAAACAATGAATAATGTTTATAAGACACTAAGTGTTATAAGAAACTAAGTGTTATAATACTCAAGCTATTGTTTATATTTTAAATATTTATTTAAAGGATTGTAGTATCCATGATTTCAAAATATTATAATAAAATTAATGCAATAAAAGTTTAATGTATTTCACATAATGTCATTCATCAGGATTTCTATTCATAACACAACTCAAACTATCTTCAGCTTGCTTATAGAATTCTATCTAAGTACAACCTGAATTTGTCTTAAACACAAGCAGAGTAGTTCAGTCACCAATTTATTACACGCATAAAGTGAAAGACCATAATGGCACATCTCAGGACATTTAAGTCAATGTCAGTAAATGAATTAATTAATAAAAGAACCAATATATCAATCATAAAGGTAAAGAGAAAAGTAATAACCAAATTAATAATCCAGTTCCAGTATTCATCCTTAGAGATGAAATAAAATAATTATTGATGCTGGATTGAATCCAGACACTTTTTAAATTTGACAATTTTATTAGCATATAAAATCAGTCATTATTTACTATAAACAAAGTCTATGAAACTTCTCAATTTCAATGCAGACACTGTAAGTATGCATGTCTGTTGGACAACCTTGAGATCTGCATTAGCTGATTAATTCTTAGTTTAGCCAGTTCTTTTCTGGAAATAATCATCAAGATATACAATGTTATGTATCAACCCAGAAAGAACAAACATATTTTAAAATTATGGAAATAGAACTATATTAAGGCACAGAGATTGTAATCACCTTATCTATACTGAGAAAACATGGGATTTTATTAGCTAACTAGAGGCCTGGTGCATGAAAATTCATGCACTGGAGAGGGGTCCCTCAGCCTGGCCTGCCCCCTCTGACAGTCTGGGAGCCCTCAGGGGCAGGAGGTGACCCGGCAATCTGGGGAAGGCAACGCCCTGATCATACCTCTGCTGCTGCCACTGCTGGCAGCACCAGCCTCGGCCGTCCCTCATTACCTGAGCCTCAGGCGGCCCTAGGCAGCTGGGCAGCCACCATCCGAGGCTTGCCTGTGCCTTGGGCTAGCCCTGGGCAGCTGGGCAGCCACCATCCGAGGCTTGCTTGTGCCTTGGACTGGCCCTGGGCAGCTGGGAAGCTGCCATATGATGCTTGCCTGTGCCTCTGGCTGGCCTGGGGGGCTGAGGGGACTGGGGGACTCTGGAGGCAGGCATGTGGCAAGCCTGGGTCCACCTGCTGCCTCAGCAGAGCTGGAGGGACTGGGCGCCACCATCTTGTGGCTGTGGGCACTGCCATCTTTGAGGGCAGGGCAGACAATTAGCATATTCCCTCTTTATTGGCTGTGGGTGCTGCCATCTTTATGATGGCATGAGGGTCAATTAGCATATTCCCTCTTTATAAGATAGGATTAAATATCCTATATAATAAAGAGCTAATATGCAAATAGTCATCACACCCTCATGCCATCATGCAGTAACAGCTCAGACACTCAACACTGGCAAGAGAGGAATGGGGACCAGCCAGGCACAAATGAGCTCATGAGAGCGGAATGGGGACCAACCAGGCTGCAGCCTGGGCAAAGCTGCCCACCCATGGTCCCCTGTAGCTGTGATCAGCCCGGGTCCTGGGTGCCTGCCGCTGGCCAGAGGGAGGGAAGCCCGGATCCTGGGTGCCTCCAACTGGCCATAGGAGGGAATCCTGGGTCCTTGGTGTGGGGTAAGGCAGAGGTGGTTAGGGGTGATCAGGCCAGCAGAGGAGCAGTTAAGGCAGTCAGGCAGGCAGGCAGAGGTGGTTAGGGGCCATCAGGCAGGCAGGCAGAGGGGTTAGGGGTGATCAGGCAGGCACGTGAGCCAGTGGTCATGGATTGCAAGAGGCAATCGGACATCCCCCAAGGGGTCCTGGATTGGAGAGGGTGCAGGCCGGGCTAAGGAACCCCCCCCCATGCACGAATTTCATGCACTGGGCCTCAGTATTTTAATAAAGGAGGAAAAAAGGAAGTCAAAATATTGTTTATAAAGCTCAAAGTATTATACTATTAAAGGCAGACTAAATTGTTTATATAATTTTGCCTAATTTTTCTAATATTGGTAATTTCAGGATACACAAGTACACTTTCATTGTTTTACATCATATCCTAATATATAAAAAGCCAGGGGTTGTCACAACTGAAACAACCAGATGGATGACCAAACAACAGGCTGTGTGGGGTGACCAGGCCAGCAGGACGGTTAGTGAGGAATGACCAAAAGACTGAACAGTAGGCTGCATGGGGCAACCAGGCGGGTGGGGGGGGCAGTTGGAGGCAACCAGGCTGGCAGGCGGGGGGGCAGTTAGGGGCAATCAGGCAGGCAGGCAGGTGAGCAGTTAGGAGCCAGTAGTGCCGTATTGTGCGGGGGATGTCCCCCAAAGGGTCCCGGATTGGAGAGGGTGCAGGCTGGGCTGAGGGGACTCCCTCCATCCATGAATTTCATGCACCAGGCCCCTAGATTATGTATAATGGAGATTTTATATATGTGTGTGTGTGTGTGTGTGTGTGTGTGTGTGTGTGTGTGTGTATGTATATATTAGAAAGACAATTATTTTATTTTGGCTTTTCTGATTGAGTTTTCCCTCCACTTCTCTTTCTCCATCCAACACTATCAGGCACTGCACTCCACCTCAGTATTCCACATTAAATTTGTTTAATATATCCAATTTTTTCATGCTACATATTCATATTAACATAATTTAGACACATATACACATGTGTACCTACATGTGTTCTGTTTCTGTATCTAGGTTTTCCCTCACTCAATATCTGTGAAAATTATGCAAAACAGGAAGTACAATAGTAGTATATTTTTGTGTTACAGACTTCCTGGTCATCCGGGCCAGGAAGAAGAGTCCCCATACCATCTGGCTGTGAAAAACAGAGGAATATGTCCCAGAGAGCCAAAGTGCTGAGGGAGACAAGGTGCTACAGGTTTTAAGGGACCCACACACAGACTCACTCACTCTCGGCTCCAACAAAGGGACAGCAACTCAACAAATGCCATGGGAATATGAGGAGGTACTAAATTGACTAACCTCAAGGTAGGGGCTAGAAGAGAAGGGCTCTCTCCAGGGACAAAAATACTGGCAGCTCTCTCCAGGGACAAAAATACTGGCAGTTGCCAGTCTTTGTTGAGACCCCAGGGCAACCCATCCAGCAGGCACAGGTGGGCACTGAATCTCTGCTCAATATTAACTAGGCTAACATGGTTACCCCACCCAACTTGTGAGCCCAGCCAGAGCTCTTTTCGTGGTTTTTCTACACAAGGGGCTGACCTCACTCATGCTGTTAACTTTCCTAAAATCTCTCAAGGTCCACAAACCCCACACGAGCAGCAACAGGCCTATACCTCTTGTTAAGTGACCCCCAAGCTAGGCACAAGTAGCTACTAGTATATATCAGGTAGCCCTAAATCTGGCATAAGCTATAGCTAGTGTTGGCTTAGAACAGTGGTCGGCAAACTGCGGCTCAAGAGCCACATGTGGCTCTTTGGCCCCTTGAGTGTGGCTCTTCCACAAAATACCACGGCCTGGGGGAGTCTATTTTGAAGAAGTGGCATTAGAAGTTTAAGTTTAAAAAATTTGGCTCTCAAAAGAAATTTCAATTGTTTTACTGTTGATATTTGGCTCTGTTGACTAATGAGTTTGCCGACCACTGGCTTAGAACATAGCTTCAACAAAGCCACAGGTCAATACAAGTACTGGCTTGCCTCTGCCTACCAAAGGGTCCCAAGCCTGGCACTAGCTGTAGTCAGCCTTGGTTTATAGCAAAGACTCTCTCAAGCACCTCCAAGCCCAACACGAGTAGTAACCACTTTGTAGCTTACACCAGGCAGCCCCAACCTGGGCACAAATAATGGCTGACCTTTTCCTGCACTGGAGCCTCTTCTAAGAGGCTCCAGGAAAAGCCCAGCCAGTGGCAGGATTCAGACCAAAGCACTACCCAAACAGATCTACAAATAACATGAAAAGGGAGGGCTCAGGTGGCACCAGAGCCCCACCAAAGCAACTCTTGCCTCAGTCAACCCTCATACAATATAGTTTCTGTTATAATCACAGCCATCCCTTGTAGCCATTCAGGCTGAGGGTGAATCCCATTTACTGACTATTGATATGACCATGTCATTTTTATTTTTCATTTTGTTATGTGGTGTATCACATTTATTGATTTGCAGATATTGTACCAACCTTGCATTCCCAGAATAAATCACACTGATCATGTTAGGTGATCTTTTTAATGTACTGCTAAATCCAGTTTGCTAATATTTTATTGAGGATTTTAGCATCTATGTTCATCAGGGATTGACGTATAATTTTCTTTCTTTGTAGTGTCTTTATCTGGTCTTGGAATTAGGATAATGCTGGCCTCATAAAATGAGCTTGGGAATCATTTCTTCTCTTGATATTTTTAGAATAGATTGAGAAGGACAGAGATTTCTACTTTCACTACTCTTATTGAACATAGTATTTGGAGTCTTAGCCACAACTATCAGATATGTAGAATAAATAAAAGGCATCTAAATTGGAAAGGAATAAGTAAGACTGTCATCATTTGAAGATATAATAAAGAGAAACCTAAAGATCCCACAAGAAACTACTAAAACTGATAAATGAATTCAGTAAAATAGTGAGATGCAAAATAATTATCCAGAGATTAGCTGCATAGTTATATACCAATAATGAACTATTATCAAGGGAAACAAAAACAATACCACTTATAATTGCATCAAAAAATAAAATACCTAGGAGTAAATGTAACGAAGGAGGTAAAAGATATTTATTTAGAAAATTATAAGACACAGAAGAAAGAAATTAAAGTTACAAATAAGAGGAAGCATATATCATGTTCATGGATAAGAAGAATTAACATCATTAAAATTTCCATACTACCTGAAACAATCTATAGATTCAATGAAATTCCTATAAAAATACCAATGGCATATTTTACAGAACTAGAACAAATATTCCAAAACTCATATGGGCCCACAAAAGATCCCAAATATCCAAAGAAATCTTGAGAAATAAAACAAAACCTTGGAGGAATCACTGATATCAAACTATAAGGCCATTGTAATCAAAACAGCATGGTACTGGCTTAAGAACTGACATATAAATCAATGGAAGAGAATAGAGAGCCCAGAAATAAATCCATACCGTTTTGGTCCATTAACATTTGGAAAAGGTAGCAAGTACTTAGAATAGGGTAAATATAAACTATTCAATATATGGTGTTGGGAAAAATTGGACATATGTTTAAGGAAAATGAAACTTGACCACCTTCTTACACCATACACAAGAATAAACTCAAAATAGATTAAAGACTTAAATGTTAGGCTTGAAACCATAAAAATCCTAGAACAAAAGATAGGCAGTAAAATATGGGACATATTTATAGCAATATATTTTTTCTGATATATCTCCTCAGGCAAGAAAAACAAAAGAAAAAATAAACAAAATGGATTATCTAAATGAAAAGTTTTACACAGCACTGGAAACCAACAAAATAAAAAAAACAACCTATGGAGTAGAACATATTCGCCAATGTTACAATTTATCAGATTAATATCAGGTTAATGTCCAAAATTTATAAAGAACTTATAAAACTCACCACAAAAATAAAAATACAATTAGAAAATGGGCAAAGGACCTAAATAGACACTTCTCCAGAGAGGACATACATATGGCCAACAGACATATGAAAATAATGAGATATCACCTCACACTTGTCAGAATGGCTATCATCAATAAATCAAAAAACAAGTGTTGGTGATGATGTGGAGAAAAGGGAACTTTCTTGCACTGCTAGTGGGAACCCAGATTGGTGCAACCGCTGTAGAAAGCAGCATGGAGTTACTGGTGGGTTAGAGGAGGTCAATTGGGGGAGAATGGGGACAGATGTAATACTTTCAAGAATAAAGATTTTTTTAAAAAAGGAAAGTAAAACTGGAACTGCCTTAAGACACAGCGATTCCACTTCTGGGAATTTATCTGAAGAAACTCAAAGCACTAATTTGAAGGAATATATGCACCCCTATGTTCATTATAGCATTATTTAAGATAGCCAGGAATTTGGAAGCAGCCTAAGTTTCCATTAGTTGATGAGTGGATAAAAAAGCTGTGATACATTTAAATAAGAAAATACTACTCAGCTCTAAAAAAGGAAGGAAATCTTACCTTTTGTAACAACATGGATGGACCTAGAGGGTGTTATAAGTGAAATAAGTCAGCCAGAGAAAGACAAGTACCACATGGTTTCACTCATATGTGCTATCTAATGAACAAAATAAACAAAAGAGAAACAGATCCATAGATACAGAGAACTATCAGAGGGGAGAGGGTTGCAGGACTGGGTGAAAAAGATAAAGTGATTAAGAAAAAAATAAGGGAAATGGGGAAGGTAGAATAGGGTGGAAGGAGACTTGACTTCTGGATTTGGGGTTGTGAACACACAATACAATTGGCAGATAATTTGTTTTAGAATTTTACACCTGAAACCTACATAATTTTATCAACCAATTTCACCCCAATAAATTCAATAAAAGTAAAAAAAAAGAAAAATATACATACCTAGCATATATATGTAATATTTCTAAGTACTTCAAATCCTTTTTAAATAGTATTTATACTAGTAACTTGGTGTATGTATGTATTTAACAAACATTAAAAAAAAACACATTTAAACATATTCATACAGAGAGAGAAACTTTGAATAGTATTATACTCATATAAAGTGCATTAATACATTTCTTTTTAATTCCATTCATATTCTCTCATATTTTCATATATAGTTTTGGAAAAACAATGTAATTTAAATATATATTAACTAGAGGCCCAGTGCATGAAGATTCATCCACTCAGGGTTGTCCCTCAGCCCAACCACCCTCTCACAATCTGGGACCCCTCGGGTAGGGTCCTTAGGCCTGGCCTGAGATCAGGGCCTATCAGGTCTTTCCTTCCCAGGTCTGCAGGAAGCTGGCTCCACCCCCGCCACTGCCACTGCTTGCCATCTGTGCAGCACTGCCTCCCCTCCCCTGCCACGGGTGGCCTCCCTCTGCAGGCGACAGGCTGGGGTGCAATGGCTTGGCTGGCCTGAGCCTCCCTCTTTCTTTGCTTGGGGGTGGGGCCAGCCATGCAAGGGGCTGTCTGCCTACGTGATTGCCCCTAACCACTCACCTACCTGCCTGATCACCCCTAACCACTGGTCTGCCTACCTGATCACCCCTATTCACTCTGCCTGCCTGCCTGATTGCCCCTAACAGCTTGCTTGGGGGCGGGGCCAGCCCAGTGAGGGTCTGTCTGCCTACCTGATCACCCCTACCGCTGCTCTGTCTACCTGATCTCCCCTAACCACTTGCCTGACTACCTGATCACCCCTAACCACTGGTCTGCCTACCTGATCATCCCTAACCCCTCTGCCTGCATGCCTGATTGCCCCTAACCGCTTGCTTGGGGGCGGGGCCAGCACTGACTTCCAGTTGGTCAGCCTATGGTTGTCCCAGGAGCCGACCGCCAGTTGCCTGCCATCTGTTGCAGGCTCCCCGCTGGTGCCCAAGGCCGGAAAAGCCTCCCTCCAGCAGGATGGTTTCCTGGTGGGCGTGGCTGGTGGGTGTAGTGAAGGTACGGTCAATTTGCATATTACTCTATTATTAGGTAGGATATGCTGGTAATTGTAAAAAATAACATTTTGATACTTAAGATAAACTTGATTTTAATGAATTTTGCTTGTTCTCTAAATAAATGATTCACATTTTAAATAGATTAAGGAAAAATTCTCATTGGTGAAAGAAATTCAGATAGATGATTTTGAAAAGAGTGTATAATGTAGGATATGTAATTCTAGAGGAAACAATCCCAACTAATGAGTAATCATCTACAACATAGCAGTATGAATATCTATCTATACTTAAATTTTATTTCGAATTTTGTACATTATATATATTACATACTTCAAATTAAATTGTATGCTCTTATACAATTTAACCTTAGTTGAAATGTGTATTAAAGATTGTGCCTTCTTCCCAAGCTGTCCAGTGATTGTTTTATATCTGTATTTTCAGGCACCTCAGTTGGCTTTGATACCATACCAATGCTGAAATGTTCCAGAGGATTATGAACACTTTCTGTGAAGCTTGTTTATCAATTCCAGAAATCCTGATTTTTAATTTTTGTAATAGAAGAAATGTTTCAGTTAGTGTGAACAAATGTACAAGTAAAAAAACCTTAACTGCTCTGTGCTCTAAACCTAGAACATAGCACTTTGCTGCTTATTGTATGTTCTCAACAAATATGTAATAAAAATGAATAGACTTCAAAAATTAGCATATTTTGTGGCTGACACACCTAATTTCACTAGTAACATGTTAAAAATACATATATGTATATTTCCCAGAATTAGTATAATATTTACCTCTATATAAACTGCTTCTTTTAGTTAACATAAAATATCCATCTCCATAATTTTCATCATTTTGTACAATATACAAAATACTATATGCATATAACATGTATAATATGAAATATACTAAGAATATATACACCTATTCACAGCATATAGATATAATAATGAGAAATTATATATACATTATTTACTATTTTCATGTGAAGACTCAATATTTTACAAGGTCTTAATGTTGCCATTGTATCAAGTCTAAATCCCTCCACTTATCCTTTAAATCCATCTAAAACATTTTTATGGATTTGTATCGTATCCACTTATATAAGCTTTTGAAAACGTGTGTCCAAAATTCTCCTCACTTAGTATTTCCAGGTTAGTGGGGGTCCCAGGAGATACTTAGTGAATAATGTAAAAAATTGAAGCACAGCTGCAAACTTTTATGCCTGCTGTTATTTACTGCTATTCTGGTTGGTCCAGAACAACAGATGGATCCACAAGTCTTCCTGTTCCCCAGGATCTTCCTGCAGCTTCTTCAATAACTAAGCCACCTGAGTGTTAAACTCCTTAACAAAGAATGTGAGCTTCTCCAACAGAACTACCCAGCATATATGTTGGAGTCTTGGAGGAATTGAAACATCAACTCAGTTTGCAGTCCATTCTCTTTGGTTCAAAATTAACCTTGCTATATCCATAGTATTCTCTCTCTTCCTAGTTCCTTTGTATAGTCCCTTTCCTATTGCTTATCCTGAAGACTGCTAGTTCTAGCATCAGAAACATACAAAGGCCTCACAGAGACTATTAAAACCAGTTTCCAAATTAGTTAGGATTAATTCCTAGTGGTGTGGTTTGATTGAATGCTGAAAGATACACTGAGTTATTGCACTTCATCCCTTTAGGTACAAGGTCTACTCCAGTGAAACCAGGTTACAAATTCATCATATTTTAATTTGCCTTTATAGCTCTGCTGCTTACAGGCCAGTCTGTTTACAGGGAATCAAATTATTCTGCTTCATGTGAAGGAATCCACATTGTTTTCAAGAACAATGCACACTTCCTCCTTGAAACAATAATAAATGCAATTGTATTATTTTTTAAACTAGAGGCCCGTTGCACGAAATTCATGCATGGTGGGGGGCGGGGGCGGTGTCTCTCAGCCAGGCCTGCACCTTCTCCTATTCGGGACCCTCGGGACTGCTGGCTCCTAACTGCTCACCTGTCTGCTGGCCTGATACCCCTAACTGCTCTCCCCTGATAAACTGATCCCCTAACTGGTCTCCCCTGCTGGCCTAATCCTCCTAACTGCTCTCCGCTGCCTGCCTGATAGCCTCTAACCGCCTCTGCCACAGCCCCGCCACCATGGCTTTGTCCAGAAGGTCATCTGAAAGATGTTCAGTCTAATTAGCATATTATCCTTTCATTAGTATAGATAATAAACCTGACATTCAGATTAAACTATTTGAGATTTGAGTATATGCTACTTTATACAGTTCCTCTTATCTTTGAAATGTGGTGAAAATATAGAAAAGAAAAAAAAAACACCTTTTATAATTATTTTATTCCTAAAACACTATTGGACACATAGTATGTAAGTTAATCACACTCTTTTGAGTATTAGTGCATAAAACAAGAATATCTACTCCAGAAAAAAATTCCATTTTCTATTCCAGAAAACAATAAAAACAACATAGGAACATTCATATAGGAAAGACCAGGCATCAGAATTTGGGAGGAAAAAAAATGAAAGGTGGTCTTGAAATTATTGTAGAAAAAATAACATTTGAGGAAAACACATTAGGTTCCTCTTTAGAAAGAATCTGATTGTAAAATTCTATTACAAAAAAATATTGTCTAGCTGGTGGTAGTATTTAGAAATTAATTCAAGGAATTTAAAGTGTTATCCAGCTGTTCTGTTTGCCACTAGATATATCATTGTCTATAGGCAAAGAACTGTGAAAAAATAAACATTCATGTATAAATATAAAATGGAAATCCATTTTACATAGTCTAACAATATTTATTAATAAACAAATATTAAAGTTTAATAAAAATAGTTTTACTATTCCCTAAATTTAGTACTAATAATATAATTCCTATTAATTCAGCCAGGTCTTTTTTCTTTACAAAAAAATTTAAACACACTTCTACATTCTGGTCAATCATATAGAGAGTAAGAAACATATTATCAGACAGGCTTATGTGTATAATCAATTACAGAGTTCTGTGAAAATATCTGACATTTATTTATTAGTTTGTCATTGATTGATGAGAGATAACAACATACAATAATAGCTATGTCTTAGAGCAAAGACAAAAGATGAAGATATAGTTAGAATTCAGCAGGGGGAAAATAAGGATTTTAAAATAGAAATTTAGAATTTATATATGAGCTAAAGCAAAATAAATAAATGTAATGTAATGTCCTTGGCACTTACCTTTTTATGCCTAAAGTCTCTCAAATACTCATATACTTATTTTCCATTTTAGGTGCTGAATTCAGATTTATGTTGTTGGACTGATTAAGTGGAGTCATTCTTCTCTTTCCAATCACACTGCTGGCAGTTCACCAATAGCTTATTCATTAATTAATGTTTTCATTTTTATTTTTATCTTCAAAGTCACTCACTTCCATAGATCAGAGTAGAAATTAAATACTTTTCTCCATAAAGTAAAATTGGTGGCAAAATGAAACTTAAAACAGATTAATAAATGACTCACAAGTTGGCTTTGGGTTTAAGTCTACTTAAGGTAAATATCTAAAAAAGATTAAATGCTTGAAAGGAAACAAATTAGAAGAATGTAAAAAGGAATAAAAAGAGATTTTTAAAAATAGAGTGTTAAAAGACAAAAATAAACTAAAATAATCAGATGTAATCATATCATCCCTGGACCATGGCAAACACCTCCTAGCTGATCTTCTAAAATTACTCTTGCCTTTTAAAATCAATGCTGCCACTTTCCTGCTTAAAAATCATCCAATGGCTTGCCTTTTCTCATGGGATACATTCCAAAATCCTTAACATGGCGGGTAAGTCCTTGATGATCTAGGTAGGCGCTATCTTATTTCTCTTCCTTCAGTGATAATCTATTCTTATGATTACTAAAATTCTTCCCATCTTAGGGCACTCACAGAGGATTTCCTTCTGCTATGAAACTTTCCTTCCACCTTCCCTCTCTTCTGCCTATGTAGAAAATGTACTTCTTAGCTCCAGCTTAAAACTCACCTCAGAGGAATTCTCCTGGACTTTTCAGATTTCGTTAGAACCCTGCTTATGTGCCCTCAAGTCAGGTTGTATTTTTTCCTAAAGCAATGTTTTCTTTCCTACTATAATCAGTGCCTATGCTATTTTTACTGATATCTTTTCAAGATTTAATATAAAGCATGAAACATAGAATGTAATCAATTCAAAAATACACTACCTAATCACTATTTGATATTCATTGTAAAACTTATGGTTCTACTTTAAGTTAAAACAAACAGGTCTTTATAAAGGGATCATCAAATATTATTTATTTGAAGACATTACTAATCACGGGTAGGTCCCTATGTAAAACTCTTGTTTTAGATATGGTCTTTGGTTAGACTATATTATAAAGATTACTATCAAATTTCTAACTCTTTCACTCTACCTATATGAACCAACCAACTACCAACTTCATTGGATAAGCTTTATCTCATTTATCCTGTCTTTGCTATTGACCCTCATTACATTCCTTGACAGCCAACTTAGGGTCATATTACCAGTCTGATGTCCACTTGAACTCAGCCTAGCAGATGGTGAGTTTCAGACACTTTATAGAAAATCAGGTCAACAAAGAGATGGCATTCTTAAAAAGAACAGATTGGTTTAGGAATAAGACAGAAGGGAACATAAGATACAAGGAAAAATTACCAATTTAGTGTGGGAGTCCAAACTTGAATATTTATAATGGGAACAGAGAAGAATTGAAATAAAGAAAAATTAAAATAGGGTACACATTTTCATTGAGAGTAAAGATGTGTAAAGGATTTAAGAAGAATCTGAAGTTTATTCACAAGGGCAAATTTATTTTCAAAAAATGAAGGAATACTGGTTTCACCTGCTATCAAAGAGTAAAGCATTCCTATGGAAGATTTTGTAAGCCAAAATGTCATAAAATGAAGTGTGTCCACTGTTTTTTTTGCATCATGTCACTTCACTTTTATGAAAGACATACATTATTACATGATTCTTTTCATAAAAGTAAAAATTCTCTTTGGGTTTTTTGCTTAGCAAATACAGGTGCTAATGAAAGTCTTCTGTAAAAGTGAAGTGGCATAACATGGACTTTAGAATGTGGGGGATAACTGTACAAGAACAATTTGAGACTAGTAAAATATCACTTAGTAGATAATGCAAAAATTATAAACATAGAAAATGTGTTCAAGCTCACTAATAACAAATGGGAAATGCACCTTAAAACAGAAATGAAAGGTTCTAGTCCAAAATGGTGTCATAAAAGGATCCTCCTCCTATGAACACACTGAATCTACAGATACACGTGGAAAAACATCCTCTGAAAACCCTAAGAACTGGCTGAGTGATCATATGGGTGGGAGAATGAGAGAAGACCCACAGCAAATTGGTAGAAGACGCTGGGACACAACCCCTGGCACAGTGAAGCACAGATAAAAGGAAATTAGAACCACAGCTTCTCCCTGAGGAGCAGAAAGTAAGGCCCTAAAGGCATGTACCCCAACTTTTAAGAACTTCACCTGAGAAACGAGCCCCTAAAACATTTGGCTTTGAAAACCAAACATGCTTGTGTCCATGAGACCCACAAGACTATAATGATCTGAGAAAGGACTCAAATGCTGGGACTCATCAGCTCCAGGGCTGAGTGCAGAAGTAACTGATCGAGGGGTGCCCAGACTTGGAATAGGAGAGGCTCATTTGCTTGTATTAGAGCATCAGCGTGCATCTGATTTGCCATACATATGGGGGACTGCTGGGATACTCTGCTGGATGGTGGCTGGCAGAGCCATTTTAGCTTCTCTCTACCTTGATCCAGCATGTGTAAACCATCTTTTTAAATATATATTTTTTAAAACTCTGCGTGTGTTTTTTTCTTCTCTTTCCTGTTGGGTGCCATCTGTACACTCTCTCTGCCACACTCCAGCTGGTGATCACCATCTACATGCCCTCTCTCTGTCAGGTTCAAGAGTGTCAGTAACTCCTAACTTGGGGAGCTTTATCGTTAATATATTTTTATTGTTTTCAAAGAGGAAGGGAGAGAGAAAGAGAAACACCAATGATGAGAGAGAATCATCGATCAGCTGCCTCCTGCATGCGCCCACTGAGGATCAAGCCACAACCCAGACATGTGCCCTGACTGGGAATTGAACTGTGACCTCCTGGTTCATAGGTCGACACTCAACCACTGAGCCATGCTGGCCAGGCTGGAAGGGAGCTTTTATACACATCTATTGCCAGAGTGTTTGAGGCTGCAGCCAGGGTGCACCTCTATATTGCCTGGTTCTGGGGGCAGGCACAGCTGGGGCTCCTGGGTCCCACTGGACTGTAAATAATGGAGAAAGTGTTCTTAAATGGTGACCCCCTGCATGGCACAGACAGAGGAAACAGACCGGGAGCACAGTCTTCATGTGAAAGAGGCTTATCCATTTGTCACCATAACTATAGCCTCAGGGGCAGGCATCTAATTGAATATGCATCTAAGCACTGGTTATAATTATTTCCAGAGAGCTCAGCACGTAGGCTTCTTCACGGTTGCCCTCTACTACCACCCAGAGCTCCACTATCTCACAGAAGGGAGGTTTTGCATGTGTCTGGTACCCTGATTTTTACTTCTGGTTCCCTGCTTAAGGCTGCCATCCAGGGACTCTCTTGATCTCATGACTCTGGTGGTCAAGAGCCTTATGTTCCTGGGTGCCAGGGCAGTCTACCACCCCCAGGCACTGAACAGACACAGACTGAATTTACAGACCCAGTATTTCTGTGAAAGAGCCTTGTTTTCTTTTCCTGGAGCTTCATCCTAGAGAAGCTGGAGAAAGGCTCCAGGTGTGGCATACATCTTGGCCTGAGGATGTGCTCCCTGGGAACATAGTCCTGTGCATATCTTCTCTGTAGTTTCCCTCTGCCTCACTACCATGTGCCGGTGTCTCACACAGGAACCTATACAACTTATCTGGTAAAATTTAATATCAAAAAATAAAACATGGGGGAGAATAAAAATGTAGAGCTTTAGAAGGTATTCAAATTTAAGTTGTTATTAACTTTATATTAGACTATTACAAATAAAGTAGTTATATGCAAGCCTCATGGTAACAACAAAGCAAAAACCTATAGTAGATACACAAAATAAAAAGAAATAAATCTAAGCATACCACTAAAGAAAGTCATCAAACTACAAAGTAAGAGAGCAAGCAAAGAATAAACAGAGAAACTACAAAACATCCAAAAAATTTATCAAATGACAATAAGTACATATCAATAATTATTTTTTAATGTAAGTGGACTAACATTTTGCTCTCAAAGAATATAGAATGGTTTAACAAATTAAAAAAACAACAACAAGCAAACAAACACAAGAAAAAAACAAAACCCATGGATATGCTGCCTATAAGAGTTTCACTTCAGGTACAAGAACACACAGACTAAAAGTGAAGGAATGGAAAATGATATTCCATACAATTAGAAACTAAAGGAAAGTAAGGTAGCTATACCTACAGCTTACAAAATATACGTTATTTTTTAAATTACTTTTTATTGATTTTTAGAGAGAGAAGAAGGGAAAGGGAGAGAGAAAAAGCAACATGGATGTAAGAAGGAACCATCAATGGGCTGCCTCCTGCATGCCACCTACTGGGGATCGATCCTGGGAACTTGGTATATGCTCTGACTGGGAATTGAATCAAAAACCCTTCAGTGCATAGGACAATGCCCCACCAACTGAGACACACCGGCCAGGGCACAAAATAGACTTTAAAACAAAGACTGAAATAAGAGATAAAAATGTCAGTATGTAAGTCAGATCTTTCCAATTATTTAAATTAACACAATCCTATATAATAAAAGGCTAATATGCAAATTGACCGAATGGCAGAACAACTGGTCACTATGATGTGCACTGACTACCATGGGGCAGACGCTCAATGCAGGAGCTGCCCCCTGGTGGTCAGTGCGCTCCCATGGGGAGGGCGCTGCTCAGTCAGAAGCCGAGCTCACGGCTGGCTAGCACAATGGTGGTGGCAGGAGCCTCTCCCGCCTCCGCTGCAGCTCTAAGGACCCTGGGCAGCCCAAGGGGTCCTGGACTGCGAGAGGGCACAGGCCGGGCTGAGAGAGCCCCCCCCCCCCACCGGTGCACAAATGTCATGCACTGGGCCTCTAGTAAATGATAAATGAGTTAGGTTATCTAAATTTCCATTTCTAATAAGTAGTTCCATCATATAACATAAACTTATGACTAATGTTGTTTTCTGCCCATGACAGTATAAATCTTTGCCTCCCGAACTTGAAGAATTTGTCCCTAAAATACAAAGCACTGCTAAATATCACCCCAATTGCCATACATAAAACCTCTCCCTTCCACCTTCAACTAAGCAATAATTACCTCAGAGAAACTGTAACACTATTTTGCTTCTGCCTCTTATTTTTTTTTAAATTTCCTCTACATTTGATCCAAAATATTACTCTTGGTACTATTAGTTTCTTTTCCTAAGATTATGTTATTTAATTCATTAAAATCTAAAAACCAACAATATAGAATGTAAGATTCAAATTTTAGTACTACTTTAACCTTTTGCACTTGGATGTCGAGTGTGACTCAACACGGTTAGCATCGGTAGCAGCTCGTATGTAGAGCCACACTCGACACAGTTTCACCGTGGGGGGAAGGGGGATTTTTGTCTATTTTTCCAGTATCTTTTCTTGTTTTCGTTAGCATGAAAGGACAAGTAAAATGTAAATGCAGTCTCAACTGATGCCACCACCTAAGCTTATCTTTTGCATAGGCAGCAATCTTGAGTAGGAGGGTCCAAGGCATGAGTCATTGCATCATGCCTTTTTGAGCTTGCAACATCTTCCCTTGGTAAAGAACCTTCCTTATCTTTTCATCTCCTAGGTTTGTTTAGGTTTCTATTAGCATATCACAGATGTTGTCATGACACAGGGTTTAGTTGGATGATTGGTTTGCCCCCTAGCAGTCACACGTTCTGAGTGAATTTCCCCTCCTCAGGATGGATAAGTTTTCCAAAGACATAGAAAGCAGCGATGATGAATTTTACTTTGAAAATGAAGAAAAAAGTGAAAAATGTAATAGTGACGAAAGTGAGTTTTCCGAGGATGCGAGTGGAGATGATGAACAAATCGCTGGTCCTAGTGGAACTACAGAAAGCAAAGTCCCTTGCTTTTCCCAAAGATCTGGCTGAAAGTACTGACAGTGACAGTGACATTGAATTCATAAAGGCAAAATGAAGACGCACAATTGTTTATTTGAGTGAGAGTGATGGAGATATAGGTGATATCATTGAGAAATCGGGTATAAGACCCAGTGAAAGTTACGTTTCTAGGGGAAAACAGGAAAAAGAAAAGTGGACATCTACATCTGTGAATGACAAAGAGCCTAGCAGAATCCCTTTCTCCACTGGTCAGTTACATGTTGGACCTCAAGTTCCTTCTGGATGTGCCACACCAATAGACTTTTTTCAGTTGTTTTTTACTGAGACATTGATAAAAAATATAACGGATGAGACAAATGAGTATGCTAGGCATAAAATTAGCCAGAAAGAACTATCCCAGTGATCCACTTGGAATAATTGGAAAGATGTGACGATAGAGGAAATGAAGGCTTTTCTTGGTGTAATACTAAATATGGGTGTATTGAATCACCCCAACTTGCAGAGTTATTGGTCCATGGATTTTGAGTCTCATATACCATTTTTTCGATCTGTTTTCAAAAGAGAAAGGTTCTTGCAAATATTTTGGATGTTACACTTGAAAAACAACCAAAAGTCAAGTAAAGATTTGAGAACAAGAACCGAGAAGGTAAACTGCTTCTTGTCATACCTTGAAATGAAATTTAGGGAGAGATTCTGTCCTGGAAGAGAGATTGCTGTTGATGAGGCTGTTGTTGGTTTCAAGGGAAAGATACACTTCATCACATATAATCCTAAAAAGCCAACAAAATGGGGTATTCGTTTATATGTCCTCTCAGATTCAAAATGTGGTTACGTACATTCATTTGTCCCTTATTATGGAGGAATAATATCTGAAACGTTGGTGAGACTTGATCTCCCTTTTACTAGCAGAATAGTTTTAGAGCTTCATGAAAGATTGAAGAACTCAGTACCTGGTTCTCAAGGTTATCATTTCTTCACTGACAGGTATTACACTAGTGTCACTCTTGCAAAGGAATTGTTCAAGGAAAAAACACACTTGACAGGGACAATAATGCCCAATAGGAAAGATAACCCACCTGTTATCAAACATCCAAAGCTAATGAAAGGAGAGAGAGTGGCTTTCAGGGATGAAAATGTAATGCTTCTTGCATGGAAAGACAAGAGGATAGTCACAATGCTCAGGACATGGGACACTTCAGAGACTGAGTCTGTGGAAAGGAGAGTGCGTGGTGGTGGGAAGGAAATAGTTCTCAAACCCAAGGTCGTGACCAACTATACAAAGTTTATGGGGGGTGTTGATATAGCTTATCACTACACAGGCACATACTGTTTTATGAGGAAGACTCTAAAATGGTGGTGTAAATTGTTTTTCTGGGGGCTTGAGGTCAGTGTTGTAAATTCCTATATGTTGTACAAAGAATGCCAAAAAAGAAAACACGAAAAACCGATAACGCATGTGAAATTTATTAGGAAACTAGTACAAGATCTTGTTGGAGAATTCAGAGATGGTACACTAACTTCCAGGGGTAGATTATTATCCACTAACTTTGAGCAACATTTAGATGGAAAGCTCCATATAATCACACCTTACCCTAACAAAAAACACAAAGATCGTGTTGTTTGTTCTAACAGAAAAATCAAAGGAGGAAGAAGAGAGACGATTTATATTTGCGAAACATGTGAATGTAAACCAGGTCTTCATGTGGGTGAATGTTTCAAAAAATATCACACCATGAAAAATTACAGAGATTAAAATTACTCTTTGAATGTATCAATAATTTGAAATATAAAAAAAATCCAAATAAATAAGTTTGTATGAAAAGAAACTCCAGTTTTTTATTCTACTGCCGCGCTTTGTAAAATCTGGGGTATTTAAAAAATTAAATCCTGAGTAGAATAAAGGAATCGAGGAAAAAGCAAGCGAGTGCAAAGGGTTAAGAGCATGGAGGTAGTCTTTATGAAGCTCCCGTAGGAACAAATGGTTACCTTTTGTGTGGAATTGGGTTCACTTGATGTCTGCTCTCAGAAATTTTAGCTAAATCATTTTCTCTGTGAATAGTTTGGGCCCCAGTCTGTTTTCTGAGGATGACATAGTCCATTATACATGTTTTGGGGAATGTTCTCATTAGACTTTCCTTTCACTGGCTTCTAGCCTGTACTATGCGGTAAGGCTTATGCCTGCCTGAGATCACAAGGCTTTTTCTTTGGCCTCAGGTAAATATGAGATGGGTTATAGCTGAGAAACCCAGAAGAAGTGCAAAGAAAGGATTTTTCTCCCTTTTGTATTAAGAGCTATATAAATATATACTCACAAACCCACATACACACTATATTTAGGTTTTTTTTTCCCCCTGTGCTTTCTCTCTTATCTATTTTTGAGGGTTTCCAGAAATATAGGAATGAAATAGGCAATTGTGATTTGTTGTGTTTTGTTGAAAGCTTGTCATACTATTTTCAATCACATGCACTTTCCTTCAACTTCTAGTACTCAGAAAATAAATTCATCTTGCAGCCCCAGCCCCAGTGAAAACTGGTCTAACCCACTGCAATGTTTCTCTGGTTTTGGGGGTGGTTATTTAAAAGCTAAAGTTGTTCCAGTGCATTACTCTCTATTTTTCTTTTCTTCATTTTTATAGCACTCAATACATCAGAGATTAGTTTGACTTTCCCATAATTGTAGATTAATTTATATTTGACTTTCTTAAGGTTTCATACCCTTCTAAAATTAAAGAATAAATCCTGTTAACCTGTTAGTTGATGAATCTGAAAACAGTTTTACTGGTTTTATCAATTTATCGTGGACTCTGTTGTTGTAACTCTATTTTTAAAAACAATATTAGTATTAGTAGTCACTATTTAATCTTACAGTCAAATATGCGGTATCCTCAGAAATCTTTCAATAGTCTTATGAAATAGGTTAAAGCAATTGCGATCAATTCGTTTATTTTTCAAATGATAAAAATGGCTTGAGGAGTTTGGTTCCTGGTTGAAAACCTGTATGGGTTTTCTCAGACCTAATTACTAGGTAATTACTAAGGCTTTATGTGACAGGCCTCTCTGGGGAAAGCTGCCCTCCCCCCACCCGACTGGGCCCACAGCCTGAAGTCTGGGTACACTCAAGTGATTTAAATGAGAGGGAAAAGCAAAGCAAGAAATGTGCCTGATTCATAACTTAATGAAATTTAAAGAATCCAAGTATTTCAACCCTTTAAATAGGGGAGAGGGAACTGGAGAGGAGGGTAGAGTATCAGGTATCCAGATTATAGTTAAAATAAGTTTCATTTTATAATCCAATTTATGCTCTGTTTCAGGAATAGTAGTTTCCTATATAGACTGGTCAAAAAAGTGAAAACGTCTGTCTCTTGAGTAGAACATTTGAATGCAACTTAACATGACTTTCAACATTAGAAAATGTGTAGCTCAGGGTCTATGGAAAGAAAAATCCTTAAGCAAAAACCCCTGTGGTACTTATATTTAATTTGGCATTTTCCACCTGGTTTGGTAAAATTATTACCTACCCTAAGATATGGTTCATCAGCTTGTGCAAGTCTCAAAGTGCTTTTTAAAAAGTTGTTTTAAAAATTATTGTAATTTTACAGAGCATCTCCTGTGGTTACTTGGCTTGGAAATCCAGAGGCAGGTGTTTTACTGGATCCATCTTTCAAACATGCACAATGCAGTCCAACTTTTTCCATGGCTCATTATTGCATGGCTTAAAGTCACTGATTTTTCCCTTATTCAACTTAGAGTATGTATTATTTTGTTTATAATTTGTACTCCTTATTTTATATCTACTACTGTCATAGGTTGCTTCTTGCATTACTGGTCTTTGTGGTCATATGCATCTCATGGCAAGTCAACCTTGCTATTAGCCACTAGAGCAGGGATGGGGAACACCCGGCTCTTGGGTAGTATAAGGCCTGAGAAGTAATTTGGTCTGACCCTGCCTAGGCATTAGGCATGAGTTAGTTAAATGTTTGACTAAATATAGCAGGCTAATTTTTTAAACATATTTTTTATTGATTTCAGAAAGAAAGGGAGAGGGAAAGAGAGATAGAAACATTAATGATGAGAGTGAACCATTGATCAGCTGCCTCCTGCACGCCTCCTACTGGGGATTGAGCAAGCAACCTGGGCATGTGCCCTTGACTGTAATCAAACCCGGGACCCTTCAGTCCATAGGCCTAAGCTCTGACCACTGAACCAAACCAGAGAGGGCCAGGCTAATTTTTAAGTTGATAATTTTGTATGGTTGGAGAATGATATTATAAATATCCCAATTGCCCTTGGCAGAAAGTTTCCTCACCCCTGCACTAGAGGAAGAATCAGTTACAGCTATGAGGAAACACAGTGCTCAGAGATTCTGATGGGTAGTGGCTTATAAAATGAAAGAGAACAACTTAAAAATAATGTTTCAAAATAAAGCACTTTAATAATATAATTTAATAAAAAATATTTTTTTTCTTTCGGGTAAACTAAAAAAAAAAAAAATCCCATAGGGTTTCTCTCTCTCTCTCGCTTTTTCATTTCTTTGTTTATATAATACTAGAAGCCCGATGCACGAAGATTCATGCAAGAATAGGCCTTCCTCCCCCTGGATGCCAGCACGTGGCGGGCTCTCTCCTGTAGCCTATGCAGCGGTGGCGGTGGTGGCAAGCCCTGCGTGCTCTGGCACCGCTTCTTCCTCACCGTCCTCTGGAGAGTTCCTGTGCAGCGCTGGTGCTCCTGGGGAGGCACGGAGGGGAAGTGGTGGGGGGAGCAAGGCAGGTGGGGAGGACTGGAAAGGTTGGGTGCGCTAATGCATTTCACTTTCCCATTGTGAAAGTGGGATGCAACTGGCCCCCTTCCTCATCCTCTTCCTCTTCCGCCCTCCGCCTCCTGCCCGCCTGCCCTCCCTCCATGCCCATCGCCCCTCGCCTCTTGATTTGCTGAGATAGGGTGGAGGGAGATCTGATAATTTGGGTTACTGTATAGGTGGCCTCTTTCATCTATTCAAAACAAAGCTGAGCCGCCTGCCGCTGCCGCCAGGGTTCCCACTATCACCCCTTGGTTGGCTCTGGGCTCCCAGGGCGCGCTAACTGTGCACCGAATGAGCTCCCATGTATGTCTGCACCCGCGGGGTTGCTCCAATGCTAGGGTTTTGTTTACCAGAGCAGCAGGACAGGGGTGGGGTAGAGGGAGAAGCCAGACACCGGGAGCTACAACCTCAGGCACCAGAGGGTTGCCTCTGAGGCTGGGGGCTGGGCCACAGGGAGGCTGCAAGGATGGTTGACAGGTGTGGAGCGTGGCAGGGAGGCTCTGAGGAGGTGCGCTGCCCAGAGGCCCAGAGCAGCCAGGGGGCGGGCTGCCTCCATCTTTGTCGGGTCAATTTGCATACTCACTCCTGATTGGCTGTGGACATCACAAAGTGATGGCCAATTTACATATTTCTCTTTTATTAGTAAGAAATATATATATTACATATCTATAATAATAAAAGTGTATATGCTAATTACACCGGACAGCCGAATGACGTTCCGGACATCCTTCTGGATGACCTTGGATGACCTTCTGGATGAAGCTGGGGCTGCGAGGGCTGAGGCAAGCCACCATGGTTGTGAGGGCTGAACCCCTTGCACCAATTTTGTGCATCGGGCCTCTCTCTCTCTCTCTCTTTCTCTCTCTATATATATATATATATATATATATATATATATATATATATATATATACTAGCTTTCCCGTTGCAGGAAAATTCCTGCAATGGGATTTCCTGCTGCACTCTACCCCACCTCCGTTCCTCCCTTGCCGCCCGCCTCGCCTTCTCCTCCAGCCCGCCTGCGTTTCCCTTCGCCCCCGGCCCTGCCTCCGCCCCGCCCTTGCCGCCTGCCTCGCCTTCTCCTCCAGCCCGCCCGCGTTTCCCTTCACCCCCGGCCCCGCCTCCGCCCCGCCCTTGTCACCGGCCCCGCCTTCTCCTCCAGCCTGCCCGTGTTTCCCTTCGGCCCCGGCCCCACCTCCACTCCGCCCTTGCCGCCAGCCCCGCCTTCTCCTCCAGCCTGCCTTCGTTTCCCTTCGCCTATGGCCCTGACTTCGCTCCTCCCTTCTCCTCCCCCTGCCCCCCTGGCTTGCTTGCTTCTTCGAAGCTTTACTCCCCTTTGCAGCTCTTGGCTTCTTTCGACACTGCCTTGATATGCGAACTTAGCTGCCATCTTTGTTGGGGCAATTTGCATACTCGTCCTGATTGGTTGGTGGGCGTGGCTTGGCTGGTGGGCGTGGCTTGGGTGTAGCGAAGGTGTGGTCAATTTGCATATTTGTCTATTATTAGATTATATATATATATATATAGTTTTTCAGATTTTACAAAGTAATATTTACTTATCTCCCTTAAGACAAAGAGTAGTGATAAGGCCTATAAAAAAAGAATACAAATTTCTTACTCTATATAAACTTCAGTTAAAATTGCGTAAGTACATTAATCGTCCATTTCCTTTTAATTCTTAAAACTCTCTCCAATTCTTTGGAATTAAGATTGTATCTCATCCCTGCACCTTATTCCACCTCTTTCAAAATTATATAGTTAATAAATCTCAACCTTTTTATAGTCTATGGCAATATCTATTTTTATATCAGATAATTGTGATTTTGCTTTATAGCTTTACTTGTAACCTGTTGTGGAGAAGATTTTATAAAAATCAAGGCTACACCTCCTTCCTGAAAGGTGGAATTTTTATATGGATTAATTACATGTTTGCATGATATATCATTAAAATTTTGCTGTTGTTAGAATAAAGTACCTAATCTGGGTTGATTTATATTTAACATTATAATATTAAGATAAACAGGTATTTAATTAGACTGCCTTTATTTTATTTAAATAATTTTGATTATTTTAAAATAGCAGAGAAGCCAATAACAAATCTATATTGTTTTTAGTTAGACAATTTGAAGTATTACAATTAATTAACACTAGCTATGTATTGCTTGATTTTTTGTGAACAATTTTATATAGTCTCTTTAAATTTCATTAAACCAAAGCATGCTCAAAGTGGTTAAGTGCTAGCCAGTCACTTAGCTAATTGTTTCTTAAATCCATCAATCTTTTGAATACCCATATTTTTCACCTGAATTAAAGTAGAGGTTCTCTGAATTGTTTTCTGGATTTTCTGGCAATAAGCTCGCAGAGAATATCCTAATTGGCTCTGCTTAGTATTGCTTTGTGTGAGATTGTCTGGTCTTCATTCCAAATGCTTAATTTTCTCAAGCAGACAAGCTCCAATCCATGGGAAATGACCAATTATCTAGTACTAAAACTTAGAAATATGTGCCTCTATGAGAATCATACATGACAATCGGAAGTTACTGTAAGATTCTCTCTCTTTCCTTAATTTACTTTAGCACATTAAGGCAACCAAATCAGTAGTGAGTGAAATTCTCTGTAAACGAGTCTAGGTACTTTTGACATTTTTGAATACTTAAACTGATAGTTTCAAAAATTCTTAACTGTCCTTTCTAAATTCACAGAAGGTTGCAGCATCAAAACTCCAAATATGTTTGGCACAGACTGTTGGCAATGTGGTACAAAGAGTTGAGGAATGAGTGTATGATCCTAAGTTTACAATTGACCCTTAAAAAGCATGGGATTAAAGATGCTGACCACCCTTGCAGTAGAAAATTTACAAACAACTTTTGACCCCCTGAGAACTTAGCCTACTGTTGACAAAAAGCCTTACCAATAACATAAAAAGTCAATTAGCTCATATTTTGTATGTAATATGTGTTATATACTGTATTATTACAATAAAGGAAGATAGAGAAAATGAAATGGTATTAGGAAAATTATAAGGAAAAGAAAATGCATTTAGAACATCTATACTAATAAAAGCCTAGGTGGCCCTCGTGCATGATGTCATCACAAGATGGCCACCACAAGATGGCCACCACAAAGATGGATGCCACAAGATGGCCATGAACACAGTGGAGGGGGGACCCAGTGGCTGCTCTGCATGGTGAGGCCTGGGGGTCCCACAGCTACACACAGCGTGGAGGAGGCTGATCCAGGCGTCTCCACCACCTCACATGGAGGAGGCGGGTCCTGGCGGAGGAGGCAGGTCCTGGGAGTGGAGGGCAGTTATGGGCAATCAGGCTGACAGGGGAGCAGTTAGGGGACAATCAGGCTGGCAGGCAGAAGTGGTTAGGGGCAATCAGGCAGGCAGGCAGGTGAGCGGTTAGGAGCCAGTGGTCCTGGATTGTGAGAGGGATGTCCAAATGCTGGTTTAGGCCAAATCACTGCGGGATCAGGCCTAAACTGGCAGTAAGACATCTCCTGCGGTGTCCCAGATTGGAGAGGGTGCAGGCCGGGCTGAGGGACACCGCCCCCTGCCATGCACAAATTTCGTGCACCGGGCCACTAGTTGTACTATATTTATCAAAACTGTAAATTTACATCATCTGTTTACAAAATAAATCATCTTTCTGACAGTGCCTATATCAATATTGTCTTATATAATACAAAACACTGTAGATGCTATACATTTACTAATACAACATATAAAAAATAATATGAAAAAGAAATGAAGCAGCAATATAAGTGTTTTATGGTAGCCCAGTGTAATTGATAAGATTTCTTTCTGGTAGCCCAGCCTATACACTAACAAATAAATTTTTATACAATTTTATGACTTACAGTTATATTCATAATACAATATTGGAAATATTGTTATATTCACTTACCTGTGATGATAGGATGATATGCACTTTCTCTATTTGAGAGACAGGCATACTGCAATTTTCTAAAAATAAATGTATAAAAAACAATAAGAAAACACATTTTTAAATTTTATGTGAAACTAGAGGCCTGGTGCACAAAATTTTTGCATGGGTGTGGTCCCTAGGCCTGGCCAGTGATGGAAACATGAGCATCTGGCATTGAAGAGCAGGTCCCAGCTGACCTCTGGGCCCTGGGCAGCACCTGGGCCCCCACATGCCCCCCTCTGCCTGAGTCATGGCACCCGAGTCCCCATGCAGAGATATGGTGAGTGCGGCTGGACATTGTGGCCTGGGGCGCAGTGTGGGCCTCTGTGCCATGCAGCAGTGTCACCTACCTGTAGCACACTCTCTCCCAGCCTTGCAGACCGGCTCTTGTGTGAACCTATGGGGAGCCTGACTGGCCCCTGCAGTCCTGGGGCTGTGGCCCAGCTCACCCAGAAGACACTGCGCACTAGGGTGCAGGGCAGGCTCCTTGTGGGCCCCGGCACCTGAGCATGGGGGCTTCCCCAGCACGTGAGCCCTGGTGTCCTGGGGGAGGATAGCAGGGGGAGTGAGAGTGAGCTTGGCAGACACCCCACATTATCACTGCACCTCTGTCCCAGTCACCCCCAGCCCCAGGTAGCCAGCGAGAGGTTGCAGCACATCGCCAACACCCTCCATGTTCTGCGCTGTCCACTGGTGGTCAGCACATGTCATAGTGAATGGTTGAACTCCAGGTTGAGGGACAATTTGCATGTTAGGCTTTTATTATATAGGATATCACTCATCTTATTCCTGTGTAAGGATAGGCTAGCCACTTCAATATAAGTCTTGAACCTGGTGTTCTACACAATGAATACTTAGGCAATGATGATGATTATGGCACAAAAATGCTTTAAATGAAGAAGCTCACATTCATACACAACAGATAAGTTTATTAACTGCATAGCATGATGACTACTTCCTGTCCATTAAGTGGAAGTGGATCACCATAAAGATCTTCATCCTCTTTGTCTTCACACTGAAAAGGTAGAGGAGGAGGAGAAAGAGGTGGGTTGGTCTTGCTGCCTGGGGTTGGCAGATGTAAAAGAGGTGGAGAAGGAGCAAAGGGAGGCAGGAGAGGCAGGCACACTTGGTATAACTATATGGATATTACATCATAATTTTGCCTGATTTTTATGCCTTTTCATTTCTCTAAAATTGTTTCTATGTGGTACCAACCCTTTTCCCACTATTTGATTTAGTTTCAGTGCTGGTATTATCAATTCTTCTTAGCATATATGGCAATGTTCCACCACCATTTTTTCATGGTAAAATTGGCTAGAAGTGAATATTTTTCCACTATAAACAGAGTATGTGGGTTCCCATTCAGGCCACGCCAATCCCACTGTGTGCATGTATGCCTCTTCCTTCATGTTCTTTATATATCCAGATTCTCTAGACACATAATATTTAGCACTTCTAAAGTCAACTTACACTATGGTCAGAACAAAAACAACATAGGATTCTTTGTCAACCACAGGTCCTTCCACCTCTGTACTTAATTGAAAAATATTATTATTATTATATACAATGCTATTATTTACCTCCTCATTTAGCAGAAAACATCTTAATTTATTGTTCTCTTCCTTTATAATTTTTTTTCCTGTAACCAGGCCTCTTCCATCTGTGCAAGATGTCGTTCCTTTCTGTCCCTTTAACGTGCTGTGCCCACAGAGCAAAACTGCCTTTTTGTTTCATAACTACCTTGCCTGCCATGCATTGAAATTGATAAGAATTGAGACTGTCCTCTCTTCTTCTACTTCAGAGAAACCGTGTCTTCTCTTTCTCTACTTTGAAGGAGTAATTGGCTCATACAAATGCTCACTCTGACTGAATAAATTCTATTGAAAGTAAAATGTGATGGAAGAAATAATCTTTGCCTATGTTTAATCCATATAATTTTGCAATAAGTACTTGATTGTACCAAATGAACTTCCAAGAACAGACCTATAGACCAATGGAACAGAACAGAGAACTCAGAAATTGACCCAAGCCACTATGCTCAATTAATATTTGACAAATGAAGCAAGAGCATACAATGGAGTCAAGATAGTCTCTTTAATAAATGGAGCTGGGAAAATTGGACAGATACATGCAAAAATATGAAACTAGACCACCAACTTACACCATACACAAAAAGAAACTCAAAATGGATAAAGGACTTAAACGTAAGATGGGAAACCATAAAAATACTAGAGGAATCCACAGGCAGCAAAATGTCAGACATATGCCAAAGCAAAATCTTCACAGATGCAGCTCCTAGGGCAACGGAAACTAAAGAGAAAATAAACAAATGGGTCTACACCTCACACTTTTCACATTCTGTAATTTTATAATATCTCCACTGCAGAGAAAGGGTGGAGGAAGAAAAAATATTAAACCATCAACACCAAGGCACAGCACCCATCTTTCAGAATGATGGTGTAAACAACCACTATGTTCAAAGTGGTTAATGAAAAAAAATCCATACAGACATCATTCAGTATATTTCATACTGCTAGCAATGACAAAATATAAGATTTATTGTAGATGTTCTAATAGGAAAAATTTTCAGTATCTTACTGTTGGCCTGGCACATTTATTGTAAATTCATCTCGGTTTTTCCTGATTTGGTGTTTTGCCCTCGGTAGAGATTGACTTTGTAAATACCAGTTTCTCTGAGTGAGCATGCTCTGATTAAGCCTGTCTCCTTCAGTTCAAGAAACTCTCAGGATCAGAAAAGGCTCCCCGCTCACATTTGGAAAAGGGATATACTAAGTATATACTTAGTATATAATGTATATACTAAGGGATATACATTGCAGAAGTCAAGAGATTTCTGGATGTTAATTTTCTATCCTGTCATTTGACCCAGTGATCCCACTTCTATGAATATATCCTAAGGAACCTGAAACTCCAATCAGAAAGAATACATGCACCCCTATATTCATAGCAGCACAATTTACAAAAGCTAAGATCTGGAAACAGCCCAAGTGGCCATCACTAAATGAGTGGATAAAAAAGCTGTGGTACATTTACACCATGGAATACTATGCAACTGTAAAAAAGAAGGATCTCTTATCCTTTGAGACAGCATGGATGGACCCGGAGAGTATTATGCTAAGTGCAATAAGCCAGTCAGAGAAAGACAAGTATCACATGATCTCACTCATTTGTGAAATCTAATGCACAAAATAAAGTGATGAACAAAATAGATCCAGAGACACAAAAGCATGGAATAGACTGTGGAATCTCAGAGGGAAGGTGGGGTAGTGGGGAGGGGGGCAGAGATTAACCAGAGAATTTATATGCATGTATGCATATTCCATGGACACAGACAATAGTGTGGTAAAGGTTTGGGGAAGGAAGTGCAGGGTGTAGGGGGTAAATAGGAAAAAGGGGGGCAACTGTAATACTTTCAACAATGAAAATAAATTTAAAAAAAATAAAAAGAAGAGCCTACGATGGCAGCCTCCTCTAGCTCTCAGATAAGGTGCCCCATGCATTAGAAATGCCCCTCTGGCTGCAGGTGCTCCTTCTACTATTGATGATCACTACCATGTTTCCCAATGAAATTTTCAGGTTTTAGGCTCTATGCTGAAATGGGCTCTTCCAAATGCTGGAAGTTGGATGCAGTGGTGTGCTGGTAAATTTTAATAAGAAGCTCTCTTGGGAATGAAAAGGATCTGGTTTGTAGTCTTCGCTGATGGCCATGGTGTAAATACTGCTACCATGTCCTGTTTTAAGCTACTGACTTGCTGTTATGGAGCTGGGTCAGGGCTCACAAATGACAATTTTTTTTTTTTATTAAGACTTTAGTAAAAAACTAGAATGTCAGAGTAAAATCATATAACATTTTTTAACTTAACAGTTGAAATACATTTTAAACATTCCAAATTTAATAAATTGCACTTAAAAAAACAAATATCCTCATCCTTTACAATACATAAATAAAAAATCAATTACCATTTAAATTAATGAATACAACAAATGTGCATAAAATATATTGAAATGCAACATGCAAAGTGTCATTACCTAATCTATAAATAAATGTTATACAGCAACTGAGTAACTTAGCTCAGGTAAAGGACATTGAGGGATTAGTCCTATACTATGAAAGTATCTGTAATAGGTAATGTGCTGAGATATTTGTTAGGTGCATTGACAGTGACAGTAAGAGTAACAAAAGGGACCCAGGAATCTGCCTATAAGTAAAAGTAGTAACAGGTAACATTATCAGGTACTACCTATACGCTAACTCATTTTGTCCTTACACAAATCAATAATATAAACTATGGTTGCCCCCTTTTAAACACAAAGGTGTATGTTGAAATGAAATTAAATAACTTGTCTCAATTCACACAGCCAAGAAGTGTGATGTGGCTGCATAACACACTTATAAAACTACTTAGTACTGTACTGAAATGTGATAGACTGAGGCTAAATTATTCAGGATTAGATTTAAAAAGTGACAAACATTGGGGTGGAGTGTCCAATAAAAAGATATAACTAAGAAAATATTTTAAATGTTTTGAAACACAGTTGTTGATTTCGAGAAAAATAATCAGGGTATCAACACTTTAACAGTTGATAGCTCAATTTTGAAAGTGAAATGTATTTTAATAAATATTACCTTTATAATTATTCAGTGTGTGTATACATTTTGGGGATACCTATAGATATAACTACAAATTATTTGTTGCTGATAATTTCTCTTATTGTATGAAATCATGATTTTTCTTAATTACACAGTTTATTTCAATGAATGTACAACTTTCAAACATTAACTAATATCTTTATTACCTGTTATGCAATGGTATTGGCACAAAGTCAAGTATCAGGTTGTCTAATATTATGCATTTACATGCTAAAGAAAATTAAGTTCATTTACTTAGAAATTAGAGAGTAATTTATTTACATAAAAATTGGAAGCAGAGGTAAAGTATTACATTTATTTTTACATTATAATAGTTAAATAAAATATTTGGCATATTAAACCAGTATATTCCAGAAAAAATGGAAAATAATACAGATATTTTAGTGGCATCTATTTTATTAAAGGTGGGAGACTTTAGGAGGTGCTTAAGGCCCATACAATCAATTTATTTAAAGTTTACATTTAGGTAGTTTTTAGTATATTTGTATAGTCATTTAAGCTACAGCACAAT
This sequence comes from Eptesicus fuscus, assembly GCF_027574615.1. NCBI lineage: Eukaryota > Metazoa > Chordata > Mammalia > Chiroptera > Vespertilionidae > Eptesicus > Eptesicus fuscus. The sequence continues at coordinate 81,262,295 of NC_072474.1, read as the reverse complement.
AGAATTTTGGGATATTTTTTCATCCCTAAAATAAGCCACATGCTCATTAGCAGTTCACTGCCATCTGCCTGTCCTAGGCAACAATCAACCTACTTTTTGTCCTTATAAATGTGCCTCTATTGTACATTTCTACCCCTTCACAGCGTCTTGGAAATAGGACCTCTTTCTTGATCATTACATTTCAGATAGATGGCTCCCAAGTCCTTAAGAAAGACATTCCTGCATTGTAAAACTAGGAGGAGGCTGGGAGATTTACCTTCCAAAGTGTCGGAGAAAGAATTTACAACTGATAGTTCTCTAAAGTAAATGCTAGGAGAAAAGCGAAGTCTGGGAATAGAGTCAGGAAGAAATCTGTCTCAAGTATAGTCAAGCTGAGGAGCGCATTAAGGCTATCTGTATCAATACACATGGGCATACACATCTATACTAATAAAAGGGTAATATGCTAATTAGACTGGGAGACCTTCTGGGCATCCTTCTGGACAAAGCCATAGTGACAGGGCTGAGGCAGAGGTGGTTAGGGGAGAGCAGGCTGGCAGGAGGGGAGTTGGGGGTGAGCAGGCTTGCAGGGGGAGCAGTTGGGGGTAAGCAGGCGGCAGGGGGGGCAGTGGGGGAGATCAGGCTGGCAGGGGGGCAGTTAGGGGTGATCAGACCAGAAGGGGGGAAAGTTGGGGGCAATCAGGCTGGCAGGCAGGTGAGCAGTTAGGAGCCAGCAGTCCCTGATTGCAAGAGGGATGTCTGACTGCCGGTTTAAGCCCAATCCCTGTAAACCGGCAGTAGGACATCCTTCGAGGGTTCCAGATTGGAGAGGGTGCAGTCCAGGCTGAGGGACACCCCCCTCGTGCATGAATTTCGTGCACCGGGCCACTAGTACTACATAATAATATATGTGTATGTGACATAATATAAAGACAAAATACCATTTTCAGGCCAAATTCAGGACTATCCAGCTTTTACTTAGTCTCACGGATCTTATAACTGTCACTAGAGGCCTGGTGCATGAAATTTGTTCACTGGAGGGGGGTTCCTCAGCCTGGCCTGTGCCCTCTCACAGTCTGGGACCCCTCGGATGATGTCTGCCTGCCGACTTAGGCCTGCTTCCAGCCGGCAGTTGGACATCCTTTCACAGTCTGGGACTCCTCACTCCTTACTGCCCACCTGCTCACTGCTCCTTACCACTGGGCTAGCTGCTTCTTTCGCTGCTGTGGAAGGCCTGAGAGGCTCCTGCCACCGCTGATGCGCTCACCAGCCATGAGTCTGGCTTCTGGCTGGCCGGCGCTCCCTCTGTGGGAGCACACTGACCACCAGGGGACAGCTCCTGCATTGAGCTTCTGCCCCCTGGTGGTCAGTGCGCATCGTAGTGACCAGTCGTTCTGGTCATTCCACAGTAATGGTTGCTTAGGCTTTTATTATATAGACTAGAGGCCCATTGCAGGAAGATTCCTACAAGAATAGGGCTTCCTTGGGCCTATTCCTGCAAGAATAGGGCTTCCTGCGGCCAGAGCAAAGAAGAGAAGGGAGCGAAGCCTGCCGAGGCAGGCTTCACTCCCATGTCTGCTGCCTCACTCCCTCCTGTGTCCACTGCCTCGCTCCCTCCCATGTCCGCTGCCTCGCTCCCTCCCGTGTCAGCTGCCTCGCTCCCTCCCATGTCCGCTGCCTCGCTCCCTCCCTTCTCCACTGCCTCGCTCCCTTCTCCGCCACTTCGCTCCCTTCTGCAGTGCTTGGCTTCCTTCTACGCTGTCTTCAGTCTTCACTCCACACCTGCATATGCAAATTAACCTCCATCTTTGTTTGGTTAATTTGCAGACTCACTCCTGATTGGCTGGTGGGCGTGGTGGAGATACAATCAATTTACATGTTTGTCTATTATGAGGTAAGATGTTTTTTCTTTCAATACAAATCCTAGCACACAATAATACCACCCAATTATTTTTTCAAAATTCTCATACAACTGCCTCAGAATAATAATCACAGAACTATCACTAATGACACAAATTCTAAATACATGTTATTTTTGCAGTTCTTTTAATCCTTAATTCATACAACCCTTGATGTACAGTTAACTTACTGTACTTCAAAGTTACTTGAAAGAGTTTTTCTCTGTGGTATACAAATTCAATCTAAAGTTAGGTTGGTTTGTTTTAGTTTACATTTTTAATTTTGAAGAAAACCTTATTAATGTAAAATATTTTCTTGGCCCTAAAATCAAACCTATAAAGTGGTATATTTCTATCTTTTGTGTTTCTCCATGATATTCTTTATTCTTTCCCTTTCTATAGATAATAATAATTACCCCTTGTTACAGTTTATTGTTCTATTGCTTTTTTAGCATATAATTAAATATGCATAGCAATGTGTGTTTGCATCCTATCTAATAAAAGAGAAACATGCAAATTGACCATACCTCTGCTACACCCACCAGCCAATCAGAGCAAGTATGCAAATTAAACCAACAAATATGGTGGCAGCCATGGAGCTGGAGTGAGCAGGAGGCTTGGGTTGCCCCTGGTGATGGAGGATGCCAAGCTTCCCGCCTTCCCTGGCTGGCCCTGGGCTCCGCTCAAGGCTACAAATTTCAATTATAGAAGATAAATAAATCCCAGATACCTGCTTCCAGCTGGCCCTGACCTCTGCTCAAGTAGGCACTGAAAAAAAAAAAAAAGAAAAAAAGGAGGGGCTGGGAGCTTGGGTCACCGGGGATCATGGCCAGCCTGCAAACAGACCCTCACCCATGTTGGCCATGCCCTCCCAGTGGGAACCCTCACCCCATGGGGGCATGGCTGGCCTGCAAACCACCACAGGCCCCTCGCCCAGGCCACCCCATGCCCCAAGTGAACCCCCACCCTGATCCGGGACACCCTTTAGGGCAAAGCAGCCAGCCCCCACCTGTGCACCAGGCCTCTATCTATACTAATAAAAGGGTAATATGCTAATTAGACTGGGAGACCTTCCAGGAGACCTTCCGATGTTCTTCTGGACAAAGCCATGGTGGCAGGGCTGAGGTAGAGGTGGTTAGAGACCAAGAGGGGAGGGCAGTTGTGGGTGAGCAGGCCAGGATGGGATGGCAGTTGTGGGTGAACAGGCTAGTAGGGGGCAGGGCCATTGGGGGTAAGCAGACCAGCCGGGGGGGGCAGTTGGGGGTGAGCAGGCCTTCAGTAAGGGTCAGTTAGAGGTGATCAGGACAGCGGTGGGGGGAAGTTTGGAGTGAGCAGGCCAGCAGGGGGGCAGTTGAGGGTGAGCAGGCCAGTGCGGAGGGAAGGTGGGGACGAGCAGGCCAGCAGGGGGGTACAGTTGGAGGTGAGCAGGCTGGCACGGGGGGCAGTTGGGGTGATCAGGCTGGCGGGGGGTACATTTGGGGGCAAGCAGGCCAGCGGCAGGGGGCAGTTGGGGGTGAGCAGCAGGCAGGCAGAGTGGTTAGGGGCAATCAGGCAGGCAGGCAGGCAGGTGAGCAGTTAGGAGCCAGCAGTCCAGGATTGTGAGAAGGATGTCTGACTGCCAGTTTAGGCCTGGTCCCTGTAAACTGGCAGTAGGAAATCCTTTGAGGGGTCCCAGATTGCAGAGGGTGCAGGCCGGGCTGAGGAACACCCCCCTTCCCCCGTGCACGAATTTCGTGCACTGGGCCACGTGTGTGTGTGTGTGTGTGTGTGTGTGTGTGTGTGTGTATTCAAATTTGTAGCTCCCTCCCTGCTACAGACTGAATATTTGTGTCCCCTCAAAATTCATGTGTTAACACATAAGCCCTAATGTGATGGTATTAGGAGGTGGGGCCTTTAGGAGGTGCTTAGTTCATAAGAGTAGAGCCCTCATGAATGGGATTAGTGCTTTTATCAGAGACCCCACAGAGCCCCCTCATGCCTTCTGGCATGTGAGATTACAGTGAGAAAACAGCTTGTCAGTGAGGAAGCAGGCTCTCAGAAGACACCAAAACTGCTGGCACCATAAATTTGGGCTTTGCAACTGTGAGCAATAAATGTTTGTTGTTTATAACCTATCCAGTATATAGTATTTTTGTTATAGCCATCCTAATAAATGAAGACACTCCATTTTCACATTATGTTAGATACACACAATTTTCTCCACTTGATTTTAAAATAATAGTAAATGTAGCTCACTTCATATAGAGATATAATTTATCATTTTTTAAGTTGAAATAGTATTTGCATAGTACTCTGCTATCCTACCTAATAATAGACAGATATGCAAATTGACCGCACCTTTGCTACACCCAAGCCACGCCCACCAGCCAAGCCCACCAACCAATCAGGACGAGTATTCAAATTACCCCAACCAAGATGGAGGCTAATTTGCATATCAAGACAGTGTAGAAAGAAGCCAAGAGCTGCAGAAGGGAGCAAAGCTGCAGAGAAGCAAGCAAGCTGGGGGGAGGAGAAGGGAGGAGCGGAGGCAGGGCCGGGGGAGAAGGGAGAAAAGCAGGCGGGCTGGCAGCGAAGGCGGGGTGGGGGAGAAGGGAGGAGAGCAGGCGGGGCAGGGTAGAGTGCAGCAGGAAACCCTATTGCAGGATTCTTCCTGCAATGGGAACACTAGTGTGAATATAATACATTATATTTGATCAGTTCCCCTGCTAATGAATATTTAGTCATTATTATGAGAGACTATTATAATCACAATATTTTTGAGAATGTATGTTTTCTTGAACTATTAGAAGAGGAGATTGGCAGTAAAAAAGAAGAAACTCTTACCCTTTGAGACAGCATAGAGGGACCTGAAGAGTATCATGGTAAGTCAGTCAGAGAAAGGTAAGTATCACATGATCGCACTCATATGTGGAATCTAAGTAATAAAATAAACTGATGAATGGAGTGGATCCAGAGAAATGGAAGCATGAAACAGAGTGCAGAATCTCAGAGGGAAGGTGGGGGTGGGGGTAGGGGTGGGGTGGGTGAGTGGAAGGTAATCAACCAGAAACCTGTATGCATATATGCATATCCCATGGACAACAGACAATAGGGTGCTGAAGACCTGGGGTAGGGGAGTGTAGGGGGGAATGGAGGGGGTCAATGTAATACTTTGGGGGGAAAGGAGGAGATATGTAATACTTTCAATAATAAAGAATTATTAAAAAGAATAAAACAGTATTTCTAATACTGTATTTTCTGGCGTATAAGACGACTGGGCGTATATAAGATTTTCCTGGGTTAAAAAGTCGTCTTATACGCCGGAAAATATGGTAATAATAATTCAAAAAAGAGGAGAGTGGGCTAAATCAGTTCTCTTATTTTTATCATCTATAGGTGTTTTTTCTATAGTTTTTCCCAAGTGTTAAAAATATTTGCTTCATCCCACCCCAACTTCTTTCTAGCCTCTCTTTTCATTTGCTTCTATTGAATCTGTCAGTTCAATTTAGATTTACTTTCAGGATTCCTCCTCAGGTCAGGGCTTTGTACTTTCTGGACAAAGGGAGTTACAGTTAATTCATTTTGATAGTCCCTATTGTGGTCCTGTTGCATCCTAGAAAACTCCCTCCCCATTTTATGTGCGGCTCTCAAATTAGCTCGCTGAGATTTCTGCCGAGTAGCTTGTGGAATTTGGGGTTTCTCTGCACCTTTTGAAGTTACTTTGCTATTCTCTGAAGTTTTCTTTTAATTATAAAAACAACAGCCATATGTCTACTGCTATGATAATTACTTTATTGGTATGGCACTTAATATTTTTCAAACTATTTCAGTTCTTAATAATTTGAAAAATATTTCAGTTAATTTCATTTTTACAATCCTAATGGTCCTAATTCTATATCACTTTGTTTAAGATATCTGCCATCCATGTCAAAAGGAGTTTGTATGTGGTAGAGCCAGAATGGAACCCAGCTTCCAACTTGAAGCCAAAAGCATACTCCATACCATCATGGCTTACTGGGAGGCTGGATGTAAACAATTCTATCAATCAGTTAGAGTTTCTCCATGTTTTCAAGACTTAAGGGAAATAGTTCAAGAATATCCTAAACCAGTAATATTCATTATATCAAGTTGTAGTTCTAAAAACTCAACGAGTATATGAGTGACAGAGCAAGTCACTGTCACCATTGAGAAGATATGATGTATTAAATCTCCTGTCTCCTCATCTAGAATCCTATACAGTAATTAAATCGAAAAATTCCCAGAAGGAAAGAATGAATTCTCTGCTCTTTTACCTCATTAAAACATTATTCTTTTAAGTGAAAACAGCCAATTGCCTTTAGGAAAAACTGCCTTCTGAATTTGAAAATACTCTTTCTTTCACTCTTCACTACCTGACATAATATATAGAGGATTAAAATATGTGAATCTCACCGGCTCATTCATTAGTTTGCATTAATAATGAAGTAAAAGTAAATGTCCTATTTCTAAGTGTCCCCTGGTAGGTTCTGGTGGCAAGGGGTTTAAGCAAATTTTCTCACTGTCAGAAAATCATAGACTGTTATGAAGCTTTCATTATTCTGGTATTTTATCTGTTAACCTATGATCCTAATTCCTTGAATTGTGAACCAGAAGGCAATATTTTCCAATATAAATGATTGCATGTAAAATAAAAATAAAGGTTATATAATATGCTTTGATAAAATTTTGGATCATGTACGTATCAACAAACCTGCTATACTGAGGGACAGTGTACTGGCTGACATGGCATAACTTTTAAAATATATTCCTATATTGCTGTCAATTGTAACTATAGTAATTTTGGTCCAAACAAGAAATAGAAAACACACAGTAGTTAAACAGTGGAAGTTTAAAATAAGAATAAATAGCTTTAATAAAAAAAAATAACTATCAGTTTTAAGAAAATTCTATATAGTACTGTAAGACAAAGGAAAGTACTTAAGAAAGATTAAGGTTAAGGTTTCTGATCTCATCGAAAATAATAAAGTACATTTGGAGCTGAGAAGCAATAAATATAAACTGATGACTGACAAAGTAACTAAGCAAATTGCTAGGTCACATGAATAACAAATAACAAGATGATGAGGCCATAACAGGGCTGGAAAAACCTTTTAAATAAGTTCATGACAATCATTGTGCATTTGTGGTTCTTTCCTTTTTTAATATGCAAGCTGCTTAATACATAATCTAAAGTCTTTCATATTCTATATTATTTTCCACCACAGCTCAGACATTTTTCCCACTACTAAATGCTTCATGGGTAATTAAATATGTACAATTAATGAGTAATGATAATAAATAAAGGTAAATTCAGATAAAATATTAATACACACACACAAATATATATAAATATATGTATATGTATGTATACATGAGAGTTGAGAGTTAGAGACTACTTATAGTACAATGACTTAATTCATTTTACCTGAGGTGAAAGTATAAATTTTAGTTAAGAGTTAAGCTTTAGAATCATACTTTGTAAGTTGAATTTCTAAATCTCCACTAATGCCTTTGTTTGGGTGAGTTAACTTAGTTCTGTATCCCTCACGTTACTGAATTAAAAAATAAAAGTGAATAATACTAAAATCTACCTTAGTGGGATGTAACCAATTTAATTGTTAATTATAAATATATAGAACAAAGCAGAAAAATAATAAATACTCAACAAACATGACTATGATTACAACTATCAGTACTATGGATTGATCCAAGAGAAATGGTTCATGAACTTGGAGTGATTTGATAAAAACTGTGAGTATAATATTCTTGTCATGGTAAGAAATATCTAAACTTTAAATTTTTCTTAATATCAGATATTAAAATTTAGCTCTCTAGTAAAGACAAAGTATTTTAACAATGTTATTGAAGCTTATTTTTTTCTGGGTGACACTTAGGAGAAAATAATTCCCATAGGTAGATACACCAGTGGGGAGCTGGTTCTGACACAGAGATAGAGCACCCAGAAGCAAATTCAAATAATACTTCTGATAATGATATATTCCACAATAAGATACCACTTCACGTTCATTAGGATGATTATTATTAAAAAGGAAATAAGTGTTGACGAGATGGAGAAATCAGAACCCTCATGCATTGGAGTTAAGAATGTAAAATAGTAAAGCTGCTGTCAAAACCTTATGTTGTTTCTTCAAAAAGTTAAACATATAATCAGCATAAGATCCAGCAATTCCACTTCTAGGTAGATATACAGAAGGAATTCAAAGTAAGGGATCAAACAGATACTAGTATGTTTATACCAATGTTCATATTAGGGTTATTCATAATAGCCAAAAAATGGAAACACCCCAAAAGTTCACAGAAAGATGAATGGATAAACATAATATATTGCCTTTGCTCTAATTCAACTTGATCTATAATTTACTTTGATCCTACATTTGTCATTGCTGCCAATTGCAAAAAGAATAGGTCTTAATAAAAACACAAGTTTAATATCTATGTTATGAATTTAAAAAGTCTGTAAGTCATTGAAAAAGAAAAGAGGAATATAAGAGGCATCAGAGACATCTTATACTTCTATCTGGAAATTTTCCAGGCTCACATAAGGAACAAGAGTGTGAACAACCAAAGTGGCCCTGTGTTAGTCTTTTATATGAATAGGGTTTAGTAGAACTCCATTATTTCTCATTATTACTAATATTGAATTCTTGAGCTGGAATGTTTCCAAAAAGCTTGGAATTTACTAAAAATCAGTCATAAGAAAACTGTCAGAAGATCCATAATTGAAATATAAAGCACTTATCTGGGTAAGTACACTTAGTACCTTATTAGAGAGTCTATTCTGGGACCTCATAGTACTTTAAGTTGGTTAGAGGAGGGATGGGAATGTTTCTTTGTACAATTTGACATTATGTAAAAGAGAAAAGGAGTTGCTGAAGATTTTATCATGAGTATTAAGCATATAAAATAGATTAGCTCTTCTGAAAAATAAAATTATCCTCTTTGTGGACAGAGTGACAGGAAAGTGGTGGTGAAGGTTAAAGAATCAGACTTGCTAAACTCCAAACCTCAAACACAAGATAATGACCAGGAAATGGTACCAAAGCCACAACATTCTTGATGGAGAAATGAAGTCAGAAAATGAGCATGAAATCTAGAATTAATCTCGCTCCTGCCACCTATGAAAACAATGTTTAAAAAAGGGGGTGGGGGAAAGGCTGAAAATACTATTTGAGGCAATAAGGAAGTATCTACCTATCTGCTTCTTGAAGTGGCAATAGAAAGGGAAGCAGCCATTCTGGAAAATGAGGCTAAAATGTCCCCAGAAATAAGAAATGTAGATCTTGGAAAGAATCAAGATGGAGGCATAGGTAAACACCTGTACTAGCTGCCTCTCACAACCACATCAAAATTACTACTAAAAGACAGAACAACTATCATCCAGAACCATGGGAAAACTGGCTGAGTGGAAGTACTACAACCAGAGAGGTAAAGAAGAAAGCTCATTGAGACTGGTAGGAGGTGCAGAGGTGCGCTGCTTTTTCAAACAGGAGGGAGATACAAGCTCCCGCTTGCTCTGAATTCCAGTTCCAGGCGAGACTCTGGGGGACCCAGACACATACGGGGAGAAACTGGACTGTCTGGCATCAGGGCAGAAACACGAGGGTGGCTTTCTTTCAGACAGAGGTGCTTGCAGCAGTCATTGTTCCTGTGCTAGGACCTCTCTGGTGCAGGGCTGACTGGCAGCCATTGCTGTTTGCTCCACCCTGGTGATTCCCTAAGACCCCACCCCACCCAATTTACAACCCCACCCAAGCAGTGTGAATATGAATGGCCTGTCCTTTCTCAGCCTAAAATCTGTCAAACAAGCAGCAGCTGGCTCACGGAGCTCCAAAGCTATCAAAGGGAGGCCCAAGGCTGGAAGCACCAGCCTGCCTTGCTTCATAGCTGGGCCTCATCTGGGCACTTCCAAACTCGATACAGAGAGGTGGAATCTGCAGATCTCTCTGTAGCTCCTACTGGATGGCCCCAGGCAGTGGCTAACTTTGCACCTCCTTGGAGATCCAAGAGCCAGTGTACACAGTGGTCAGTTTGAGACCATACCATATTACAACTCTTCACATCCATAAGTGACATACTCAAGGGGCAGACTCAGTGAGCACCAAAATCCCACTGAAGCAAGTCCTGCCCCATAAGGGTGTCTCCTGCACAGCAGCTCTTCCATTGTAGACACAGCTGGTCCTCACAAACAATTGGCCTAGAGGTCAATTCCTCCCAGTGATACCAACAGCAATCAAGGCTCAACTACAACAATACTGTGCACACAGCCCACAAAGGGGTGCACCAAGAGTGTCCACCTCAGGTGATGGGGAGGCGGAGCCACTGGGCTCTATAGGACATCTACCACACAAGGCCACTCTATCAACTCAAGGAGACTTAGGAGCTACCCAATACATAGAAACAAACACAGGGAATCAGCCAAAATGTGGAGACAAATAACCATGTCACAAATGAAAGAAATGGAAGAAAGCAAAATACTGGATATAGAGTTCAAAACCACAGTTATAAGGTTACTCAAGAATCTTCTATAAACCTCAGAGGAACTTAGTGAGACCTTCAAGGATCTTAGTGAGAATGCAAAAAAAAAAAAAAAAAAAAAAAATGGAAAAGGACTAGTCAGAAATTAAGCATACACTGACTGAAATAAAGAATAATATGCAGAGATTCAATAGTAGACTAGAGGATCCCAAGAATCAAGTCAAAGATTTGAAATATGAGGAAGCAAAAAACACCCAACTGGAAGAGCACAAAGAAAAAAGAATCCAAAACTATGAAGATAGTGTAAGGAGCCTCTGGGACTACTTCAAGTGTACCAACATCCCAATTATGGCGGTGCCAGAAGAAGAGAGAGAGTAAGATATTGAAAACCTATTTGAAGAAATAATGATAGAAAACTTCTCCTACCTGGTGAAAGAAATAAACTTACAAGTCCAGGAAGTGCAGAGAACCACAGAGAAGAGGATTCAAAAAAGGACCATACTGAGACACATCATAATTAAAATGCCAAGGGCAAAATACAAAGAGAGAATATTAAAAGCAGCAAGAGAAAAACAGTTAGTTACCTACAAGGGAGTACCCATACAACTGTCAGCTGATTTCTCAACAGAAACTATGCAGGCCAAAAGGGAGTGGCAAGAAATATTCAAAGTGATGAATAGCAAGAACCTACAACCAAGATTACTCCATCCAGCAAAGCTATCATTTAGAATTGAAGGTCAGATAAAGAGCTTCACAGACAAGAAACAGCTAAAGGAGTTTATCACCACCAAACCAATTATATGAAATGCTGAAGGGTGTTCTTTAAGAAGAGAAATAAGAAGAAAAAGGTAAAGTTAAAAAAATTATGAACAACAAATACATATCTATCAATAAGTGAATCTAAAAATCAAATGAATAAAAAAATATGATGAACAGAATAAACTGGTGAATGTAATAGAATCAGGGGCATGGAAAGGGAGCAGACTGACAATTCTCAGGGGGAAGGGAGTGTGGGGGTTGTGGGAAGAGATTGGACAAAGATCTTACATCTATGGACGAGTACAGTGGGGAGGCAAGGGCCTGGGGTGGGGTAGGAACTGGGTGGAGTGGAGCTATGGGGGGGAAAGAGGAACATCTGTAATAATCTGAACAATAAAGATTTTTAAAAACACACAAAAAAACCTTCAGCTCCTCATTCCCCCTTCCAAAAAAAAAAAAAAAAAAAAAGTAGATCTTTGGAATGAGATCAACCTGCAACAACTCTAATGTCTAATGCCTGCTCAGAGGCCCAGATGAGGCAAAAGAAGATAAATCTACCTCCATAGAACAGATAATTTTTGGAAAGGAAAAACTGAACACCAAAACACATGCACACACACACACTACTACCTCCACTACCACCACCAATTTACAAGGAAAACTAATACTTAAAAGTTAGTTAACAAAGGATAAGATATACTGAATCATATTTAATTCATTATTACTAGTAGCTCTGCGCATGAATCTGTGCACCAGCATCTAGCCAGTAGCTTGCTGCCACCCTCCGGTAGCTCTCTGCCCACTGCCCCGCCCTCCTGAAGCTCCGCCCGACCCCTCCCTTCCCCTCTCCCTCTATTCTCCCCCTCATAGCTTGCTTCCCTGCCCCCTCCTGTAGCTCTCCGCTGCCCGCTTGTAGCTCACTGCCCCACCCTCCTGCTGATCCGTGATCCAGTAGTTAAGTGGTCCATTTGCATATTCCATCTTTATTACATAGGATTTATCATTGAGTAATACTGACTCTTCTTAAAAGCCTATGGTTTGGGTTGGAGCATGGGTGGGTAGTGATTATCCTGGGAACTTATATGCATGTATGCATAGCCCATGGACACAACAATAGAGTGGTGAAGGACTGGGAGGGGTGGGTGCAGGATGGAGGGGGTAAATGGGAAACAAATAAACAAGCAAAGGGGACATCTGTAATACTTTCAATAGTAAAGATAAATAAAAATTTAAAAAGCCAATGGTGACTTCTCATTTTTAGAAAAAAATCCAAATGCCTTACTACTATTTCCAGTTTTTATCTGTTCTCTGTGTACCTTTCAAACTTCAGTCTCTTTGCCCTCGTTTCCTTCTCATCAGCCAGCCTGGTGATTTTTCTATTGAAGGAATAAGATAAGCTCATTCCAGAAGTTTTGTGTTGCTGTTCTTCATGCCCCAAATATTCTTGCTCTAGACCTGTCTGTTTAGTAAGGTAGCTACTCAGTCACATCCAGCTATTCAACTTTGAAATGAAGTTAATTAAAATAAATGCCCAGCCAGAGTGGCTCAGTTGGTTGGAGCATCGTCCCATGCATGGAAAAGTTGCTGGTTCAATTCCTGGTTAGGGCATATACCTGGGTTTCGGGTTTGATCCTCGGTAGGGTGCATATGGAAGGCAACCAATGGATGTTTCTCTCTCTCTTTCCCTCTCCCTTCCTCTCTCTAAGCATATCCTTGTGTGAGGATAATAATAATACTAATACTACTAATAATAATAATAATAATAATAATAACAATGAAATAAATTTCTAAAAAATAAAATTAAGTAAATAAAAATAAAACTTCAAGTCCTTAGTCACACAAGTCATATTCCAGATGCTCCTCTGCCACAGGTGGCTAACACTTAACTGGACAGTGTGGAAAACATTGCTATCCTACTTAGTTCAACTGGGCAGCACTGCATAGACCAGACGGGCAAACTTTCCCTGTAAAGGGCAGATAGTAAATATTTTGAGCCATATGGCCTCTGTCATAATTATTCGACTTTTCTGTTGTAGTATTAAAACAGCCACAGACAGTGCCAACAGATGGTCAACGCTGTGTTTCAGTAAATCTGTGTTTAAGGAAAATGTTGGATTTGGCCCACAGGCTATAGTTTGTTGTTCCCTGTTTTCCATATTTCTGAGGCTTCCTTTTTAATGTTATGCCTGTAAACAACAATGTAAATGGTGCCACTTCCAAGTTTTTAAATAATATTTGACTATGATCTGCCCATAGGCATCCTTAATGGACCATGTTGTTTTAGGCGAAGAGATTTGGCCACCCCAAAACATGTCTTTTTTGCATAAGGTTTATTTTAAGTTCATTATTTTTAAGCAACCACAGACCTAGGTAAAGTTCTAAACTTGAGTAGAAGTTACCCTATCATGAAAAAATTCACTTGCATGAGGAAAATCTCCATTTGTAAGGGGCCTCCCTTGCTGTACTAGAAAGAGGGGGTTGACTTTATCTCTAGAAACTCTTATCAATGCAGAAGACAATGAGTTAAATCTATGCAACAGTCTTACCCTGGTTTACTGGGCTTTTCCTGGTAACCTCCCATGATAAACTCTTACCACCAACATCTCCTTTGGTCTTTAAATGAGAATAGTAGCTATTTTGGGGAATTACTGAATTTTACTGGATCTCTCCCATGTGTACATGTTACTAAACTTTTGTTTGCTTTTTTATTAATTTGTCATATGCCAATTTAATTATTAGGCCTGTGACTTAGGACAGTGCCAGTATTTTTTTTTCTTTTTCTTATTCTTTCCCTCCCCTACATTGTTTTGTGTCTTTAATAGCATTTAATGACATAGGTAAGTTGTGTTTAATTTCAAATAGTTGACCTGAATGAATATACATGGAAACTCCTGGTTCCATTGAAGGTTCCCTGCTGTGTGCACCTATAACTTTACAGAAAGCACAAAAGGAGACTCTCTCAGTCTTTGTAGAAACTACATTAATTTAACATGTTCTTCCTCTCCTAGTTTTTAATGGTAATTACAATCTATATATATAAAAGCCTAAGCAACCATCACAACCAAACAGATGACTGAACAGGCTGTGTGGGGCTACTAGGCCAGCAGGAGAGTTAGTGAGGGGCGACCAAACGACCGAACAGCAGGCTGCGTGGGGCAACCAGGCTGGCAGGGGCTTAGTAGGGGCAACCAAATGAGTGAGCAGCTGCATGGGGCTATCAGGCCTGCAGGGGGGGCAGTTGGGGGCAACCAGACCAGCAGAAGGGGCAGTGAGGGATGACCAGGCCAGCAGAGGGGGGCAGTGAAGGGTGACCAGGTTGGCAGGGGGGCAGTTGGGGGCAACCAGGTTGGAAGGGGGGCAGTTGGGGGTGATTATACCTGCAGGGGGGCAGTTGGGTGTGAACAGGCCAGCAGGGGGGGCAGTTGGAGGCAACTACAGAAAGCACAAAAGGGGGCAGTTAGGTGCAATCAGGCAGGCAGGCAGGTGAGCAGTTAGGAGCCAGTGGTCCCAGATTGTGAGAGGTATGTCAGATTGCCTGTGGATTGGGCCTAAACCAGCAGTCTGACATCCCCTGAGGGGTCCTGGACTGGAAAGTGTGCAGGTTGGGCTGAGGGGACCCCCCCTGTGCACAAATTTCATGCACTGGGCCTCTAGTAGCTTTTATAAAACCCATTAGAGGTCCAGTGCATGAAATTCATGCACGGGAGGTGGGGGGGGGGAGGTGTTCCTCAGCCCAACCTGCAACTTCTCCAATCCAGGATCCATCAGGGGATGTCCTACTGACAGCTTAGGCCCACTCCCCGTGTTTCTCTGCTCTCTGTGGGGCCTGGCTGCTTTGCCACCACTGTGCAGATGAAGCTGCCACACCCTGCCATCAGCTCTCTGCGGAGCCTGGGGGCTTCGCCATTGCTGCGGCAATGAAGCCGCCATGCCCCGCTATCCACTCTCTGCCTGTAGGATTTCGGGGTTTTGCCATCGCTGCCGCCACACAAACAAAGCCACTACGCCCTGCTGTCTGCTCTCTGTCTGCTGTGCCTGGGAGCTTCACTGCCATTGCCTCTCGAAGGAAGCCACCACTCCCTGCTGTCTGCCGGGCCTGGGGGCTTCGCCACCACCACGGCAACGAAACCCCCATGCCCCACTGTCTGCTCTCAGCGGTGGGGCTGAAAGAACTGGGGGACTTCAGTGGGGCTGACAGGACTGGGTGCCACCATCTTTGTGATGGAGTGATGGTTAATTTGCATATTACCCTTTTATTAGCTAGGATTTTCCTTTTGATTAGGATATCAGAGATCTGGAGAAATAAGCAGAGGAACAGACACCAATCTCTTATATTCTACCTAATATCAACTTAAGAAGCATCTAAACCTGTAGAGAATTTTTATAAGAAGTTATTTTAGCTAAAATGATGACAATGCCAGGAAGCTAGATCTTAAATGCTCCTGAGAATAACAGTTTTCTATTTTTTTAAATATATTTTTATTGATTTCAGAGAGGAAGGGAAAGGGAGAGAGAGATAGGAAGGGAACGGGAGAGAGATAGAAACATCAATGATGAGAGAGAATAATTGATCAGCTGCCTCCTGTACACTTCGCACTGGGGATTGAGCTCACAACCCAGGTATGTGCCCTTGACCAGAATCAAACCCAGGACCCTTCAGGCCACAAGGGTCTACCCACTGAGTAAAACTGGCCAGGACTTCTATTTTGTTTTAATGCATTTGGAATTAAGGAGACAATGTAAAGAAGACTATATGAAGGTGGGGAGAAAAATCAAGGTAGAGGTTAGTTTTGAGAATAATTAAGATCATGTGTTTTCTTGGGGGTACTATAGCTTCACAGGGGTCTGAAAAATAGGCATTTCAAAGGTGTCAACCTACATGCACACAAACAATGGACAGAGCTTGCTTAAGGCAAAATAAGTCTTGGCTAAAAAAAATTACATGCCTGGGGCTTGACTATTCACCTGTGACCTGCCCAGTTAGGAATTTATGATCAGATTACCCTGTGAGGTTACTTTCAGTTAATTTTATTATAGCACACCTTTTTCATTCATTCTGATCAATTTGGTCAAGAAATTATCATGCCATTGATTGATAAATTAGATGTCAGGTTATTCCTATGTCTTCAAGCAGATATTGGGGATCTTCTTTCTGAAATGATACAAAGAAGATACTATATTTGAGTGAACTAGATCTCAACATATTTTCTAATTTTAAATGTGGTATTTATCCATTTTTTTTAAGTTTATGCCTAGTAGGCTTTCCTGCTCTATTAATTAATTATGTTTTGTGAGTTCTCTCCTGACCTTTAGGTAGTGTGTCACTCAGGATTCTCTTCTAACCTCCTTGTAGTCATGATACCATTAATAACCTGGTTATTATTTACAGGAAAGGAGTAGAGAGATGCTTAGATAAAATAGGCACGCATGCCCTTTATACAGCTTTGCCAGAAAGCTACAGTTTAACATTCTCCAAATCTATTCCCCGAAAATCAATGGGGAAAAGGATTGGATGAAGGCAGTTTAGAGGCAGGCACAATTAGGTCTGGGTGAGATGGTAAGATGTTTACCTGTCAGTCACACCTGGGGTCAAGTCAGTGGCCAGAATTGGTGTAGCCACTATAAGCATGGGAGGAATTGATACTTAAATTCCTGAACAAAGGGTGTTCCCTCTCTCTTGTGCCCTCGGGCTCTTGGCCCTCTTGCTCTCTTGGGACTCCTGCTTCAGGTGGCATGCTCCCTGATATTTGCCCATGTGGCTCATGGCCATTGGTCCACACATGTGGCATTGGTCCACACAATGGACCAATGGAACCCACACAATGGACCAATGGAACCCACACAATGGACCAATGGATTAACCCTTTGCACTCACTTGCTTTTTTCTCGATTCCTTTATTCTACTCAGGATTTAATTTTTTAAATACCCCAGATTTTACAAAGCATGGCAGTAGAATAAAAAACTGGAGTTTCTTTTCATACAAACTTATTTATTTGGATTTTTTTTATATTTCAAATTATTGATACATTCAAAGAGTATAAAAAGAACTGCTACCGATGCTAACCATGTCGAGTCACACTCGACATCCGAGTGCAAAAGGTTAAACCTATTCTAATGCTATACTGAACTCAACTCCACCATGGAACAGAAACTCTGGACACTGGCTTTGTTCTGGCCCTGCTGAATCCCCAGCTGTAACTTTACCCGGACAGGTTTAAAGACAATGGGACTTTAGAAACCCCTGGATGTAACTCCATGAAAATAAAGCCTTTTATCACATCTCATCCTCCTGTGGGGGCCTCCTGAAGTGCTCATTCCAGTTAGTGGCACCCCAAGAACCCCATTCCCACTAGCGACAGAGGAATCCCACCAACCCAATCCTCCTGCAACAGTCACACTGTATTTCTTCAAGTTCTTGAAAAGCATTTGGAACACTTTTCTGTCCTTGACCCCTGGGTCATTTCAATTTAACATTTGGGCTAAACTTGCATATGACACATTCCGGAAATTTTCCATGTCCTCCTTCTGTTTATTCTCTTCTTTCACTGTTATTTTCATGTAGATTAACTTACAATGCAACTTTCATTGGGCAAAAAGTAATAGAAATCATGTCCTTTGGTTAAAACTAGTATTGCATACTAGTTAGGAGCATGTTTCTTAAAAAAAAAAAATCATACTTAAAAATCAAGATGTAAGTTTACATATAGAAAATTTCACCCTTTTTAGCACACAGGTCTTCAATTTTGGACAAATGTATACAGTCCTCATATTATATCCATAATCAATATGAATAGCTCTATCACCTCAAATAAATTTCCACTGCTCTTGTTATAGAAAAATTCCACTGGACAGAATTAAACTGGCAAGGAAAAGCTTATTACGACAATACAATAGAGGTCAACACTGTTGCAATAGGGAAATAATTGAACACAACTTTGCTGAAACGAAAGGCAAAAGAGTATTTAAAGCTGGAGTGAACCAGTGGAAAAGGACAACAGAACACCAGGGGTGAGCTTGTCAACATGAATAGACCATCTGAGTTTGCTAATTGGGGCTTATCAAAGTTATGCCCCTACCCTTTCATAGAGACTTGGAAATAAGGGCTCTTTCTTGGATTACATTTCAAATGGATAGCTCCCAGGTCTTTGAGGATGCATCACATGGGTTATAAAACTGGCAAGAATCTGGGTGAAGATTTACATCTCAGAAGGGAAGAGAAAAATTTACAACTGAACGTTTTCTGAAGTAAATGCTCAAAGAAAAGGGAAGTCTGAGATATACAGTTGAAGTAAACTTCTTAAGTTTAACCAGGCTGAGGGGAATTTTAAGGCCTAAGTCACCCTTTGATAATCAACCAGCCCTTTTACTCCAGGCCTTTGGAAATGACTCGACTTTTTTTCTGCCTTGAGTTTTGCTGTTGCAAGAATCCTAATATATAAAGAGCCAGGGGCCATCATGACCGAAACAACTGGATGGACGACTGGTCGCCATGAGGTGGCATTGACTGGTGAGTGGGCTGAACTGCTGACCTCTCGGTCCCTTCCCCCAGCTCCCGCGAGCAGTGGAGGCAGCTCCCTTCTGCCTCCCTCAGGTTGAGGTGGCTCCCACCCACTTCCTGCGAGTGGAAGTGGCTTGCTCCCACCTCTCACTCCCACCTCCTGTGGACACCGGTGGCTCCTACCGGTCTCCAGTGAACCGCTGCCACTGCCCACTGTAGCCAGCGAACCAGCCTGATCAGGGGGTGGGGCTGGCCAACCTCACAGCCCCTCCCCCTGCCGGCCTGCCCCTGATGGGACTCTCCCATCCCAATCAGGAGCGGGCTGCATAGAGCCTGGACCCTTCCTGGCAGCCCCAAGTCTCTGGGGTTGAGAATTCTAATGGCCCTGCCCAGAGAGTAGAGGCGCCTGACAGGCAGGGACAGGGACCACAGGCCTCCAGGGAGCACCGCAGAGTTGGCAAGGAGAGGAGAGGGCCTGTGGAGGGGGAGGAGGTGAAGCCAGTGGACATAAGCCCAGAATCCAGCCCTGCCCCCAGAGGCAGCGGGCCCTCAACCCAGAACCCCAGCCCGAATCAGAAGAGCCTGAGGGAGGCTTCAGGAAGCTCTACGCAGAGCTGCGTGTTGAGAACGAGAGACTTCGTGAGGCCCTGACCCAGACCACACTTCTGACTGGCGCAGCTCAAGGTGGAGCTGGAGCACACCAAGCAGAGGCTGGAGCGCTTTGCAGAGAGGCCGGCCCTCCTGGAGCTGGAGAGATTTAAGCTCAGGGCCCTGGAGTGCAAGGCCACTGAGCTGAAAGAGGAGCTGAAGGGCCTGTCCAACCTCCGTGCTGTCAACCAGCATCTCAAGGACGAGAACGCGGCCCTGATCCACGTCATCAGCAAACTGTCTAAGTGACCCGGGAGGACTTGCCCCTGCACCCACATTTATACAGCTGCTGCTGCCACACGCCCCCCTTCCCCTGTGTGAACACGAGTGGACAGGGCTGTCGGGGAGTCTCTGAGAAACCATAACCTCCCATCGGGACCTCCAGGCTGGGAGAGGAGGACAGAGCCCCCAGGAGCAAAGGGGTCCATCTGAGGCCAGGATGGAGAGGGGAGGCTGAGCCAGGTAGGGGTATCAGGGCTGCAGGCAGAACCAGGAAGGAACTGAGGACCAGGAAGTGCCAGGACCAGTAGCCAGGACCAGAGTGGCCACTTGGAGGTCCCCTCTCACTTATGCTGCCACCAGTCACCCTTCCCACCCCTGAGCAGGGATCTGAGAATGTGCCAAGCATCACGCCAGCCTGGGCTGGGTGGGCCTGTATATAGGCCACATGTGCAATAGGGAGGAATGTCTTCTATTTTTTGCTGCCCCCTCCCCGATGCTGAGAAGAAGGTATTTTTGAGCAGTTGGGGGTGTCTGGCTGGCAGGGGAAGGCAGTTGGGGGAGATCGGGCCGGCAGGGGAGGGCAGTTGGAGGCGATTGGGCCAGCAAGGCAGTGGTTAGGCATCAATCAGGCCAGCAGGGGAGCATTTAGGGGCCAGCAGTCCTGGTAGTTGGACATCCCCTGAGGGGTCCCAGATTGTATAGGGTGCAGGCCAGGCTGAGGGACACCCCCCCCCCCATACCATTGCACGAGTTTCATACACTTGGCCTCTAGTATCCTATATAATAATTGAGGGATATGCTAATTATCTCAGATGCCTTAGCAGGCATGACCAGTGAGGCGCATAATAGTCACGACTGGTCAGGCATGGTCTGGGAGCTGCCCCCAGCAGAAAAGGCCACCGGCGGGGGCGTGCGCGGACCCATGGCGCTGCCCGGCCCAGAGGCCGCCCAGCCGGGGCTTGCGAGCAGTCACGCCACGCCGCCTGGCCTGGAGGATGCCCAGCTGAAAGAGTCACTGGAGACTTTGGTTAAATTCACTAGTTAAAATCACTATGCTCTGTGAGAGCTGACATCCTCAAACACTCAGGATCCTCAATCGTACAAATTAATAGGAAACAATTGCATAACGCTTTGACCTAATTGTACACACTTTAGTATCATTTAAAAATTATTCTACATCCTTCAAGTGAATTCAGCAGCTGACTGAGGAGAGCTGGTACTGAGAAGTGCATGGCCCCGGCTCTGCTATTTTGAGTTTGTGGTTTCCAAGGAAACAGCCAGAAGGGATGATAAACCCTCCGCAAATGGCACAGCAACTGCCTATCTAAGTGGCGGCAAGTGGCGGCTTGGTTTAAATCGAGCCTTTCCAGCAGTGAATGACCCCAACACTCCCTGGATCAGGCAGGTTCCTGTGGATTGCAATCTCCACGCAATACAACAAGGGCCCCAGTTTCGTCCCTGGCGATTTCATGCATGTTAGCTCAAGGCAGCGGGGAAGGAAGGTAAAAGGCATCACATGGGGCAGCTCTGGTGAGCAAGCAGAAGGAAACCATGTCTGGCAGACACTCCCCTGCCACCCCCTACAACGTGTAAGAAGAATCAAATAAACCAATACAAACACCCCTCTCCTGCCCCTGAGAGATCCAGGACTGAGGGGCGTCCCACCCAGGCATTGTGTACCTGCTTCCCACCCCCTTTATCCAAATGGACAGGTTAGGGGGTTAAGGGGAGGAGGAGGAGCCTCACAGGAAGGGGATTTCCTGGAACCGCACTCCTGCTCTCCCTCCGGACCTGACCTCTAAGAGCGCAGGGCCTGACCCTGCCCCCAGAAGATTTGCATATCCCAGACCCTCCTGTACTTCCAGGCACTGGGCATTCCCGTGTCTTTCCTGCCTCCCAGCCGCTGACCTTCACTGTCTCCTACCCGAGAAGCACTCTGTCCTCCCCAACTTTCGGCCTTTGTAGCATAAATGTATGGTGGGCTTAGTTGCTTCTCCATGGATTTTATTTGATAAGAACCCAGTGAAGTCGCTTAGCAACTGAACTGCTTAGATTTCATCAGGGACAACCAATGTCACACCTTACTTGGCTTTGATAGCAAAGCAGTCTTATTCTTTTATTTTTTAAATAGATTTTTATTGATTTCAGAGTGGAAGGGAGAGGGAGAGAGAGATAGAAACATCAATGATGAGAGAGAATCATTGATTGGCTGCCTCCTGCATGTGCCCTACTGGGGATTGAGCCCGCAACCCAGGCATGTGTCCTTGACCAGAATTGAACCTGGGACCCTTCAGTCCTCAGGCTGAAACTCTAGCCACTGAGCCAAAACAGCTAGGGCAGGCAATCCTATTCTTAAAGACTTGATTTTTGTCATAAACAAGTGGATTTGAATCATATCAAACCAATATACAATTTTTAATGAAATGTCTCTTCATTTCTACTACTGCAATCCTACCTTAAAGCTTATGTTGTATAACCTAAACTAATAAAAGGGTAATATGCTAATTAGACCAGACGTCTTCCAGACATCCATCCAGATGTCCTTCTGCACAAAGCCACAGTGGTGGGGGCCAAGGCAGTGGCAGTTAGGGGCGACTAGGCCAGCAGGGGAGGGAAGTTAGGGGAAATCAGGCCAGCAGGCAGGTGAGCAGTTAGGAGCTAGTGGTTCTGGATTGCAAGAGGGATGTCTGACTGCAGTCAAACATCCCCTGAGGAGAGGTTGCAGGCCAGGCTGAGGGACCCCCCCCCCATGCACGAATTTCGTGTACCAGGCCTCTAGTCATACAATAAAAACATGTAGTCTATATTCTTTTGAGTCTGTATAAATCATTTCATATTCATTCATTGTCATGAGGGAGCATTCCTCAAAGGAGTCACTCACACACATCTGTGTTTTTCCACAATGCCAGGTTTATTACAAAAGACCTCCCCAACAAGCCAATAGAGTCATGCACAAGTTACACACAGAGAGGAGGAGCTTACACAATAGAAGTTGCAGAGCCAGTGTCCAGGATGAAGTCTCAGTCACTGGAAGTGTCCACAAAAGGAGAGGTGGACATTGGTTACAAGCCAGGCAGCTAGGGTGGCAGCACATGTCCAGTGGAGTGGAATTCCAACAGGACTTCGAGTATGACCCACGTTACAGCCAAGCTCCAGTGTTGGGGGTGATGGGGCACTGAGTTCTTATAGCCCTTAAGGCAGTGGTTCTCAACCTTTCTAATGCCGCGACCCTTTAATATAGTCCCTCATGTTGTGGTGACCCCCAACCATAAAATTATTTTCGTTGCTACTTCATAACTGTAATTTTGCTACTGTTAATGAATCATAATATAAATATCTGTGTTTTCCAATGGTCTTATGCTCTACAGCAGCGGTTCTCAACCTGTGGGTTGCAACCCACAGGTTGAGAACCGCTAGCAGGGTCGCCTAAGACCATCAGAAAACACAGATATTTACATTACGATTCATTAACAGTAGCAAAACTACAGTTATGAAGTAGCAACGAAAATAATTTTATGGTTGGGGGTCACCACAACATGAGGAACTGTATTAAAGGGTCGTGGCATTAGAAAGGTTGAGAACCACTGCCTTAAGGGGTGGATGTTGCATTCATATTGGTCCGTGTCCAGATGGGGCCCTTATCCATGTGTCCAGGCTTGTGGTTTGGGGCATTCTGGCCCCTCCTAAGGATGTTCCCCTTATACCTAATTACCTCAGTGTTGACATAGCACTTGCCATAACTGTCATGGCTAATAGTGTCTCCATATTAGATTTTTCAAGTGCTCAAAAGCCTGCTCTGCTCTTGCTCCATACATCCATGCTCTTGAGTCCATCAGTAGTTCATTGTTTTTATCGTTGGGTAGAATTCCATTGCTCAGGTTTAATGCACTGTTTCCCCATTTAAGGGACATTTGGGTTGTTTCCAGATGTGCACAATTATAAATGAAGCTGCTTAAAAAAATCATATGCAACTTTTTATGAGAACATAGATATTTTAATTGGGCAAATATCTAGTAGCAGAAATGTTAGATGATACAATAAACTTATGTTTAAGTAAATAAGAGGAAATGAAACTGTTTTTTCAAAATACTAGTATGTTTTGTATTCCCACTGTTGCTGTAGGATTGGGTGGGTAAAATTCCTCTGTTGCTAGTGGGAGTGGGGTTCTTAGGATACCATTGGGATAAGAATTTCCAGAGGACCCCATGGGAGGATGAGATATGGTAAAAGGATTTATTTTCATGGAGTTACATCCCTCTGTATGCAAACTCCCATTGTTTTAAACTAGCCCTGGAAAATGTGCAGCTAGGGGTTTATTAGAACTAAAGCAGGGTCAGTGTCCAGAGTTTCCCTTCCATGATGGAGCTGGGAACAATGTAGCATCAGGCTAGTTAAAGTGCACTAGTCCATTTTGTGGCATTCACAACGATGGGGGCCATGTGGGAAAATGCAGGGGAGAGTGACCCCTGCAACAGGAGTCCAAGAGAGCAAAAGGGCCAAGAGCTCAAGAGCCAAGAGAGGGAACTCCCATTTTTTAGGAGTTTAAATGTAAAATCTCTGGCGCTTGCAGTGGCCAGGCCTCCTACACATCTATTTTGGAGAATGCTCTGTTCCCAGGTGTGACTGACAAGTAAGTACTTTCCCATATCATCTAGACTTTATTTGGCACATGTCTCTTGTCCAGTCCCTTCCCTCAGTGATTTGCATGGAATAGGTTTGGAGAATATTAACTGCAGCTTCCTGGCAAAGCTGTATAAATATTGCATGTCTATATCATTTAGTCTATCCTTTGCTTCCTTCCTGTTAATAATGACCAAGTTATTAACAGTATCACCACCAGAAATATATCACAGTTTCAGTTGCCGTACAACCTTGCTGGAACTTAGTATTGTCAGCTTTTCAGTTTATTTATTCAATTAGTTAATTTATTGTAGTTTCATTAATTAGTGTGTAGTAATGACACATTGTGGTATAAATGTGCAATTCTCCAATGATTAATGATGTTTAGCATATTTTCATTTGTTTAATAACCATCTGTATATTTTCTTTTGTAAAGTGTTTCTTGAAATCTTTTGCCAATCTGTTTTTTGTGTCGCTTGTTTCCTTAGATTTTGAGAAATCTTTATATAATCTAAAAATGTTCTTTATCAGATATGTGATTTGCAAATATTTTCTCTCAGATGTTACCTGTCTTTTCATTTTCTAAAACATGTCTTTATGAATAGAATCTCTCATTTTTGATGTGTATATTTTTAACAAACTGTGATAAATTTGATATACTTTTAATAAATTTTAATAAATATTTTTTATTTTAAAATTTCTGATTATACTTTTATTGTATTTTGTAAGAAATCTCTAACCAAGATTAAAATTATTTTCTCCTATGTTAGGATTTTTGTATAATCAAGTTTTATATTTATGAATATTTTTAATTTATATTTAGATAGGAAATACAGTATGAATCTAGATGAACTTTTTTGCATATAGATACTCAACTGTTCTAAAACCATCTTTTAGAAAGGATATTCTTTCTTTACTAAGGTTTCATATAATTTCTGTTGAATGTTAATTTTATCACATGTGTGGGTCAATTTCTGATAGTCTATTTAGCTCCATTAATCTCTATGCCTCTTTCAAATACCATTATTTTCTTCATAACTACTACTTTTAAATGAGTCTTTTCTTTCCAAATTTATTGAGATATTATTGACATTTAACATATCTAATTTTAGGTGTACAACATGATGATTTGACGTAAGTGTATATTGTGAAATGATTATCACAATAAGTTTAGTCAACACCTCTATCCTCTCACATAATTACCTTTTGGATATGTGGTGATACCATTGAATATTTAATCTCTTAACAACTTTCAAGTATGTAACAATATTGTTCATTTTAGTCACCAAGTTCTATATTAGATTTACAGAATTTATTCATCTTATTGCTGAAATATTGTACCCTTTGACCAACATCTTCCCATTTCCTCAAATCCCCCGGTTAGACTCTCTATTTTAACAGTTTGGCCTTTTTAGATTGCACATAAGTGAGAACATACAATAGTTGTCTTTCTTTGACTTATTCATTTGCATAATGCTCTGAAGGTCTATTGATGTGATTGCTAAAAGAAGGGTTTCCTTCCTTCTTATGGCTGAATAATATTCCATTGTGTGTGTGTGTGTGTGTGTATGTGTGTGTATGTAATGAAACATTATCCATTAATGTGTTGATAAACATTTTTTTTTTCACGTCTTGACTGTTGTGAATAATGCTGCAATGAACATGGTGGTGCAGACATCTCTTCCAGATAGTAGTTAACGTACTCAGAAGTGGAATTGCTATATCATATGGTAGTTCTATTTTTAATTTTTTTTTGAGAATCCTCTATACTGTTTTCATAGAGGCTGTATCAATTTACATTCCCACTAACAGAGTACAAGGGTTCTCTTTTTCTCTACATCCTCATTAACAATGCTTGTCCTTTTGGCAATAGCATAGGTGAGAGGTGATATCTCATTGAGATTTTGATTTGACTTTACCTCATGATTAATCATGTTGATTATGTACCTATCAGCCATTTGTATGTTTTCTTTAAAAACATAGTTAAAGTCCTGTCTGTTTTGTTTGTTATCGAGTTGTAGAAGATTTTTTTTTTTTACATATTTTGGATATTAACCCCATATCAGATAAATGGTTTGTTATTTTCTTCTTCCATTATGTAGGTTGCCTTTTTATTATATTGACTAGAGGCCCGGTGCACAAAATTCATCCACGGGGGGGGGGGGGGGGCGGTGTCCCTCAGCCCAGCTTGCACCCTCTCCAATCTGGGACCCCTCGGAGGATGTCCGACTGCCAGTTTAGGCCCAATACTTGTGGCCTAAACTGGCAGTTGGACATCCCTCTCACAATTTGGGACTGCTGGTTCCCAAAAGCTCTCCTGCCTGCCAGCCTGATCACCCCCTAACCACTCCCCTGCCAGCCTGGTTGGTGCCTAACTGCTCCCCTGCTGGCCCAATCACCCGCAACTGCCCTCCCTTGCCATCCCGGTCACTCCCAACTGCCCTCCCCTGCCGGCCCAGTTGCCCCTAACTGCCCTCCCCTGCCAGCCTGGTTGCCCCTAACTCCCATCCCCTGCTGGCCTGGTCTCCCCCAACTGCCCTCCCCTGCTGGCCATCTTGTGGTGGCCATCTTTGAACACATGGGGTGGCCATCTTGTGTGAGGGCATGAGGGTCAATTTGCATATTACCTTTTTATTATATAGGATTATGTTTGTATGTCTGTGAAGCTTTTTCATTTGATGTAGACCCATTTGTTTACTTTTGCTTCCATTGCTTATGCTTTTGGAGTTATATCTCCAAAAAAATCATTGCCTATATCAATGTCAAGGAGGTTGTTTCTTTCCCCTAATGTTTCTTCTAGTAGTTTTATAATTTTGCATCTTACATTTAAGTCTTTAATCCATTTGAGTTCATTTTTCTGAGTGGTATAAGATAGTGTCCAATATCATTCTTTTGAATATCAATATCCAGTTTTACAAACACCTTTTATTGGAGAGAAATATTGAGTCCTTAAATCAGGTAGTGCAAGTCTTCCCCCTTTGTTCTTCTTCTTCTTGAAATCATATTGAATATTTTATTTATCTTGTGTTCTGTGTATATTTTAGAATCAGTTTGTCAATATCTATAAAATTCCTACTAGTATATTAATCAAAATTCTGAGTACATAGATTTGTATGAGTAAAATTGACATGTTCATATTATTGAATTTTCAAATCCTCAATTATGGTGTATTTATTGGCTTGCTAGAGCTGTCATAACCTAGTACCACAGACTGGGAGGCTTAAACAACAAAGCTTTATTTTCTCATAATTCTGGAGTCTACACTCTAAGATCACAGGGTTGATTTCTGCTGAGGCTACTCTCTGCCTTGTAGTGGGTGGCCTTTTCACTGTATATTCACATGTTTTTTTTCCTCTCTTTGTGTCTGAGCCTTAATCTTCTCTTTTTATAAGGACACCAGTTATGTTGTATGAGGGCCCAACCCAATGACTTCATTTTAACTTATTTACATCCTTAAAGGCTCCTTCACTAAATATAGTCACATTCTGAGGTACTGGGGGCTAGGACTTCAACATAGACATTTTAGAGGGAACACAATTGACACAGTATAATTCTCTATTTATTTAGGTTTTTATTACTTCTACCCCTGTTTGTAATTTTTAAATGGATGTATTTCAGGTATTTTAATATCTTGCATAACTCTGATGTAATTATCCATTTGATCAGACATGTTATTCACCATTTTCAATATTTAACATATTAACCATTAACCAGAGTTTCCAATATCTGGTTCATTGTGTGTCTGGTTCTGTTGACTTCTTTGGCTCTTAACATCTTTGGTGTCTCTTGAATTTTTTTTTCTATCTTACATTATTTTTGTTGTTGTTATTAAAAGATGGTGGTTGTGTAGGACAGTAGAAACTGAGGTATACAGGTTTGTTTGTTTTTATGAATAGAAAGGGGCATGTCTTTCTTTTTGCTAGAGCGTTAGTGTGGCTGAGATTTATTGTGCATTTTTATCCTCAGTACATCACAGGCTTTAGATTCCTCTGTTGATAACTTATGCTTATAATAGGGGCTTGTTAATCTGAAGATTTTTCTCAGTGTCTGTATAGCCTCAGCTCTAGGACTTGTTTTCTGCCTCACAGAGGATCTTTTCCATGTTATTATTCTCTTCCAACATTTGATCACTGTGATTTGTTGGCCAACACTTGTTAGCCTGGTGGGAAGTTAGTGAGATGTTCCCTGTTGTTCTGACTATGCCTCTTAGGGACATACTGTGTCCCTGGTTTTAAATTCAGGGCTTTCTCAGTGATCTTACCTTGATATCAGCAGCAGGTCTGGAGCTTCCCTATGCAGTTATTTTTCTGCTCAGCTAGAGATAGAGAATCTTTTCTTGTCCTATCTCCCCACTGCAGTGGATATCCACCATAGTCCTAAAAGTATTATAACATTTTTTTTCACTTTCTCCAGAGGTTTGAGGCATTTGTTTTCTTGCCGAGACAGGAGAAAACATTCCAGGTAGGACTTGTGTTTTTCCTAAGGAAGCTACATTTCTCTCCCCCTGTCTGCATAATGGTAGACACATTCCTTATTCTCCTGTCATCCTCCAAACAATTTAGGAGCACTCAGAGAGGTATGTGGAGAAAAGTATGAGAGTGGCTGCAAAATCCCAATGTGTCTGCAATTCCTGGGTTCCGTATACTCAATATCCCACACTCATCCTATTGAGCTGGACTCATCTATTTTACTGCTGCCTGGTGGCACTTAACATATTTAAACAAATGCTTGCTTCCTTGGAGGTGCCTGGATTTGTCCACACTTGTGTTAGTTGATTGACTTACACTTACCCAATAGGTTAAAGTGAATTTTTGTTATCTGCCAATTGCTCAGAGAGCTTGATGTTTTTACTGGTGTAAATATGAGAGTGAGGTTATTTTCAGCTTCCTACATAGTTAGCAGAATCTGGAGTCTCAAGGTCACTGGCTTTTTAGTGAAATATTTCAAGGGACATTATTATATTATTAGCTATGTATTTTAATATAGGCTATTTAATTTCCTGCGCCTCAGTTTCTTCAACAATCAGAGAAAACATTTACAAGTACTACATTCAAGCATTATATTTATATGGTCAAAATGGCAAAGAGGTAACTCTATGCTTTCCTCCTTCCAGGACTCCATCAAAATTGCAACTGAATAATAGAACAATCATTGAGAACAACCTGAAGACTAGTTGAACAAAATTCTTATAGTTTAGAATGTAAAGAAGAAGCCATGATGAGATGGATAGGAGGGTGGAGATGCAGAATGGGCAAGGCCCACACACGTGGCATTGCAATTAGGAATCTTAGGAACTGCAAGGGATATCTCAGGTGGGGATGTCCCCTTTGAGTGATGGGTCCCCATTCCAGAGCATCAGTGCTGGTAATAGGAGTTCCCAAAACACCCAGCTGTGAAACTTACTGAATGGAAGAAGATATTTGCCAATGATACATCTGATAAGGAGTTCCAAAATATATAAGGAACTCATACAACTTAACACAGAGAACACATACAAACTAATCAAATTAAAAAGTGGACTGAAAACCTGAACAGACCTTTTGCCAAAGAGGACAAAGAGGGGGGCTGGTAAGCATAAGAAAAGACACTCAACATCACCAATCATCAGGGAAATAAAAACTGAAACCACAATGTGATATCACCTCACACCTGTCAGAATGGCTATCATCAATAAATCAATAAACAACAAGTGTTGGCGTGGTTGGAGATTCAAGGGAACACTTGTGTACTGTTAGGTGATTGTAAATTGGTGCAGTCACTATGGAAAACAGTATACATTTCCCTCTAAAATTTAAAAATAGAAATACCCTGTAACCCAGAATTTTTACTTCTGAGTATTTACCTAAAGAAATATAAAACCCTAATTTGAAAATATATATGTACCCCTATATTATTGCAGCATTATTTGCAATAGGAAAGATATGGAAGCAACAAGTGTCTATCAGTAGATGAGTAGATAAAGAAGTGGTGCATATATACAATTGAATATTACTCAGCCATGAAAAAAATGAAATTTTACTATTTGCAAAAACATGTATGGTACTATAGTGTATCATACTAAGTGAAATTAGTCAGAAAAATAAATTTCATGATTTCTTTTTTATATATTTATTTTTTATTGATTTCATAGAGGAAGTGAGAGGGAGAGAGAGAGAGAGAGAGAAAGAGAGAGAGAGAGAGAGAGAGAGAGAGAGAGAGAGAGAGAGAGAGAGAAATCAATGATGAGAGGGCTTTCATGATTTATTTTTGTATGTAGAATCTACAAAACAAAATAAACAAACACACTTAACAGAAACAAAGTCATACATATAAGAACAAATTGATGGTCTTCAAATGGGAAGAGTTTGGGGGTATGGATAAAAATGGTGAAAGGGATTAAGAAGTACAAATTGCAAGTTTATAAAATGTTACAGGTATGCAAAATACAGCATAAGGAATATGGTCAATAATACTGTAATAACTATGTATGGTATTAGAAGGGTACTAGACTTATTTGGGTGAACACTTCTGAAGGTATATGTCTAATCACTATGTTGTACTCCTGAAACTAATACATTACACATCAACTGTAATTTAAAAATAAATTTTAAAAAAGGAAAGAATTCTGGCCCATGCTACAACATGGATGATCCTTGAGGACATATGCTGAGGAATATAATCCAAATAATATAATTCCACTTATATGAGGTACTTAGAGTAGTTATATTCATAGAAACATAAAGTAAAATGATGGTTGTAGGAA
The DNA here is from genome assembly GCF_027574615.1 of Eptesicus fuscus. Classification (NCBI taxonomy): domain Eukaryota; kingdom Metazoa; phylum Chordata; class Mammalia; order Chiroptera; family Vespertilionidae; genus Eptesicus; species Eptesicus fuscus. Next base: position 81,231,435 of record NC_072474.1, on the reverse strand, counting down.
CAGAGAGGAGTGGTCAATAGGATGTTATTAATTAATAAATATAGAGTTTCTGTTTTGCAAGATAAAAGAATTCTGGAGATGCATGTTGGTTATGGTTGCACAACAATGTGAATGTACTTAATACCACTGAACTATATACTTAAAAAAAGGTTAAAATGTTAAATTTTATGTTATGTGTATTTTACTACAATAAAAAATAATTAAAACTATATTTTATGACACTTGATATGGAGATGGAACCATGGGCATAATATTTGAGTTTTAATTTAATTTTAAATCTGCAACTCTTTCTTCCCATTACCATAAGTGTTTCAGAGTCCTTTCCCTTATCTGCAAATTGAGAACATTCCACTAAATTGTATTCACATCGCTTCTGTACCATAATCTGAAACTATTATAAATCATAGTTCCATCTTAGAACACACAATTTTTTATTCATTAGGTCATACTTATCTACCTCTTGCAGATGCTGTGGTTATGTGGGCATGTGTATGATTGTGTGAACTATTGCTCATGTTGGAATGCTAACATTTTAACATTGAATAACATAATTATACAATTTGTGAACTAGGTTTCTTCTTTTAATGATGCCATCATCTCTTATTCTGTAGAGTACTAGAATGCTACTTAGAGTTAAAATCAGAATGTAGTTTGGGCAATCTTTTAAACATAGGAATTACATATAGTTAAAATCAGAGTGCTACATTTGAACAAGTTTTTAAAATAACAAGTACATGTTTATTTGGAGGCACCAATAAACATTAAATACAAAATATATTTCTTAAAATAAGTTTATTTACTTCAGCAATTGTGTTAGGAATGTAACTTAATTCATATAATTTGTTATTTGTTCATTGTGTACAGTATGCTTGCATATGTTATACTTTAGGTAAGCATGGTCCCCCACTCAGCAAGAAGAGAAAGTTCCTGAAATTTTATTTTATTTAAAAAAAATAGAAATTAGCTTCTAAGGATGCATTTACATTAAGTGGCATAATATTTAATATATTTTCTTTCTCACTAGATAATTCTATAAAAATTCAAATCCATTATTGAATTTCAGAAGTAAGAGGGGAAAGAAACTTAAAATTAAAACAATACAAATCATTAACTCGTGCCCTTTTTTTCTGCTAACATTTTATTGCACTCTTAAACACTTTTTACAAGGCTTTAAGCAATCTGTCTTTGCCTGGTGGATCACTCAGATATCTCATTTTAAAGGCTTATCCTAGTATTATAATTACCACAAAATTATTTTTAAAACCACTAAAATACTTAAAAGTAGAATAGTGGATGTGAGGGCATCCTATTTGGCAGTGCATTTCTGTTTTTCTGGGACATATTTTGTAGTAACTTAAAAAGTGAAGATATTTATAAAATTAAACTATTGCTGACTCCAGCAGGTTTGAGAACTGAAGGCTTAGTACAATTTTTAAAGGCATTTGCATCATTTGACATTAAGGCAACCTGGTGGATAGTCCTCAGCTTCTCTTTCAAATGAAGCAGGAGGACATGAGAAAGAATAAAAATAATTGCTGCTGCTCAGCCCCATCGCATAACACAGGGAAATTCACGTTCTCCTAGATTAAACATCAGTGGTTGGCCCAGTGATTATATTTTAGCAAGAATATATTTCATTTCAGGGGAAGATATAAGGTTGCTGGGTGAAGATACTTAAATGATTTGTACTTTCAAAATCCGGCAGTGACCGGGTATACTACACCAAACAAATGCAAAAGTAAACATTTCTGTTTTAAATCAAGACATTTCACTTATTGATCAGCAAGTGGAATTCCTTAGGAAATAATAAATTACCTAAACTATATTTAAGAATATGCAGTTTGAGTCCATTTTTATAATCACTCCTTAATATCAGAATCCTAATTGTTTATTTCTTATTGGTTTCATGAGATTTTGAATTATTGATTATCCTTTTAATATTGAATTGCCTTGTGCTTAAGATGTTTAAAAATATGAGAAAATAATGAAATGATAGTATAACATGTTAATTCAAAATATTAATTTTATTTTCATTTTTCACATCAGCAATCCAATTACAATTGTGGATGCAAGGCTAAAGGGAAGAAGAAAGCTTTTTTACTACTTACTACCTTGTAACAAAACCCTGTCTTTCATGTTTATATCTATAATAATAAAAGTGTAATGTGCTAATTAGACCAGACAGCTGAACAACCTTCCAGATATCCTTCCAGAGGAAGGCAGGGCTGCGAGGGCCAGCTGCCAGGCCCGAGCCCCTTGCACGAATTTTGTGCATCGGGCCTCTAGTGTCTTCATAAAAGCTGCCATGGCAGTGACAAAACTTTAAGTAAGATTCCAGATCATATAATGGAGTTGGGAGCAACAGTTCTAGATATCAGGGGTGGATTATTGTGAATAATTTTATGAAATCAGATTCTTTTTAAAAGGCTTTAGGCAAATGTCTAAAGACATTTCTAGATAATGCTTAAGCTAAACAATATGAATTAATAAACTAATTGCGAAGATGATGATTACACTTGCCTTGGAAATGCTAGTGATTTACTTTAACTAAATGTGCCTTCACTAGGCACATTTTAACTATTAATAAGAAATAATGCACTGAAATTTTACACACATGTCAACTTTATGGATTACTCCATACTAGGAATTTTGGACACAAATTCTTTGACATGTTACTATTTAAACATACACATACACACACACATACATCAATCACTACGTAAATCTACAAATGACTAAATGGCTATTTTTCACTAAAAATAGGATACAATAATTTAAACTGTCAATTATTCTTCTTTATTGTAAATGTTTGTCTCTGTGTGATAATTAACGGAAGAAAGACCAGTATTAAATTCTAAGCATTTGGAAACAGCTATATTTAATAAACAACAGATAAGCAAGGCCCTAGCCCAATCTTACTGCTAAGACTGAGCTATAAAATCCTGCAATACAGTGCTCTATTTATGTTAACTCTAAGAGAAAAAACAGTGGGATACATTGCCCTTAAACACACACACACACACACACACACACACACACACACACACACACTAATGAGGGTCACTCCCTCCAGGCTCTTCCTTTATCTAATGTGAGAGAGAAGAAAGGAATGGCCACCAATACAGTTGGGTTAGCCATTGGAAAATTAGATTCACACCTCTTCTTTATACTAGTAATCCCCATAGGATCTGTTATAAATTCGGTTTAGATGCCCAAAAGCTTAAATGAATTTGAGTTAACACTGTGAAGTCTTCATTTGTCAAATTAATGGACCACCAACTTAGCAATCAGAACATGGCCTAAGGAAAATAGGGCCCACAAGAAACAAATTTTCCTTAGTGGCGAGGAATGGAAATTCTGAAAGAAGACAGTTTGGGCTCTGGAGGAACACCGGAGTAATGGTGCCTGAGAAGTTGGTAGTAAAGTGACTAGACTATGTGGGAGGAAAGCAGCGTGGTGGAATTGAATCCATGATGTGTACACTTTGTCTTGGATCATGTCTAATATCTGAGAGGACCTGTTTATTCTGCTTCTCCCCATAGGTCTTCAATAACCTTGACCACTTGCTTAACCTAGATTCATCTAAATATCTTTAGATCTAATTACATGGTTATATCACAGAATAAGTTAAAAAAATTATACTTGGTCTTATTTAAAAACAAACAAACTTGAAGATGTATATGTGATGGCAACATATTCCTGGCTTAACTAATCCCCTTAGTGCTCTATGGTGCTGGACTTAATGAGTTTTCATCTTGAACAGATTCAGAATTCAGACTTTGGAAAGTCCTGACCCTGGCTTTTGTTTTCCTTTCCCTGCCTTACATAGTGAAAAATCTTAGCTCCCAATTGTGACAAGAATATAAGTCATATCATAAACTATTTGCACATTTACTTTAATTTTAAATTTTATTTTATTGACTTTCTTTAGAGATAAAAGAAAAGGAGGAAGAGAGGAAGAGAGAGAACATCAATTTGTTGTTCCACCTATCCATCCATTCATTGGTTGATTCTTGAATGTGCCTTGACTGGGGATTAAACTAGCAACCTTGGCATATCCAGACAACCTTCTAACCAACTGAACTACCTGGCCAGGGTTGCAAATTTAATTTTTAATCAATACACAGTCTAGTAAAATAAATGAAAGTTATCAATTTTATGGGCATGAACCTTAGTGATAATTTTTTTTAAATGTTAAATTAAACTTCTGGCTGAAGTTTCAGATAAAACTCAGGGTCTTTCCATCTAGTCTATTCCAACCACAACCACAACCACAACCACAACCACAACCACACACACATGACACGGGTGTTCTCTTAAATAGTAACATTATATTTGGCACCAAAAATCTTGAATCTCCAGTTATATAACACCAGCAAAAACTTAACTGAAACATCGGTTATTGCAAAGGGCTATGGTATAGGTACAGTCACTTGTTCAAATAATCAGGATAAATGATCTTACCTGCATTAGCTTTCTTCAGATCACTCAACTATCTGAGTGTGCCCTGGGCCAGAACTGTCAACCAGTACACATAGTACACTGGGTGAGCACCATGTACAAGAGGAAGAATAATAAAAAATGTGTAGTCTAATCAGAGACCTAATCAAGATTCAAAATAATATTAAAATTGAGATTCATCACTGTTGAAATATAAACTGATGCATTTGTTTTATTAGATGTATTTCCAATAATAAAATTATGTTCTATAAAATAAAAATACATTGCTATGTATATTTAAGCAAGAAAACATTGTATTGATTACTGAAATATAAAAATAATATCATGATTCTAGGAACTTATGTATTTTAATGAATTTCTAGGTCATATCTCTCCTTATAACACTTTTCAAAAAATTATTTCCATATATCACTAGCATTATATATTTTATTTACTAGGATTATTGATTTGAGTTGCATTTTCTGGTATATACAGGATTGGAAAAAGTGGGTGTAAAGGAGAAAATTGAGAATTTATTTAAGCTTTTGGTAATATTGATTAAATTCAATCATTTAAAAAAATCAAAAGGGCACAACAAGTATCAAATTCAGTTTAACACATGATAGGCTGCCTTGAACAAATTAGAATGTCCGGTACACATTAGGATAATATAGAGTAACCTGAAGCTGCAATTTTAAACCACTCATAGGACTATAGATTTTTGTTTCTGATTTCTCAAACATATAAATATACACTATGAACAGCCACAAGGGGAATTTCTCAGGCTGTAGAAATTCCATTGTAAATTTTTCAGTCATTGCTAATATGATTAGTGACAAACTCTTATTTATATTATGAAAATCCTTGATTTTTAAAAAACACACACATATTTTTATTGATTTAAGAGAGGAAGGGAGAAGGTGAGAGAGATAGAAACATCAATGATGAAAGAGAATCATTGATTGGCTGCCTCCTGCACGACCCACACTGGGGATGGAGCCCACAACCCAGACATGTGCCCTTGACATGAACCTTCAGTTCGCAGGCCAATGCTTCCCACTGATTCAAACTGGTTAGGGTGAAAATCCTTGATTTTAATAAAAAGTAATGAACCAGAATTGTACAAATACTGTTTCAGAATAAATGTTTTTATTATGTGATTCAGTAAACTTTTATATAGCTTTTGTTTACTCAATTTGGGAACAGATGGAACACAGAAATAAACAAATTATCTTATTTTCTACAAAAACTTTTCCTCCAACTGAAAATGTCTTTAACGTTCCATTGCAATTTAGAAAAATAAGCATTTGACTATCTAGACCCAGCATGTTTGTTGTAGTTAATCCTCACCCGAGGATATTTTTCCCATTGATTTTAGAGAGAGTGGAACGGAAGGGGAGAGACAGAGAGAGAGAAATATTGATTGGATGCCTCCTTCACATGACCCTACCAGTGTCAAGGTTCCAGCATGCAAATGAGGTTTGCGCCCTTGGCCAGAATCGAACACCTTACCATAAATCAAAGGGCCAACACTCTAACCACTGAGCAAAACTAATTAGGACTGGTCCTAAGCATTTTAAAAAATATATATATTCTTATTGATTTCAGAGAGGAAGGGAGAGGGAGAGGTAGAGACATCAATGATGGGAGAGAATAATTGGTCAGCTGCTTCCTGTACAACCCCTACTGTAGATCAAGCCCACAACCCAGGCATGTGCTCTGACCAGGAATTGAACCTTGACCTCCTGGTTCACAGGTCAAGGCTCAGCCACTGAGCCATGCTGGCTGGGCTGGTCCTAAGCATTTTGCTTTGTTTTGTTTTGTTTTGTTTTATTTTGTTTATCCTCACTAGAGGATATTTTCCCCTTGATTTTTAGGGAGAGTGGAAGACAGAAGGGAAGACAGAGAGAAATATTGATGTGAGAGAAACACATCCATTGGTTGCCTCCTGCACGAGCCCCCACCAGGGCCTGGGCAGGGGATGAGCTAGCAACCAAGTTACCTGCCCTTGACCAGAATTGAACCCTTTGGTCTTCAGCCCAATGTTCTATCCACTGACCCAAACCAGCTAGGGCCCTAAGCATTTTTAAAGTTTTTTGTTTATTTGTTTGTTTTTATTCTTGCCACTGCTAATCAAAATGAAAAATTTAAGTCTATGTTTTTGTAATTAATTACCTTCTGCAATTTACATTACGTGACCATTTTATGACTCAAATTGAATTAAATGTATGCATATAAAATGAATAGGGCCAGGTTTCCTTCAAAAGCTCTTTGTATTTTTATTTCCTTTATGTTAATGCTTTCTCCTTTGCAATCAAATCTCACAGAATTTGGCAAGAGCTAAATGCTCTGTACTATGCTCTTTTAACCTTTTATTTATTAAAATACTCTGTGTACAGATTAATTTACTTTGCAAATATTTATTGTTGTTTCATGTGGCTTGAAATGGGAACTGCAGACATTTGGATAAATGAATTGGGAGGTTGTCTGGCTTCTCTATACCTTCTGGAATTACTTTTATCGCTTACCAAAATGATATCTTGCATTTTTCTGTTAGTGTATTCTTAGAGAAACTATAACTGCTAATTCCTATGAATTCTATTGCTGTATCAACAGCTTTCTTCTTCTTCTTCTACTTCTTCTTCTTATTATTCTTCTTCTTATTATTATTATTTTAATTTGCTCTCTGCCAGTGGAGGTACATTGTTGTAAACAAACAAAACAAAGTAATGCTCTGGCCCTTTTTTTAAAAAAAAATCTCATGGCTTTTGGTCATATGATCATGTATTACAGATCAAAATGAATGAGGCTGGGCTGTGACTAGTGAGGAGAATGGGTCTTTAATCAGTCAGACACTGTCCCAGGATAGTTCTTTGCAGGTATTATGGTGCTAGCCACTTCTTTTAAGGATACACCATTTATCACAGCACTTCCTTAGCTGTGTATGATTCTGACAACTGCATGGACCTGTTTTTTTGTAAAGATATTGGTTTTATAGACAAAGCTCTCTCTTTTGTCAGTATAAAGTAAAAAGATTTAGTTCAGCTTCAAATCATACTTGAAAAATATACAAATGCAATGGGTTATATGTGCCACGGTTAGTCCAGGTGACACAGTTGACAGTGGAAGTCTTCTATGGGATAACACAGAGCCCAGTTAAAGGTAAAAATGCTAGTTGACCAGGTGAAGTCATGCATTTTCCTAACAAGTCCACCAAATCCACTGGCTGGCTTGGATATCAAGGGAAACTCTGTCCAACAGCTGCCTGCTCCTCTGTATTAGAAATTCTACCATGTTAATTTATGCTTTTAATTAACATATATTTGTTGATTAGTAGAAGCCTGGTGCATGAAATTTGTGCACTGGCGGGGGGGTCCCTCAGCCCACCCTGACTGCTCTCACAATCCGGGAGCCCTCAGGGGATGTCCTACTGATGGCTTAGGCCCACTCTCTACAGGGAGCAGGCCTAAGCTGCATTCTGGCCTCCCTCTGCGGAGGCAACCAGGCTGATCAGGGGAAGGTGCCACCACCATAACCCCACTCCTGCTGCCACTGCTAGCCGCCACAGCTGCCAAGGTGTTTTCATAAACACGGACAACTTTCTTTAGGCATTTTCAAGATGTCTCTTTCATAGAATATGAAATTTCTTTCTTTATTTTATTTTTTTATCCTCACATGAGGATATTTTCCCATTGATTTTTAGAGAGCATGGAAGAGAGAGGGAAAGACAGAGAGAAACATCAATGTGAGAGGCACACTTTGGTTGCCTCCTGCATGAGCCCTGACCTGGGCCCCGGCCAGGGAGGAGCCTGCAACCTAGGTATATGCCCTTGATCAGAATCAAACCCGGCCCCCCTGTGGGTTTGTGTCTCCGCTCCAACCCCAGCAGCCCAGTGCCGTGGCCATGGGGCTGGGGCTGGGGGCCAGCCCCCCCTGCGGGTTTGTGTCTCTGCTCCAGCCCCAGCAGCTCAGTGCCATGGCTGCAGGGCTGGGGCTTCAGGCCGGCCCACCTGCGTGTTGTTCTCTCCAGCTCTGGGGCTGCCCTGTCTGTTGTTCTCTCAGGCTCTGGGCCTGTGCCAGGCCCCTCCTCCTGAGCGTGACAGTTATGGCATCCCTGCCTAATTTGCATATTACATCTTTATATAGAGAGATATTAAAAATGTTTATTTTTTGCTTTTACTGGTACAATATCATCAATGAACACCAAAGAGGGAGAGCAAGAAATATTTGAAAAGTTTGTATATAAATTTTCATAATGGTAAGTCATCCTTGTTTATGTTCCTGTAAAATAATAAGAAAAAAATTTCCTCAGGGTCCAAATAAGTTTAAAGTTATTACACACTAGAGGCCCATTGCATGAAGATTCATGCAATAGGCCTTCCTTCCCCTGGTTGCCGGCACCGGTTTTCCTCTGGCACCCGGGACCCAGGCCTTTGCTCCGGCCACAGTGGAGAAGCCAAGACTCTTTAGTCTTTGCTTGGGCTAGAGCCTTCAGTCTTCACTCAGCGCCCGCGTATGCAAATTAACCGACCATCTTTGTTGGGTTAATTTTCATACTCACTCCTGATTGGCTGGTGGGTGTCATGGAGGTACAGTCAATTTGCATCTTTCTCTTTTATTAGTGTAGATGTTATTGTGGCTCAGAATCTTCATCATGTGATAAGTGATAGAAAAGGATAAAACTTACATCCCTTCCCTCTCCAGCTAAACACCAACCCCATCTCCCCTCAGCTGAAGTGACCAGTAAAGATTTCCACAGTGGCTTGGTTCTGAGATGCTGGCAAAATCTCAAGGTGTCATCTAATTTTCAAGTCTCAGAAACTTTCAATTATCAAGAAATACCACCTTCAATACAATGTGACAATTGTTGTGGGAGAAGCTGCTAGTTTTCACTCAGTATGTGTCATTCTGTTTTCCTATATAAAATGGAAATTGGAGTTTGGCACGTAGCATTCTTCAACCTTCCTTGTAACTAAGTGTGGTTACATAAAGTGCTGGCTCATCTAATATGAGATATACTGGTGAGTAGAAATTTCAGGATTTATTCCTAAGAGAACAGCTCCACCATCCTTTCCCTTCTTTCTCTATCTTTCTTTAAGAGTACAGGTATGGCCTGTGTGGCTCAGTTGGCTGAGCATCATCCCATGTTCAACCAAGAGGTCACAGGTTTGATTTCCAGTGAGATCACGGGTTCGATTCCCAGTGCCCAGGTTGCAGACTCCATTCCAGTTTTGGAAGTGCAGGAGGCAGCCTATGTATCTCTCATAGATTTTTTTTTTTCTCTCTCTCTCCCTCTCCCTTACCATCTCCGAAAATCAATAAACATATTTTTGTAAAAAAAAGAGTGTAGGTATGGCAACAAATAGCCTTGGACCACATAAATGAGGGCTGTGTCATAGAGCAGGCAGAGCCACAAAAATCGAATGTCTGTGTCTATAACTCCATGATACTAGCCTATTATTCTTGGATGGTTACTCTCACATCATCTCATTAAAGAAAAATCATCTTGCATCTTATTTTTGCCATATGTACTATGGATCATTGTTATAATGAAATGTGTTTCATATCTTAAAAGTAAAAACTAGTGGGGTTTCTTTTTTAAAGTCACTTAATCATCTATTTATTATACTTACTTTCATTAGTCAACATTCTAAATTATATTTTAATAAAATGGGCAATAGAACAAATTACATAACATTAAATTTAATAGAGTTTTAAATATATGCATCTATCCTTTCCATAAAAACAACTACAACCATAAACAAGCAGACTTTATGTGTGGGAAGCTCAAACACTATTGCAACTTTAAAATCCAGGTCAAGAAAACTTTACTATCTTTGTGGTATTATAAAATCACCTTTCCAAGGTGAAAAACCTGTTCAGTTTTCTAAGGTGTGGCTACTGTATTAAATTTTAAAAAAAGAAAAAGAGGCATATATTGACACCATATTCTATAAACTCCACATGTAAATGGGTCCCAACCAATCATATATTTTCCTTCACCAATCTGTATTTAGTATCTGTAATTGTGTCAGAGACTTGACTTTGGTTTGACTCAAACTGTTTTGTTTTTTTGTCTGATTAAGTATTTTATCAAGGAAGAGTTCTTTGTTGCTATTTTTCTCCCCCTTTAATCTTTTAAGTATGGTTCTAAGTTTTAGCAGGGTTGATAGAACTATAAAAAAAGTAGTAATTTTAAAAATGTTTTAAAACTTTCCAAAGGTAATGCTGTTATTCCAGTTTACTGGGCATGATTCTACTCCCCCTTGATTGCTGTCAGTGACAATACTATGCAATGTGCCTTATTGATCTTAATTTCATCTTCAGTTATTTGGACCTGTCAGCAATTTATAACCTCTGGTTTTCTTTCTTTTCCTAATCAATACTTCTACACACACACACACACACACACACGCACACACATACTCTTAATCTCACCCTGCTTTGTATAGTATGTGTATGTGGATATGCAGTTGCAACTGTGAGAATCTGGATGCTGTGTGCTGTTTTTTGTTTCTTTTTATGCTCAGGTCATACGGTATTTGACAAAGTAAATTATAATAACCTTTTGTTAAATTTAATTATAATTAGACTGGCAAGATTTCAATTTAAAAGTAAATAAAAATAAATTTCCACATTATGTTGACTGAATTTTGGAGTAATGTTCAAGCAGATGAATTCATTTTATGTATAAAAATGCACTCTTTCAGACACAAAAATATTAAAGGTCAAATTATTCACATATGAAGATGCCATTATCTAGGATCATTTTGTTGAATTAATTGTCTTTTAAAAATATGGGTTATGAACAAATAACCAGGTGTACACAGATACTAAGTGTGTTAAATGGTATGCCCTTAGGGAAAGAGAAAGTTACTTTATATAACTAATTATTTTGAGTTCCATGCCTAATTTACAAGTATTCACCATAAAACGTTTATATATTCCGTATTCTCACATAGTTTAAGGAAAACTGTCATAGCTTAATTCATTGAAAAAATTCAAATTATCCTTTCTATACATAAGTCTATAAACACGATAGTGGTGTCATAATAAAATTTATGATTTAGGAGGAAACAATGAGATTCATTACTCTAATCATATTAATGAGAAAATTAAGACATAAAGAATCACTGATTGTCTATGTGTAAATATATACATAGATGCAAGTCATAAGGTTTAAAAAATTAGCTCTCATTTATTGAGCATGTACTATATTCCAGGTACCATACTATATAGGGAGATAGTCTACTGTTGTGGTATTAAGCTATTGAGTTATTAAGCAAGGGCTCTGGAGCAGAACTGAGTGTCTTTTTTTAATGTTTTGAAATGATACTATTTATTTTTTAAATATGTTTTTTATTGATTTCAGAGAGAGAGGAAGGGAGAGGGAGAGAGAGATAGAAACATCAATGATGAGAGAGAATCATTGATCAGCTGCCTCTTTATGCCCCCTACTGGGGATTGATTACACAACCCAGGCATATGCTCTGACCAAGAATCAAACTGTGACCTCCTGGTTCATAGGTCGAAGTTCAAACAATGAGCCACACTGGCAGGGCAAAACTGAGTGTCTTAATCCTATGTCTTCCACCTAATAACAGTGTGACATTGGGCACATTACTTCCCTGTTTATGTCTCACTTGTATCCTCTGTAAAATCAGGTATATATTAACATTTTACTCACTGAAACATTATGGGGGTTACATAAGTGAATATATGTGTTAGAGTACTCATCCCTTGAATCCTGCTCCACTACGCTAACTGTTGGGACTGAGTTCCTCTGCCAGGGGCTGGACCTCCTTGGATGCTGGGTCTTAGAAGACAGAGAAGACATGAGAAGTTGTAGGCTTTATAAGGGAGTCTTTATTGCAGACCAAGTTGCCATTGCTACTAAGGAGCCCTTAGACAAAGCAGTCCAGCAAAGCAGTCCTTGCTGATACATTAGCAAACATAGGAGCCATTCTAGCAAAAACAGCCAGCACCAGCTTGTCAGTAATACATCTTCTCTACAACGCAGCCCCCAACATAGGAGCTATATAGAAGCCAGCCACATTGGCTGGTCAGTATCATATTTTATACTAACTTAGACAAAAGAGGCTTCTAGCCAAATAGTGACATCAATCTTTTGGTTTATAAAAGGGCATGCTTGTGAAGTGCATACAGTGAAACTGCTGTGTCCTTGCACCTGTCTATGGCAACTTGGCCTTGAACATCCTGATTAGGATTCCCACACTCAGATTGGCCTTGAACATCCAGTGTACTCTGGACAGGGCCCCCACAATATGTGTTACACTTAGAATAAAGTACTCAAAATGTAGTAAGTTAAAATATCTAGGTAAATTTGTAGAATGATGATATGTTATTGTAAAAGGAATCTTCAGGACAAAAATAGATTGAAATATCATCTATTATGTTGTCAAATGCAAATTACTTTGGATTTCAAGGTAATTTATAAAGTGGTCTCAGTTTTTGTTTTTGTTTTTTTTTAATCCAGTTTAACTGCTTCCCTTTCCTCAATAAACCTCCTTCGGTTGCAGACTTAGCTCAGTCTCATTGCTATCTCATAGAGTTGTCTGCTGGGGTAGGCTGAATCATGGCCCTCAAATTCTGCAGACTTGATTTTCAATCCCTGATATCTCTAAATGTTATCTTATATGGAAAAAAAAATGTATCCTTGCATATGTGATTAAGGATCTTGAGATGGAGAGGTTATTATGGGCTATAAGAGACAGGCAGAGGGAGATTGAAGAGAAACAGAAGAGGAATCAATGAGACCATGGAGGCAGAGATGATAGGGATTCGGCTTCAAACCCAGGATGTCTGTAGCACCTTGGTTTGCTACAAGAGGCAAGAAATGGATTGTCCCTTAGAGCCTCTGAAGGGAAGGCAGTCCTGCTGTCACCTTTAGGCCCAGTGATACCAATTTCAGACTTTTGGCCACAAGAAGGATGGGAGAATAAGTTTCTGCTGTTTTAAACCATCTGGTTTGTAATAATTTGTTACAGCAGCCACATGAAACAAATACATATGCTTACTACTGTTTCTTTTTCCTCTCACTTCAGATCCATTCCATTTCTCCTTGACCTAGTCCATGTAGCTGCTGTACATTCATCTTGGTTTCAGCATTCACCATAAACTTTCTCCTGCCATACCAGCTCTCACGATCTCTTTAGCCCTTAATTTTTTAAAACTCTTTGCCATGCAAATTAGCCATTAGTTCACAGTCTTGTAATTGATTGCTCAATTGATCAATTATAAAATTACTTTCTCAAATTTATTGCATTTATCTTCAGCTTATATCTATGATTTCTATAGTGATCATGGTTTCTATAATGTTAACTACATACAAAGTATGCTACATATTACATCTTAATCAAAAGGCTTTCTAACTTTGCACGGTTCTTTTTCTATTTTCTCCATACATATTTTTTCTTCTCATCATTGTGAATCTCTCTCTTTGTCTTATCCTTTAATCCATTTAAATGTCAATCTTGATATTTTTTTAATAAAAATATTTTTGTGGGTTTTGAATGCCAATTTGAATCCAAACTCTCAATATTGGCAAGCATCTGCATTATATTGAAAATGCAAAAGAGGTTATGCATATTCAATAGAACACAGACTTGGATGGGTACCCAGTCTGTTTTGATTGCCAACATATAGCTGGCATTTAGGAGATTGTCTGAAGCTGTGGCCACATAACAATATTATTTGTAAGTGAACTACAGGCTTTATTCCCAATTGGCTCTTTTGTGTACAAAGACATGGCTAGAGACAAAAGGATCAGTTTGAGCACGGCCCCAAACACATGTTCTCACTGGTTAAATCATGAAGGAATCAGTCATTCTGACTACTTTGAAGCTTCAGTTTCTAAGATAAATACACTGAAGGAAATTAAATGTGGATGTTTGTGAAATATAATGACTCCTGACAAAGGAAGCTAATGCTGTTCTAAGGGAGAAATACTAATAATTAATCAGATCTTTGAGATAAATGAACAGAGCCCTTTGAATAAGTTTAATGGTCCCATAGACCAATTGATCAGAGAGAAAAAAATAATTAATTTGACTGATTAACATCATTTTGTCAAAAGACAGAAATTTTGTCTCTAGATATTATATAGCAAACTTACTTGGAAGATTTTTCTCCATATCTCATAGTGTGTTTGGTATCATATGGCATAACCATAGAGCAACCACACACATGTATATGCATACACATACACATGCTTTATCCACATGACATGCAGCTTGTAAAGAAATGATCACATAACTGATTGTATAAAACTTAATAATTACTCAATAGGGAATAGGAGTTGATCTCTCTCTTTCTTAATAATTCCCCATTGTTTAACCTATATGAAAAGTATTTAGCAATATAAGTAATATGGAAGAGAAGAGCAAGCAGAAAAGAAATCTTGTGAAAAGAGTCAGGGAAAGCAATGAGACAGAAGCCCTAGTTGCCGAGTGGGGCATGTTGTGGAGGATATAAATAAAAACCTTGAGAGAAAGAGTCACACACTTTTATAGGATTTGCATTTTACCTAGAGAAAATGGAATGCATAGTAGCAGTGTGGTAAATCAAAAAAGTCAAAGACTTAGAAAAAAATATTTCAAATATCACAAACATGAATGGTACACATGCTGCAAAATTAATGCTTCTCTCCATAAACCTTATCTTGATACCTCTCTACCAGAACCCTTGCTCCCTATTTTTGTCAGGTTTTCAGAATTTCTCATCTGTTCTTTTCCATTTCTAAATCATTTGCAATTTTCTGCTGCAATAGCTTTATTCACAACGTTAAAAAGTAAAATACATTTACTGAAAATTTCATATTTAAGTGCACACTAGAACTATTGATTTACAATTCATTATGCAGCCACCAGAAAAGATCATTTAGCACAGTATGGTGTTCTGACTTCAGAAATAATTTTTCTCCTATTAGCCTCTCTATCTTTTTCTAGTTGTTTTCATCGTTGCTGCAAATGCATAGAAACTTCTTGTTTATTTTGTTCGGAAGTTTGGTAGTTCTAGCTGTCAGCAGCTGACCCATCCATCTCCCCCACTTTTGTAAATGAGCGCCTCGGCCACAAGCCTGCTCAGAGCATCAACTACGCTTCACTGAACACACTGTCGAGTCTCACAAACCCTGGGTTCTTGCTGCTTTTGCTAAGCAATACGTATGTTATCTCTCCTATTTCAGACCCCTTGCTTCTGCATATCAAGGCCTAGAATTCATCTTATCTGAGAAGTCAACAAGGAAGTGGAAAATGTAGTTTAAATAGTAGGGGAAACACAATTTTCATTTCTAAATGAAATTCATGAGGTTGGCTTTGCTGGTCATAAAAATGTAAAATCTCTCTCTTCATTCATGTTAGATATCTCCAAGTAAGATATCTGGAGCAAAATTTGGCATGTGTGAGTTTCCTAAATTGAAAGAAAACTTTGTGGTCTCAGATGAGGTGTAGAAAGTTACATCAAGTTATGACTTACCCTTTCAAGACTAAGTTACCATTCTGTTTCTACAGATTTTCAGATGGTAAATGAAGCAACAAACGATAAAAGATTTCAAGCTATCATTATCATTATTATTATTTTTATTCTTACTGTTTTGGTGAAGACAGAATGCAATTGAAAATCTCCCCTTTCTGGGGCAATTGATCAGTTTCTAACTTGATGTATGATTAACTATGAACAGAAAATGGAGTCTGAAGTTGGAAGATTAAGATGCTCATGTACTTCACCTTATTATTTTCTGGGACATTCACAAGTTTGCTTCTCCTCCTATGTGAAGATCATTTAGCACAGTATGGTGTTCTGACTTCAGAGTGCAGTATTTTAACTTTTCGACTAGATGTTCTTAAATAAAACATTAAGCAAGTTACTGTTTTGTTTTAGCTCCTTCCACAACTCCTCTAACTCCCTCAGCCTCACCAGGTAGGGAGAGTGAGTGGTGGAAAAAAGGAGGGTGGAATGGGCAATTTCCATGATGGTCACTTCTCCACACATTACTCCAAGAAAGACTGAGAAGAGATTTTTATTACACAGTATTTCATTCTAAATTTCCTTATATTATATCCCTTCCTGAGTTTTAATTCTCTCAACTCATTTCTCTGCATAGTCTTTCAATATTGTCAAACTCACTCCAGGTTACCTTGGTAGACCTCAGACCACATTCTGGGTTCCAGGAAGGTGTTTTTTTTTGTGTGTGTGTGTTTTTAAAATATATTTTATTGATTTTTCACAGAGAGGAAGGGAGAGGGATAGAGAGCCAGAAACATCGATGGGAGAGAGACATCGATGTTTCTGCCTCCTGCACACCCCCCACCAGGAAATATGCCCGCAACCAATGTACATGCCCCTGACCGGAATCGAACCTGGGACCCTCCAGTCCACAGACTGACGCTCTATCCACTGAGCCAAACTGGTTTCAGCTCAGGAAGGTTTTTTCAATCTTCCATTATTTGCAGTTATTTTTTGTTGTCAGATATTTCCATTTTAAGAATTCCAATCTATGATCTAATTTTGTCTTTAATGATGCAAAGAGTTTTGTTCTAATGACTTCTATATCATCCAAGTATTATTAGAATATATTATCCCCATTAACAGTGGTGACATTTTATCATTGTTGTTGTTTTATCAATACCAATAATGGTTAGTGAGAGGGAAAGGAAAAATATATAAACTAATATTTCTATTAATGTGACCTTGGGGAAAATAAAATGAATCAAGGTTCACTGAGACTTCAGGGTTTCATTCTTCCCAGTAAGAATGATGTGTCTGAGATGTGTGAGATAAAAGGTAACAGAGGTAAAGTTATATATGTGTGTATTGCAGGGGAAGTTGGCAAAACAGTCCTAGTGAATATTTAGTTTTCCTGTTTAACTAAACCTTCCTAAGAATTTTGTGTAAAAGTAATTTGAAGCTTATCCTACAATATTTAAATATCTAATATTTAATTGTCTAATATTTAAGCTTATCTTAAAATATTTAAGTATCAACAAAGTTGGAAGGAATTAAAGACTGAGACAGGTAAATTTTTGACAATGTTACCCAATGTGGATAAATGCACCTGATATAAGAAATAAGCATGAAGTAAATAAGAAGTCCTCACTAGGCTAATACATCATAAAGATAATATTGTGTATTCTAATTTTAGAAAATTATGTAATTATAATAATTTCTATCTATTCTCTATAATATAGTTAAATATATTCATATTCCTCTTTTTAAGTTGATAATTCGTTTATTATTCATGATTATGAATATATTTTAAAATTCACTTTTCATCTTCTTATTAGACAAACATTGGCTATACACATGGTTCAGTTCCAACTTAGAAAGAATGGACTTTAATTTGGACGTAATATGTTTCACTTTGGTGTACTCTCCTATCACTGGATAACACTGTTGAAGACTCCACAAATTATTAAATTTAATGATTTAATGTTTCTACTGGTGTATGGCTACAGATGAACTATTTGTAAATTATTTGATTATACACCATCATGCAATATGTGTGTGTGTGTTTACACACACAGATAGCCGATCACAGTAGGAAAATGAAATACATTTATAATTAAAAGTAAAAGCATGTGTATTTTAAAAAAAATCACAAATAAGGCATATATTAATTCACCATGTATTTAAACTAGTACTCTTAAAATATTTTTCTCAGTATTTGAATAAAAAAGGGCTTGGGGTAGAAATACAAAGAATAAGGAGATCTGGAACTGAGATTTACTGCATTTCTTTTGAACAGATTTTCTATACATAAGACAATCCATACAATTATACAAACAAATCTTCAAGAGAGATATAGGTTTTTGTTTCTGTTCTTGGAGACCATGACTCCTTTATAATTTTTCAATATAGCGTTTTATACTGTTAGCATATGCTGTTTAGCATCTTTCTGCCCCTCCCACCACTTCACATTGCTGATGGCAGTATGGGAGATGACTCAGGCAGTCTGCTGTTCACCATGTACTTTGGAATGATCTTTTAAATGAAAGTGTTCTTTGGCCAGTCACCTTCTGATTAACCTATTAATTTAATAATCTCCATACAAGCTTTTCAGAATTCCCTACAATCTATTTGAAATCTATAAAGATACTCACAGTACCACTATTCTTTATATGGTACTACTATAGAAATTTTCGTATTTTCATATTCAGTTGTTAGTTAATCAAGAATTAAAATATCCTTTATTATTGCCATTTCATTTTCTAAGTAATTTGCAAAGTTCATCCAGTTATTTTCTCCACAAAATAGATGCTTGTAAGTTTTTCTTGAGCCTTTATTATCATTTCATCTTCTAAAACTGCATGCCATAACTAGAAATTTAGCTGTCATGTGTGCCTCACTGAGCTACATATGTGAGAAACAAGTAGAATTAAAATAAATGACATGAAAATAGTTATGCTGAAACATAGTTTAATATGCTTAACATATTATATTAAAACATTTTTTTAATTTAATGATTTGAGACAAAGAAAGAGAAAGAGAGAGAGAGAGAGAGAGAGAGAGAGAGAGAGAGAGAGAGAGAGGAAGGGAAAAAGAGAGCAAGAGATAGAGAGAAAAAAACATCAATTTGTTGTTCCACTTATTTATGCATTCATTGGTTGATTCTTTTTTTATATATATATATATATTTTATTGATTTTTTTACAGAGAGGAAGAGAGAGGGATAGAGATTTAGAAAAATCGATGAGAGAGAAACATCGATCAGCTGCCTCTTGCACACCCCCTACTGGGGATGTGCCCGCAACCAAGGTACATGCCCTTGGACTGGAATCGAACCTGGGACCCTTGAGTCCGCAGACCGACGCTCTATCCACTGAGCCAAACCGGTTTCGGCAATTGGTTGATTCTTATATGTGCCCTGACCAACTAAGCTACCTGGCCAGAGCTAACATATTCTATTTTAATTATTATTAAAGACTACTTAATCCATAAGATTTTAATCAATGCTATTTATATGTGATAAATTCCATAAAATAAACTGGGTAGATGTAACCAAATATAATATAATAATATATGTACATATATATGTTTGTCAACCTATTTAAGATCTGAAATGTATAGAAAAATATAATCAATGCCCAATTACCCCAGAAAGGTTGTGGTACCCATATACTGTCAATCCATCAGTCTCTTCTTCCCAGTAAACTATTAACATAATTTTTATTACCTTAGCTTAATTTTATTGTTCTAGAACTTCCTGTAAATGAAACTGGACAGTATATAATTTTTTATTTTGTCTCTTTTGTTCAACACAATTTGAAATCCAGCCATGTTGTTGTTTTTCCTTTGGCATTGATGAGTGGTTTTCCACATTTAGAATACACAATATTTTGTTTATACTTTCATTTCTTAATAGACATCTGGATTTTTCTAGGTTTTGGTTATTAGCAGTAAAAGTTATATAAACATTTGTTCTATAAAATTTTTTATTAACATATATATTCACCTCTCCTGGGTAAATATCTGGGTGTGGAAATGTTAAATCACAAAGTTAGTATAAGTAGAACTTTATTATAAAAAACTGCCAAATTGCTTTCCAACATGTTTGTACTATTTTAAACTCCCATTAGCTATATATTAGTGTTCTAATTTTTCAACATCCTTACCAATGATTGTTAGTTTCAGCAATTTTAGTGGGTATGGAAGATATTTCATGATTTTTTTGTTTGTAACTAATCATGGTGAACAACAGTTCTTATGCATATTGGCCATCTTCTGCATTCTTTTATGAAGAGTCTGCTCAAGGCTTTGCCCATATTTTTTCAATTGGGTTGTGTTACATCTGGTTTCCAAAAATGGTTTCCAATGAAATACTTCTCCTGGTATTCATGCTTCATAGTCCCCTCTCACATTATAGTCCAAGTAGCCTTATGACACATCTCAACCAATGGAATGTCATAGAAGTAAAACTCTACCAGTTCCAGATTTAAATCTATCACTTCTATACCAAATAATGATTCCCTGTCATTTCCATTCCACAGTTTTATTACACACTTGATTATAAAGGGAGACAGGTATTAGGTGTGTGCTGTTGTTTACTGTTACCAATGGTATGCTAACTCTTGGATTCCAATATTTTTCAAAATAGGGTGTCCCAAAAATGTATACACACACCTTGAATAATTATAAAGGCAGTGCTTAATAAAATAGATTTCTTTAAATTTGAGCTATCAGCTCTTAAATACCATCATTTGGTTGCCTTACTGTGTCTTTCTTAATTCAAGTAAATATTCATGTTGGAAAATTTTCAACTAGATGTTATTCCTTCAAATAGTAAGCCATTCCATCAATTAACCTTTTAACAACCTATGTAATGATAATTGAAAAAGGAATGGTGAACAAAACTGCTACAATCCCTACTTTAAATATTTTACTGGAAAACATGATAGAAAATAATTATAATTATATACATAACTAGAGGCCCGGTGCATAAAAATTCATGCACTGGAGGGGGGGTTCCCTCAGCCCTGCCTGCCCCCTCTCACAGTCCAGTAGCCCTCAGGGGTGGGAGGTGACCCGGCGATCAGGGGAAGGCGATGCCCCCATCACACCTCTGCTGCTGCCACTGCCGGCAGCGCAAGCCTCAGCCAGCCCTGGTTACCTGAGCCTCGGCTGGCCCTGGGCAGCTGGGCAGCCACCATCTGAGGCTTGCCTGTGCCTCGGGCTGGCCCTGGGTGGCTGGGGAGCTGAGGGGACTGGGGGACTCCGGAGGCAGGTGTGAGGAGCAGCTAGACCCGCCTGGGGGTGGGCCAGGCCGTGCCACGTGCCTGCTGCCCCAGCAGAGCTGAGGGGACTGGGCACCACCATCTTGTGGCTGTTTGGGCACTGTCATCTTTGAGGGTGTGATAGTCAATTAGCATATTCCCTCCTTATTGGTTGTGGGAGCTGCCATCTTTGTGAGGGCATGATGGTCAATTAGTACATTCCCTCTTTATTAGATAGGATTACTTATATGCATGTTCTCTAAATAGTGTATGTGCAGGATTTTGTATAAGTCTAAACCAGTGATGGGCAACCTTTTGAGCTTGGTGTGTCAAACTTCGCCAAAAAACTGAGCATAACTCGGGTAGTGTGTCACTTTGAGGAAAAAACATTATTTTGCAAATGTTTCATCCTCTGGAGCAGCAAATGTTTCATCCTCGGCATGCGGCCACCTCAGCGGCCGCGTGTCATCAGAAATGGCTACGCATGTCAGTGCTGACACGCGTGTCATAGGTTCGCCATCACTGATCTAAACCCTGGAAAACTAGCTTACCCCTAAGGTGTAAAAGTCAATGAAAAAAGTTCCTTAAGAAGATGATTTTTAAGACAAGACCTGAATAAGAAGAGTTTAACAAAGTAGAGAGAAAAAAGACAAATATTTCAGATATGTGAACCCTCAGAGTTTATTAAAAGCATGATGGGTTTTAGATACTGAAGAAAGCAATCATGATGAGTTTTAGGTATTGCAAGAAGTCTGAAATGGCTTGAGAAAAGAATGTAAGTGAAGGACATAAAATCAGTGAGTTTGACAATATAAGAAGAGTTCAGATCATGCTAGAATTCCAATGACCTGTTAAGTGTTTTCACTTAAATCAATACCAGATATCTATAAAAGAATATAGAGCTGAGGCATTAAATGAAAGGTGTATATTTTAGCAAGTCCACATTGGGGTGAAAGAGTGAGTAAAGATCAATTATAATACTACTGATATAGCCTGGTCTAAAGTGCTATGGTAGTAATGAATTTTCAGAGATTTCCTACCTGAGCCTGGCTGGTGTTGCTCAGTGGTTGAGCATTAACCTATGAACCAGGAGGTCTTGGTTCACTTTTTGGTCAGGGCATATGCCCCAGTTGTGGGCTTATCCCCAGTGGGGGATGTGCAGGAGGCAGCCAATCAATGATTCTCATCATTTATGTTCTATCTCTCTCTCCCTCTTTCCTCCTCTCTGAAATCAATACAAATATATATATAAATATATATATATTTAAATTTTAAATAAAGCAATATTTCTCTAAGAGCTAGCACATAGCTAAATAAATGTACTAGGTTCCTTGGCAGTTGGGTATAGCCATGTGACTGTGTGCCAGCCAATGAAATATATGAGAAAATAATTGACACCTATCCCAGCCTTGGCTCATAAAACTATCCCACCTGTGCTCCTTTGTGCTTCTCCACAGGAAATGTAGGAAGCAAACTGTTGAATATGGGAGACCTTACATCAAGCTGGATCACTGCCAACTTTTCCACCTCTCCAGTATCCTTAGGAGAGCAACTATGATACACATTTGGAGCCAACTTACTACAGCATTTAGGCTATGCTAATACACAATCTTAAACTTAATTTTAAAGATACGTTCGTTTTGTATAAAATGACTTTAAAATTAAAGTCGGTCATGTGTCACCAAACATTCCTTTTTTTCTCTAAGCTAATAATTATTAATATCTAAGCCACTCCTTACTAATTAGTGACAGGACACTTCACAATGCTGTTTATATATATTATCCACAAGATGCCCTTATATCACTTTTCAAAAGTCAGCTTTACTTGGATAAAATATATTATTTTTCTAGGAACACTGTAACAAATTGCTACAAACTGGGTGGCATATATACATTTATTTTCTTATAGTTCTGGAGGCTATTAGTTCGAAATTAAGATGTCAGCAAAGATGGTTCCTCTGGAGCTTCTGAGGGTGGATTTGTTCCCTGCTTCTCTCCTAATGTCTGGTGGTTGCCAGCAATTTCTGGCTTCTCGGTTGACAGGTACACCCCTCCACTCTTTGTCTCTCTTATCACATGGTGCTCTGAGTGTCTCTGTATCCTTTGCCTTTTTATAAGAACATCAGCCATTGAATTTAGGGCATACTCTAATTCAGTATGATTTTATGTAACTTTATTATATCTGCAAACCAAGACTGTACTGCCAAATAGTGACACATTCAGAGGTACCAGGGGCTGGTTCTTGAACACTTCTTTTGGGAGAACACAATTCAACTGACAACACATACATAAGACAAAATTCACCAATCATAAAACCTAAACCTTTGACTCTTTCTAAAGAAAACACAGTATGTAAATACTGTCATACTCATGATATGGAATACTTCCATCACTCCCTCCAGCTCTCTCCTGACACTCAGTACAACATTGACACCAGTTCCTAGTAATCAGTAATGTGTGTCCTCTCACTATAGTTTTTCCTATTCTAGTGGGACAGGGAAACTGACAAGATTCTGAAGCTCATGTTACTTGCTGTGCTGTGAACAATAAAGTCCTTCTTCTCTGTGATAGCCTCATGTCTTTTACTAGTAAATGTGAAACCATGATAGGCTAACTTAATAGCTTATAATTAGGGTAACAGTTTCTTTATAATCTCCTTTGTTGATGCTTATTCCAGTGACTAATTTTTTAAAGCTGGTATCCCATAGGCTTTATTTTTTAGCTCAATTGTTTTTATTTAAGTCTAAGTACTAAATACATTTGACCTAAATTTGTAAAATGTTTCAATAGTTATCTTTTTTATAAATAAATTTTAAGTTTAACATGCAGTTCAGATATCTTTATTTAACTCTAAATCCACTAGTATATATCCTATTACATATATCCCATCATTGCATATCCTAGCACATACCTGGAAACACTCCTGATTATAAAATAGTCCCATGAAATGACCTATAGTCACAATTAAATTTATTAAATATTCCACATAGCATATTCCTGATTTGAAATATCTCATTGAACACTACTTCTTTCACCCATACACTTAAAGGATTTTACACTACTGAAAACATTCCTAATTATTAAACCCTACAGCTTCCTTATCAGAAATTTTGCTTTTTTTCCACCCCCTATTATTATTCAAATAATTTTTAGACTAAAGAGAATAATAAGTTCTACTGAAAGTAGCAAAATGATTATGAGTTTAGGAATGCAAAATGGGACAATTCTGATAAATGTAAAGGTGGTTCATGTAAAACAGTAAAAAGTAACTATATAACTTTGAAGAATACTAGTAGAGTTAGGGATGCAAGAACAAGAGGCAAAGGTGATAATTATGAATAATCATATACAAATATGTTTGAAACACATGGTGAACTGAACAAATTCCTAGGAAAATACCAGAACAAAAATGATACAAAAAATAGTTAAATATACATTTTGGAATATGAGTCTATAATTTTAAAATCTTTCCATAATTTAACCTCTAGGTCTAGACAGTTTCACTGATGAATTATAACAAATATTTAAGTGATGAATTCTGCTAATTTTATAAAAATCTTTTAGAGAATCAAAAATTGGAAATATTCCACAACTCATTTACTGAGCCTCACATAATCTTGATATCAAAATCTGATAAAAGTATTATAAGAAAAGAAAATTACACACCAATATTGCTCATAAACACAAATACAAATATACTGAACAATATACTCAAATCAAGGAATATGTAAAAAAGAACATTACACATAATTACTAATTATTTTAAAATATTAATAAATTACATTCATAACATGAGGATTATTGTTCATCAGTATACATAATTAAGAGAGTGAAAATACAATTTGCCCAATTTTACAGGTAATTTCAGCCAATATTACTTATAAAGTCCTATATCTAGCTTACATAAAGTATTATTTTAAAGCAATAAAACTATCAAGAATCCAATAAAAAAGGCAGGGAGAAGACATCAAGAGTCACTTCATAGATAAACAATTCTAAAGATGACCAATTCTTATATAATTACAGGAATGCCAATATGTACTCAACTGAATGGCCAATATTAAAACAGAAAGAAAGAAAAATATTCTAACAAAGTGTTGAAGAAATTACTGAGCAGAAGGAATGCCAATATATTCCTCAAAGAAATATAAATTATTGGCCTGGCCTGTGTGGCTCAGTTTGTTGGAGCATCATCCCTTACACCCAAAAATTGTGGGTTAAGTTCCCAGTCAGGGTACTTAGGGGAGGAAACCATTTTTCTCTCATATTGATCTTTCTCCCTCCTTTCCTCTTTCTGTAAATTCAATGAAGAATATCCTCAGGTAAGGATTAAAAATAAATGAAATACATACATTGTTAAAATTTCCTTTTGAAAATTATTTGGCAGTATTTACTAAAGTTAAACATCCAAATACTTCAAGAAACATTTTCCCCTTCAAGATTTACGCTCAGCTGACATTCATGTGTATATGTTCGAAGATTCTTATAGCTGAATATTCATGGGACATAATAATAGTCAAGAGATTGAAAACAACAGAAATACCCATCAAGAGTAGATTGCATAGACTGCTGTAAATTGATACAATAGAATAAATACTATGCAGTAATGAAAACAGCATAGGCACACTCACCTCGTCCAGGATGCTTTTGCTGACTATCTCATTTACCAGGTTAACATAAGGGTTTTCATGGCTCTATATCCTTATATGCATTTGTACTATGGCATTGCAGCAACTGAATTTTATTATAAATTTCTGTTTACGTGGCCTCTCCACAGCTAAATAATTACTATCTTAGTTCTTTGGATTCCTTATCTTCATATTCCCAATGTCTAGCTCAGTAACTCACATCACTGAAACCCTCATGTTATATTTAATAATATAAAGATTGGGTGAATGAAGATGATATTTCATTTTAATATGTCATTCTGATAATTAATAGAGCAGCTAATGGCAGAGCAGGGCATTTGCTTATTAATAAACATACACAAAGGATGACAGTAAGGAGAATAAAGTCAACAGATTTCTGCCTTCATTTTGTCCACTTGGTAATAGTCCCTATATCGTGCTATAGTCGAAAGCTAGTGCACATGCCACATCTCTTAAAAGTTTCCTGAGAAATAAAGGCAGATTGGCAAGTGTGTTTGAAAATTTAAGATTGGGATGAGTGTAAAGTCAGGTTTGGGAATGTCTGTGTTAATCTTGTTAGATGACATTAAATGTGTCATCATCTCCCAGCACTCCTCTTTAAAGCAGCTAACAGAGGAGTAGTTTTTGATTTGTACTCTTCTCCGGAGTTCATTTCCATTAGACATTTGTCACTATAGCTATGCACTGAATAAGCTAATCAATGATCACACTTGGTTTCTATATTTAGCTATCCTTTGTTGTTCTATTTATTTATATAATCTTTATGCATGTTCTTAGAAAAAACCATCTTCATATACAGTACCTATGAATGAATTCAAAGAACGTCAGCGAGTTTAATACTTAATAAAATATTTTTATTTGCAAATTCTCCCTCTGCCTCTTTTATTACCACTACTTCCTAAATACTAGTTTTATTAATAAAGTCCAATATAAATTTTGCCTCCCTCTATGACATCCTCCATCCTGTTATCAAAGTGCATATTTCTTCATTTCATTCTTCTGCTTTAAAAAAGTCAGTGCCTCTCCATCACCTTTACATTAAGATACAAATTCCTGGGAATAGCACAGAAACCTGTTCATATCTCAGTCTTTTAATCATACCCGCCTCATCTCCTTCTATATCATAGACACGCTGGAAAAGCTGAGTCTCAAGAAGGCTCATTGTTTCCTTGCCTTCCTGCCTTTGCACATACCTTTCCCTCTGTTTTGAAGGTTTCCTTTCTATTTTCTGACTAACCCCAGCATATCTTTTAAGGGTTAAAATCCTAGTGGGATGGACACCTCTTCTAACCCACTGCTTTGCATCAAAAGTTCTTCCAATGACTTCTCATAGCACCACTGAATGCATCTATAAAGAGTATATAAAGAGTATCACAATGACTAGTATTACTTCCAAACTATCATTCAACCATTTCCCTCCAGATCCAAGCAGAGTCCCAGGAAGCTCAATCATGCTATTAAATGAATGAATGGATATATCAGTTTTGTGGACATGCAGTTACATAGGGCCCTTGCCATTCTGCTAGGTAGCTAGTTTCCCTGTTCTTTCCTCTCTCACTCTTCTCATTATACCACAGTTACCACCCTGTGGATACATGTTTCATTTATGTGCCTGTTGTCCCTAGCAGATTTCTGCAGTTCACCCTCGGTGCTCCTTAGCATCTGCTAGCTTCCCTTCAGCTCCTAGTTTAAATAATGTTCCATATGCATTCTTCAAGGTTTATTGATTCCGTTCTCTAGAGAGTGCCCTATACTTCAAGGGAAGAATTTGAAAATATGAGGATCATTAAAATAAATTCCTGTGTTTGGGCCAAAGTTCGGTTATGGTACTGTAGTTGTTTACAGATTTCAGCCTGAGAGCAAAGTAATATAATACAAGAAATTGAAGGTAAATGTCTAAACAACAGACTAATGGAATTTTCTGGGTCTTAATTCTAATCAGTTTATTTGCCACAGGAGAATAGTTTTGAAGTCAAGGTTTAAAATTCAAGTACACATTAATGAAATTCATTATTGCAAAGCCTAGAAGTTATAAGTAAAGCTAAAGTACAGATAAAACATCAAGAATGTGAGCAGAGACTTGGAACCTCACTGACACATTGGTATAATTTTATTTACTTTTTTTCAGAAGAGCTAATGACTTTATATAATGTATCCAGTAAGTTCTAGAAAGTTTACATGTTATTATATCTCAGAACCTTAGATAATTAATGTAGATATGCCTTCAAAATCTTTATCTTTGGCTCATCTTTACCCTGAGAATTAAATCCTTTAAAAATTGATCTGAAAATTCCACATGATTGTACCATAAGCATTTCAAACTCAGCATGCCTAATACTGAATTTGTATCCGCATTCTCTGCAAATCTTCCAGTCTCACTACTTTCATTATCTGAATTATTGGAACCTTCATCAATTGAAGACATCACATATAAATCAGTCCCACCCCCCCATGCTATACAATGCACCCTTTTGTCATCAAATTTGATCAATATTACAGCAAATCTTTAGTGTATCTTTATTCTATTAGCTATTTTAGTGATGCTTTCACTTTTACCTGAAAAAATGACACATACTTCTATCTATGCTGTTCTTCAGGTCAAACTCTTAGAAATTACTTTTATTTTTGATTATTTCCTCGATCCACATCTAATCTTTCAGGGAATCCTATAGGCTTTTCTTCCAGAATGTATCCCCAATTTGACCACCTTTAATCATTACTGTTGAAAAAATACAGTCCAAATCATCATTTTCTGTCAATAAGACTACTGTGCTAGCTTCCAAATTGGTCACCTTATTTCTACTCTTGCTCTTGAATACCAGTCTGAAACATCATCCTAAAGGGTCAATTTGATCATAATTGTTACTACTTGCAATAGGTTTGTCTAAAATAGTTCTCTCACCACGCATGTTGAAATACTTGATAAAATACGTGTAAAACATTTTAACTATATAGCTGAGACATTAAGAAATATCAAAAGGCCAAAACACAAAGCGCAAGCGTGAAACGAGAGAAGTCAATTTGCATTGATACTCAGCAGCACAAAATACGGAGAACGGAGAACCTGGCTTAAATATAAAACACTACAAAGACCCCCCCTTTTGAGAGAAATTATAGAAAGGAATAAAACCTCATCCATCAAGGGAAATGACAAAGACACATCTGTGTCTCACTCTAGGTGATAGGTAAAAAATAGGGTAATTCATGAAAATCATCAGCACAAATACTGCTGGATTATGTAAATTTATCTTGCAGTTTTGCCAAGCAATGCAGGCTCCATATTTTGCAGGTAAAGGGGCCCCACCAGAGTGCCTGCCTGTCACAAGGCACAGAACACAGGGGAGGGCCACACTCTCAAAAGGGAACTGCAAGTCATTCCACCAGTAAAGCACTGCTGATTCCTCTGGAAAACACAAGACGACAACCAAACACACACTCACACACAGAGAGAGACGAACCAACAGAGTATCATAAGCAATAATAAGTAGAAAGAACGCACAGCAGAAACAGACATCACCCCCACAAATTTTGTGTAATTAATATAATAGCTACCCTGTTCTTTCCATTGGCTAACATTTAATTCTCAAAGAATGCAGATATTGGCAATGTTCCCATTTTTCACATGAAAACAATAAAACAGATACATTTAGAATACTTCCTCTTTTCATATATAAAACTAGAATCCCAGTGCATGGATTTGTGCACGGGGGGGCGGGGGGGGGTCGTGCCGGCCACCCCAGATGGGGGTTGGTGGGGGGGAAAGGACATGGGATGTTGGCCGATCCTGCCCCCAATCGGGGTGGGAGGATGATCAGGTTTGGGGCCAGCTGGGGGGGGAGGGGCCACGGGTGGTTGGGGGGGGCCTATCAGGGCCCCTATCAGGCTGGTTGGCCTCCCCAGGGCGCATCATAATGACTGGTCATTCAGGTCATTCTGTCATTCCGGTCGCTTAGCTTTTATCCTAATACTAGAGGCTCAGTGCATGAAATTCGTGCACTCAGGGGAAGGGGGACCCTCAGCCCGGCCTGCACCCTCTTGCAGTCCAGGAGCCCTTGGGGGATGTCCAACTAAGCCGTCAGTCAGACATCCTTAGTGCTGCTGCGAAGGTGGCACTGACCTCCAGGGGGCAGCTCCTGCATTGAGCATCTGCTCCCTGGTGGTCAGTGTGCGTCATAGTGATTGGTTGTTCTGCTGTTCAGTCGATTTGCATATTAGCCTTTTATTAGCCTCGCTAATAAAAGAGTAATATGCAAATTAACCATCACTCTGCTACATAAGCCACACCCACCAGCCAAGCCACGCCCATCAGCCAATCAAGGCGAGTATGCAAATTAACCACAACCAAGATGGCTACCAGAAGGGAGGCTTGGGTTTCCCCGGCAACAGAGGAAGCCAAGCTTTCCACACACTCTGGCGGGCCCAGGCCTCCACTCAAGGATACAAAGTTTCAATTATAGAAGGTAAACAAATCCAAACAGAAATGGTGGCAGCCACAGATCGAGCAGGAGGCTTGGCTCCACTCCAGGCTACAAAGTTTCAATTGTAGAAGGTAAATAAATTCCAGATACCAGGACCTCTGCTTGGGTCACCAGGGGCGTGGCTGGCCTGCAAACCACTACAGGCCCCTCGCCCAGGCCTCTCCAGGCCCCAACAGAACCCCACCCTGATCCAGGATACCCTTCATGGCAAACCAGCTGGTCCCCACCCATGCACCAGGCCTCTATCCTATCTAATAAAAGAGTAATATGCAGATTGACCATCACTCCCACACACAAGATCAAGATAGCTGCCCCTATGTGTTCAAAGATCCTGCCCCCATGTGGATACAAGATGGCCACCACAGATGGCCAGCAGGGGAGAGCTGTTGGGAGGGACCAGGCCTGCAAGGGAGGGCAGTTGGAGGCGATAAACCCTGCAGAGGAGGGCAGTAAGGTGTGACCAGGCCAGCAGAGGAGGGAAGTTGGGGGCAAACAGGCTGGCAGGGGAGCAGATAGACATCAATCAGG
This sequence comes from Eptesicus fuscus, assembly GCF_027574615.1. Taxonomy (NCBI): domain Eukaryota; kingdom Metazoa; phylum Chordata; class Mammalia; order Chiroptera; family Vespertilionidae; genus Eptesicus; species Eptesicus fuscus. The sequence continues at coordinate 81,200,610 of NC_072474.1, read as the reverse complement.
CTGGCATGGGAGTGGTTAGGGGTTGATCAGGCTGGCAGGCAGAATTGGTTAGGGGAAATCAGGAAGGCAGGCAGGCAAGCAGTTGGGAGCCAGCAGTCCTGGATTGTCAGAGGGATGTCCAGTGGGATTGGGCCTAAACAGGCAGTTGGACATCCCTTGAGGGGTCCCAGATTGGAGAGGGTGCAAGCTGGGCTGAGGGACACCTCCCCGCCCCCATGCATGAATTTCGTGCACCAGGCCTCTAGTATCCTACCTAATAAAATAGTAATATGCAAATTGACCGCACCTTCACTATGCCCAAGCCACGCCCACCAGCCAAAGCCACACCCACCAGCCAATCAGGGCGAGTATGCAAATTATCAAACAAAGATGGCGGTTAATTTGCATATGCTGAGGGAGGGAGGAGTGAAGACTGAAGACAACTTAGAAGGAAGAGGGAGGAAAAGCGGAAAGCAAGGTGGCTGCCAGAGGGAAAGCCTGGGTGGGGTGGGGTGGGGCGGAGCAGGGTGAGGCGGAGCAGGGCAGAGCAGGGCGGGCAGCAGCAGCACTCAGGTGCAGGCGCCACAGCCGCAATGGCAGCCGTAGCGGCAGCGCACGCGGCCGCAGTGGCCGCTTGCAGGATTCTTCCTGCAAATGGGCTACTAGTAGGATATAAAAACCCAGGGTCTGTAAGCACCAAAGGCTCGACTGACCGGAAGTTAGTCCTGCAGTCAGTGCTGCAGGTGCCACAACCCAGCACTGAATGCCAAGGGGGTGCGGATCAGGCCTGGAGAGAGGCCTGGAGAGAGAAGCAGGGTCTGATCCGTAGCCTCCGTGGCAAATGTTGATCAGCTCTTGCCTCTCTCTTTCTCTCAGTGCCTGGCTAGCAGCAATGCCTCTCTTTCTCTCTGAGCCTCCACAGGGGCTGCTGATCATCCCTGCCTCTCTGATCAGGCACAGGGATAGGCCCAGAGATGCTGACTGGCATGAAACCAAACAATCAGAACCTAATCTGGGTGAACTGCAATGGCAGAACCTAAAGTGGGGGCTGAGGAGGGGTTTTAAGGGCAATAGCTGTTTGGTGTAAGGTGTAAGAAAGCGGTTCAATTTCTTAATGACCAATTTGGCAGTATAGTGCATATGGCTGGCTATCAGTTCAGATATAGGAATTATGACTTTTTGTCTGCCAAGAGCATCTCCTCCTGCTGAAAAAGACTCCCCCCCCCCCCCACCATTTAAGCAATCCTATCCTTTATAATCTATCTATACTAATAAAAGGTAATATGCTAATTAGACTGGTTCAACCAGCCATCAGCCGGATGTCCGACTTCCTTCTGGACAAAGCTATGGTGGTGGGGGCCGAGGAAGAGAGGGCATTTGGGGGTGAGATCAGGCTGGCAGGGGATGGCAGTTGGGGGTGAGATCAGGCTGGCAGTGGAGGGCAGTTAGGGGTGATCAGGCAGGCAGAGACAGTTAGGGGAAATCAGGCAGGCAGGCAGAGGCAGTTAGGGATGATCAGGCAAGTAGGCAGGTGAGCGGTTAGGAGCCAGCGGTCCCAGATTGCGAGAGGGATGTCTGACTGCCAGTTTAGATCAGACCTAAACTGGCAGTCGGACATTCCCTAAGGGGTCCCCGATTGGAGAGGGTGCAGTCTGGGCTGAGGGAACCCCCCACCCTGTGCACGAATTTTGTGAACCGGGCCACTAATATATATATATACACACACGCACACACATACAAGTCACATATGCAAATCTGACATTCTTACCTTTAACCACCATGCTATGATACTTCTTATTAGAATGATCAGCTACTAACTATATCAGTGTATTTAAAACATTAAAGTACTAAAAGAAGACCCTGAATACATAAACAAGAAAAAAGCTTATCACAAAAAACTAGTGTTTTAAAAAGAACAAAATTAAATTCATTAAAATAAATATATTGTTGCCATGATTAATTTTTAATTAGCTGAGTTTATTGTTTTACTTAATAAAATTGTCCTTTAAAATGTATTGATGTCTGCCCAATTTAACATTTAGTAATTTTTTAATGGGGCTTTAGACATTCAAATGCAATTAAAATAAAGTAGACTTGTCTTTTTTTTTAAATCTGACTTCAGGGTTAAGGAAGAATCCTGTGATAATCATTGGGTATCTGGCCCAGATTTTCTGGTATCCTGATAAAACTGAAACCTATATTTTCTTTGTCTTTTTTAACTGCCTTAGACTCCTTAGAGTTTTCATTATGATGTTAGGTAATACAAATTATGTGATTTTGCAAAAAAAAAAAAAAAAAAAAATCCCAGTATAAGTCCTTTAGGAGTCAGCATCTCTTTCTGAATTTTGTCAGTGTGAATTGTGTTATAATAATATACGGTGTACTAACAATTCCTGCAAAGTATGTTGTACAAAATACCCATTTAAATTCTAATATGTTGAGATAAATTTCAGTATTACAGGGGAAGGCAGCCTGGGCTAGAGCTGCTGACGTTACTCCAGGACTCTCCAGAAATCTCTGGCTGAGACTGAACATGGTAAGGTCTTGAAGTTAATACATTTTAGATTTCAATTTTTTTAGGACTTATAACTAAGAAGGTCAGAAGTATTCAATTTTAGACTAATTAACTTGGTCTTTAATCTGAATTTTTGGATTTTTATTTCTTTGGCACTTTCAAATCTAGGATTTTAACCATCCCCAATATCATAGTGAGATTTTTTTTTATATGAAAGCTATATCATATTATTGGCATATAAATATTGCTGCAAAATTTCTGATAAACACAATATGGCTACACATCATTGTGCATGGGGAATAGAAAATTGTTGAGTTCAGTTGATTTAAGGTATTTATTGTTCTTAAATCTAATGACTTAAGAGTTAAAAATCATGTTAACTATTAGAGAAAAAATATCCTGTTCACACCTAATACCTTCTTCTATTTGGAGAAACATCCAATACAGTAAAACATTTTAACTCTCTCCACTGGATGCCTTTTGGTAAATTTCCCCATTTGTTTTCTAAGGGGGTTATTTGCCAGAGCAAAATTTGGCTTATACATTAATATTTTTTTCAGTTTCACTGTTTTAATTTCTTGTTTCAAAAGGATTAAAGCAATAAGCAAAACAATTCAAAGAAAGTCTCCTTGGCGTCTTGCTAAATTAAAACATTTGTATAGGTCCTCAATTTAGTCAATCAAAATAAAATAAAGTCAGTCTTGGGAACACTTGCTTATAAATGTAGTGAGTAATGCTAAATGGAAACTAGATCCCAGCTGGTACCAGGAAGGAAAAATTTCCTTAGCTTTTCAAGCCCCAGGAACAGCCTCTTTCTTATATTCTGGTACTGCTCCTCCATAGAGAATTGTGTATTTACAATGCTAAAAATTAAACAAAAAAATCCAAAGAGGTTTCCTTGTCACTGGAAACATTCAAGATTAGCTTATCTTAAGGGCTTCCTCCTCAATTGTGTATACTATAACTCAATAAATTCATAATACTAGTATAGTCCACTTGATTTCTATAAAGGGGTACTATTTTTATTCCATATACTATACTAGACATTCAGGCATTCATTTTTCTGCTGGAGACTATGTTTTCTCCTGTACAAAGCTGAAATCTGTGTTTCCTGGAACCACATTCTACATGAGGAGCAATACAGCTACTTGGACAGTTTTTACACTAATTATCTCATAGCAATATCTAAGAAACAACACAAAAACGGTTGCACTATTTTTATGGTTTATTTAATGCATAAATATGCAATTTGGGTCTCAGGTCACATTTCCATCTGGAGGACATACATCCTCAAACTACCAGGAAAGTCTAAATTAGTTTAAATTCTCTCCAGATACACTGGGGAAAAAGCCCATGTACCTCCTTTCTTTCATTTTAACTTCTTCACTTAGATGTTGATAATACTTTTTTGTTATTTTAATTCATTTTTCTCTACAATAGAAAGATACATTTTTTGCCTATTGATGACTTCTGTTCATATGTCTAAAGTCTTAGTAAGATATTCATCTAAGCAGATTACTATTGTCAGAAAGAACAGATGAGAATGCTTTTTATGAGTGCGGTTAAGTAACTCAGGTAAAATCTTAAACACTGGGAGAATAGCATCAGACTAGTTTCCTCATTTCCTTTATGTGAAAAATGGGGGTATTATGAATATTACCATATAGACTACTCGGAGGAGAATATGGCAATCCATATTGAGCACTTAGCAGAATCTATAGCTCCTAACACTCAACATTTATGAAAATGTCAGCTTTCTTAATTCAGATATATCCACTGCGGTGATGTTTCCTATATGAAATCCTTTTATTAATGTTTGATTTACCACATTTTAAAAAAAATATTTATTTGTAATAATAATATTTTATTAATTACATAAGTTCTATTGTTCAGCACAAAAAGCTTTATTCTTCCGGTGACTTTGTCTAAGTCTGAATTTCCACATACATGTGTTATCTGCAAGCATTAGACACCTTATAAATGTTTAACCACTTTTTGTTTATCTTGGACTTAAAAATAATATATTCTTAGTAATATGAGCATTATTTTATACTAGCCTCTTTTTCTAGGAAAATATGTTTGTTTTTTTCCCTAGGAAAAAATTGTGTTAAATATATTGCAAATGATGAAAGCATTTGTGCATTTAATATATTTTCTTTTATTGGTGATTCTAACAATCTCCAAACAGAGTAGGAGATAAAGTGTTAAAAAAACATTTATTATTTAGTGTATAATATTAGCAAAGTTGTTTGTTTAACTCTGTACAAGAATTTTAAGATTGTGCATAAATCTTCTTCTTTTCTACACATATATACATATGCATAAAAAAAGTTAAAAAATTTAAAAACAAAAAATAATAAATAATATGTAGATAAAAATAAATGTATGTAAATTATAAAAACCGTGTCCCATATGTGCACATTTTGAAGACTTGAGTAATGCAAAAAACATAAATAAATAAATAAATAAGGTAGTTTGTCAGTGGTAAAAATAATACATTGACAATTACATCATCTTGTAATAAGATTTTACATGTTTCTCTTAGAAATATTTCATGTTCAACATGAACTGACTCCTCAAAAGTCAGTCTTCAAAGTACTGTGCAACATAGTTTAAGACTTTGTGATTGTCTAAGAATAACTTTATCAGAAGAAAATCATATGTTTGGGGAAAATACATGATATTGAGGATCTGACAGATAGATAGGAAAAGGTATACAACTCTTATCAGTACAAAACTTGGGTAATCTCCCAATTACTTATTATTAAAATTGAGTTGTACTGCTTCTCTGGGAGCTTTTGGAGGTGTGGGGACCATGTATTTATTTCATGATTATTGGCAAATGCCACTGGCCTATGGTGACTGGAATACCAGTAGATAGAGTCACAAATAACCAATAGGGTATAGTACTGTCTTTCTCAGTTACCCTATTGAGAACAATGGAAGCCTTCTGATTTTTATTTTGATGTGCTGGATTGTAGTTTTGGGCACAATTTCAGCTTCTGAGAGAACTCGCCATGACACTTCGATTTTAATCTGTTAATGAATTCCTTGAGCCATAAACTTTCTAAGAAAAATTCAAGTGTGAATAATTCACTTAGGATAAGTTTTAGCAATAATCAAGCTTAGGATGAAAATATAAAACTTATGAACACTTCTTTATTCAAGATTACTTATAGTTGATCATCATTTATTAATTTTACATTTATAGTATAATATTATTTTATTAGCATTGCTAAGTCTAAAATTCTGAATATTCCAGAATAAAGTAAATTGTGAGAAAGTTTTATGTTTTCTGCTCATAATACATTTGTATTATACTTAAGAATATTTTATTAAATATAGTTCTTAAAATATTGGAAACATACTAGTACTTAATAAAAAATACCCAGAAAAAAACTAGCTACATTATGGGCAGTGCTTATGTGGGTAATATTAACAATGTCTATTTCTGAGTTCCAGAAAAAAACAAAGATAACAATGGGAATGGCCATATTAAAATATATAGTGAGAATTTTCCAGTATTGATGAAAGATATAAATTATGCATTTTTGAAGGACTCCATATTTCAAGCAGAATAAATGTATTTATGTTTAAAGAATATCAAACACAAAGTTGAGGTCAAACAGCCAAATAGAAAAGACTGACCACATATAAAAAATGAGTATTAGATTTATAGCATTTTTTCAACAACAGAGAAAATATTACATTTATAACATCAAAGTGCTGAGACAATATTTGCCAATATAAAATCCCATATCTTGGAAAGCTATCAATATTGAAGGGAAAACAAACACATTTTGCAGTTAACTGAAAGCCATTTACCAACAAGAAATTTTTCTAAAAAAGACTTAACAAATGTGTTCGCACAAGAAGGATCAATTTCAAAACTTTCAATTATTATTGTACCATTCCTTCCACTGCCATGTATTACATAACACCAAGAACACCGGATATACAAAATAGGTAAAATGAAAGAGAAGGCATAGATTACTACATAGTCTATAGGTATTAAGAGATCAAAGATTTTATATTAGTGGAGAAACCTCAAGTTTCTCACCTGTAAGTATGATGTTAGCTGTAAGGTTTTTGTGGGTATTATTTTATGAAGTTTAGCAAGTTTAGGGTGTGGAATTTTGACATGAGACCCACCAGTCATGCTTCTTGGTATTTACTCAAAAGAGTTGAAAACGTATGTCTATACAAAAACATATACATGGATGTTATTTACTCACAAATGCCAAAACTTGGAAGCAATCAAGTTGTCATTCAGTAGGTGATTGTATAAACTGTGGTGCTTTCAGACAATGGAATATTATTCGGTGTTAAAAATAAATGAGCTCTCAAATCAGAAAAAAAGACTTTGGGTAATCTTAAATGCATGTTACTAAGTGAAAGGAGCCAATCTGAAAAAGGTGCATAGTGCATAATTTCGACAATATAACAACATTCTGGGAAAAGCAAAACAATTGAGATTAAAAAGATCAGTGGTTGGGTTGGGCAGAGATAAATAGGCAGAACAAAGATAATTTTTAGGACAGTGAAAATATTCTGTATGATATCATAATGACAGATATATATCACTATACATTTGTCCAAACCCACAAAATGTTCAACACCAAGAGTGAACCATAATGTAAACTATAGACTTGGGGTGATTATGATGAGTCAGTATAGGTTTACCAGTTATAACATAGCTACCACTCTGGGGTGGGGAGAGGTTGTAATGTTGATAATGGGGGAAAGCTAGGCATGTGTAGCAGTATGAAATATTTGGGAAATATCTTTATCTTCTTAATTTTGCTGTGTACATAAAACTTCTCTTAAAATTAAAGTCTTTAAAAACATAAATGATGGCATAGCAAATGAATTTTGCATTTATGAAGGTTTAATTTAAAATAGGCATTCCTTCCCCTGGCCCAACTCTAGCGGTGCAGATACTATCTCGTAACAGTCCAGAGGTTCCATGAGATCACATGGGCCCAGTAGGGTCAGTTTCCGATGTTTAAGAAAAATATAGGAATCCTCATTTTTTAAATAAAACCTCCTAATATTCCAATGTTGACAACGTATCCAAGAATGTGAATGCATGCTGAAAGTTCAACTTACATGATCCAAACCAAAGTATACATTCACACTGCATCATTTGCCCATAAAATATTCTATAACTTTACACACATCCACTATAATTGGTGAGTTGACCCAAATGGAACATATGTTAACACTTCAGATAATTCTAAATTGAGGCTCATAGTAAAAATATTATAATCCAATAGAGTGTCAATTCCATAAAAGCAGGAATATGGTCGGTGTTATTCATCACTCCACAGGGTCCCCAGTGACTATAAAATTACCTGGCACATAATAATTACTCAATAACTAAAAAAATAAGTTATGAATAAATGATGGAATAAAGACCTACTGCTATCTATAATCCCTGTAGCCCACATTCTAGTGTCTGTCCTTCAATCTTACTAATAGTAAGCCTCCCAGCCCCCAAAGCTTCTTACAGGTACTCAGTCTAACTTAATAATAAATATTTTGAATTGTGTTGGTGTGCCCATAGTAAATTGCTTATTACTATGAAGTAACTTTAGAAAGCTATTCAAGAAACTATAGACTGGGATCAAGGGCTACAGCTGTCTCCTCCTTACCCATCTCCACTATCAGAGCTGGAACTAACAAAATGCATAACATACAACTGCTGTTGTTTTTTTGGTCATAAAAATTATACAGATTTTTGTAACATATCACAAGTTCTGAAGCAAATAATTATTTCACCAATGTCCATAGTATGATATGTATCCAATGTTATTCACTTAATTTTTTCCTGATAATGTCACATCTTACGGTGAACATAATTAAACTATTTTGTAATTTATGACATCAGTGTTTTCTAATCTGAGAGGTGCTTCACTCTAAAACTTAAATTCTATTTCCCCTGTGAATATGCTTTTTCTGCCCTGCTCCACTGCCCTTGCCGTCCCGGCTGCCTGAAATGCTCTTCAACGTCCCTTTTACTGGCTCCATGAATCTTTCCATGACACGGCAGGGCTGAGCGAGGTGTCCTTTGTATGATAGGTAATATTTTTACCTGCTTAAATTGCCCATTAGACTTTTTGCTTCTTGAAGACTGTGACTATGTCTTGTCCCCTATTGTATTTATAGCCCTTACTCAACTGACTGGCCTAGTATTAATGCTCAATAAATATTTGATGAATGAGTGAATAAAGGACTTTCACAGAATCCTTAAGATAGTGGGTGATGTACCATGGTTCTAAAATTTTAATGCTTATTAGCATTAGAAGATGTAGAAATTTCCCTTACATGTCTTTTATCCAGTATTATAGTCATCAGAACTCTATTAACTAGAGATTCAGCATTTATTTAGAATGATGATAATGTGAACACCTTGATGTTATTATTAAATTCCTTTTAGCATGATTTTAACAACATTTTTACATGCTGTATTTAATTTAAAAACATGATAGTCACAATAGCATTAATCAAAATATTTGATTAATGATGATACCACATTTTCTGTTGTTAAAGATAAGAGATAATTTTTATTGTTGTTGTGATGATATTAAATTTCTAGCTAAATTAGTCTATTTAAATTTAACCTTAAACTATGGCTGATTAATATACAGCAATAATTTCTTGTGCTGATTTAGTATGTTTTAATGCACTAACTACTTATTTTAATGCAGAGAATTTTTATTTCCTTCTGGATATATTTATAAACTGAGGATAATATCTAAAGAATCAGTAACCAATAACATCTCCACTTTACACTCTTTCTGAGGAGTTTATCATGTATATAATAGAAACTTAGAGTTTTCTGTGAAATATTTAATACTATGGAGAAATATTAAGTATGAAGGATGCACTTTAACAACAGCAAAGATTTCCCTTTTGGGAGAGGGGATGTTCCAGTGATATAATGTGTAATAAGGCATTGTGCTTCTAATCTTGGAGGCTTGTGGCTAATGAAGGGATAAAAACAAATAAAATAACTGGAAGTAGTTTGCTCAACGTTAAATGCAATAAGAAAGTAATCTGAACCTTGAGTGCGGCTAGAATGGGGACAAGCCCGACTGGAGGACTTCCCAAGTTACAGACCAGTCAGCCTCGGGCCCTAAATTAATAAGTAGTCAGACACCAGCAGATGAAAAGAGCTGTTGATTGGTGCTTCACCTTTTTCATTTCTCTTTTAGTTGCAATTGGTTCCTCTGAGTGAATTGTGAGCTGAAAGTAATTTGCAAAGTAAAATAATATAAACGCTTGAGTTGCCCTGCTGCCACAGGACGGCCATTCTGAAAGCAAAGGGTGTGGATGGGTGGCAAAGTGCTGCTCTGAAATGCATTAACTAATTATAATTGATGTTCTAGCTTCTGTGGAGCATGTCACAACACAAGAGACAAAAGATGAAATTCTAGTGCTTTCAAGCTCTCCTAGGCAAGATGGCCTTTCTTGAGAAGGTCGGGAAAATGCTCCAGCTCCAGGTAATAGCAGCACACCATTTCACCGTTAACAACAGCGTGCACTTAATTGCCCCTGTGAGGAAACTTCTAAAAATTCAGAAAATGAAGACTTATAAATGAGGACACCACTGTTTTAATGAAGGCATTCATTTAAAAGGAGTTTTCAGGTCTACAAGAGGTTTCTTTTTTCTTTCTCTTTTTTTAGCCTCCTCTTCTTTCTGCCTCCCATGGTGATTAGTCATAATCCCTGAATTAATCATTTTGTTTTAATTAATTATTTGGATGTAATTAATTATTTTAATCTCATAATCTGTTTCATTGTTCATAACATGAATTTGTGCAGTTCAGCTGTGGAGGCAAGGCTGGTGGGAAGAATATATACACTGGCATAGGGACTAGAAATGTTAGTCCTGTTTGATGAATATACTAATGAAGCATCTGGATGGTGAGATTGCACAAAGTTTTTTCCTGCTAGATTTTGGTGAGGCGACCTTAATCTTAAACCCTATTTCTTGGTTCTTCTGCTTTAAAGCAACTCTAAAATGAGGGCCAAGTAGTGTAACCTTTGAAATATTGATTTCCTTCACAATAGCCAAAGCCATAGAAGACTGCAAAATCAGCTGTTATCTGGGGGTTCTCCAAAGAAAAAGAGAAACAAGCAGAGCTTGTAAACCCCACCAGAGACCATTCTGGAGAGCGTTAGGAATGCTTCACAACTCCAAGGAAGAGAGCTACACAGTATTCTATGATGGGACAGTGCCAACACAAGCTAAGAGCAGTGACGAGTTGTTAAACCTGGGCAGTTAAAATAAATAAGTTTTCTAGAGAGCAATGATTACAACCACATATTGAAAATTACTTCAAGTTTATAAACAATTGTTAGTTATTCACATCATTATTTAAATAATTCACTTAAAGAAAAATGTATAGTGTGTTGTCAAATTACCACATTAAAATGCCAAAGTCTTTTTCAACATGGTCAATACCATGATATGATGTCCATTAAAAAACATTCACTTTTTTTTTCTTTTACTTACACACCAATTATTTTATAAATAACATTTCCCATTGTGGGACTTAAGTCATATGTAATTTATTTGCAGCAATGTCTGTGTCTGTTGTGTTGACTAGTGTTACATTGTTAGAGAAAGGGTAAAAACCTTGTGAATGAGAATATGATGCAAGTTTGCTGCAATATTTCTGCTTCACTGCTTTCTGGCTTTCCTATTCATAGCTTTGTTCTACCCATGTGTTTTTTTTTACAATCAGTAGGATAAAACCTATTTTTTTCCCCTTTTTTTTGTGAGAGGAAAGGACAAGGAGAGGGAGAAAGAAAAAAATATTGATGTGAGAGAGAAATATCAATTGATTGCCTCCCACCCATGCCCTGACCAGTGTTTGAACCTGCAACCCAGGCATGTACCCTGGCTGGGAACTGGACTGTGACCCTTTGATGCAAGGTATTATGCTCCAATCAAATGGGCCACACTGGCCAGAACTCTACCCTCTCATAATCACACACTTTGTGATACTTAAGAAATCAAAATGATCCCAACTTAGAACCAATATTTGCCATGCGTATGACATACAAAAGCCTCAGATTTTGCTTGAACCATAACGATGATAATTGTAAATTTTAAATTGTCATTTTTTTATGGCATCTCTTATCTACCATCATTCTTCATTGTTACAAGTTAAGGCTTAATCACAATTTCAAATGAAAGAGATATGGCCTTCAATTCCAATTTTCCTTTCATGTGTAAGTGTTGTCAAAATAGTAATGCTTGCTTTGGTCCTGTATAACATATAATCAGTATATTTTACTCATAATTTTCTAAGTTGTAAAATGAAGATACATATGTATAACTATGCATAATGTAGTGTTTAAAGCACTATATGTTAAAATCAGGTAGTTTTACAGAAATGACTTACATTAGAAAATTAAAATTTCTCATGATTTCTGTACTTGAAGATAACTACTAAACAATTACATCTGCAATCATTCTTTTTCCAAATAAAGTCAACTTCTGAGGTCCTAGGGGTTAGGACTCCAGCAAATGAATATTGCGGGGAGGACACATTTCAAGCCACAACGTCGTCTCATCACATGCTGTATTTTCTGTGCTGATGTAGTCATAATTACCATCACAATTTACTAAACCTAGATTCTGTGCCAGTGCTTATGCTAACCAATTCAATAGTGTATATCATTTATATGAGAATAGATAAAAGGAATCACACTAATATCACAATGGTGTTAGTGAGAAAAACGTAGGCATAGACGAAAATAAGTAATTTTTTTCAATGTCACAGAGCCAAATAGAAATCTAGGCTATTAGACCCCTGGTAGTTTGTGGACTATTTGTGTTGTACATTCTGCTTTATAACCTAAATCTTAAAAGTTCCTTTGGTGTTACATAGGCCACTTATGTAAACATTCTGAACTTAGCCTACATAGAAGACTGCAATGGGTTCACATTAAGAAATCACTCTATCCAGACTATGGGACAAAGTCACCAAAGAGTTGATACTTTTTTTTTATGCTCTATAATTATATGTTTGAGTTTTCAGATATTAGATCTACAACTCATTAGTTGTGTCAGTTTGGGGAAAAATAAATCCTTCAGTAATGATGATAGAATTACTTTGCTTTGATGTAAAATTTCAAATAAACATCTAGATTTTTATGGTAAAAATTTTAAATATTCTACCATACTTACTGTTTCCTATTTTGTCAATACTATACCCAGGCCCACCTAATGGATTTCAAATGATAGAAATTTTTTAGAAGAGCCTAAAATAGCATTTAGATGTTCTGCTATAGAAAAAATATAAAAAAAGAACACAACTAAGAACACAATACATTAATGTTTTATTTAATCCTTAAAATAAGATTTAGATTGGTATTATTAATTTTATTTTATAAATAAGGAAAATTGGAAACAAAGAGTGTAAACTCTTTGTTCCAAATGATCCAGATATTTAGGGCCAGGCCTGGGACTTGAACCCACATCTACCTTGCTTGAGAGTCAGGGATCTTACTCTTAATCCCTTTGCTAGAATGTGTTTAGTGAAATTTTTCTCCTATCCTTCAGTCATTTGAATGCCAATCATCTGCCTCCTAAATATGCAGTAACCATTATGCCCTGTTCTCCTTCATAAACACAAAACTAATCTGGAGAAATATACATATTGTTTAAGAGATTAGTTGTTCACTTTTTCATTTCATCAATAATATAGGATTCAAATTTATTAAGTAGATAATAATATAGATACATGTATTTCTTCTCTAAAGATAATTTAATGTTATAATACTTATAATTTAACACTTAGAAAAAACAAATCTAACCAGTATGTTGTTTCAAAAATATAATAATCTTCATGGAAATTTCTATTTCTAAATGTAAACCCAAGGTAAGATCTGTATATAATCAAGCAAAGAGTAGGATACAAATGAAGATTTGACTTAAAGCAGAACTGTGAAATATAATAGTATAATAGTTCTAGAAAGTGAAAAGACCTCCAAACCCATACTACATTCCTAATTACCAGTTTCAGAATTTAAAGGACATGCTAGAATATAATATTTGTTGGAAGTAGAATTGTTTTTTTCCTAATACCATAGTATAACTCATTTAAATGCATTTTCATAATAATGGTCCTATACAAGATGATTAAATTCCATTAAACATCTATAGAGATCACAAGCTCAAATACTCATGAACTGAGAATATAAATATTAATGCAGGCCACTTCCTTTATATCTATTATTTTGTCACTTTTAAAAGAGATGTATACATAGAATATTCTACAATATAATAAAAACTAGAGGCCTGGTGCACAAAATTCGTGCATGGGGGGTGGTCCTTCAGCCCTGCTTGCACCCTCTCACAATCCAGGACCACTGGCTCCTAACCACTTGCCTGCCGGCCTGCCTGATTGCCCCTAACCACTCTGCTTGCCTGCCTCATCGCCCCTAACCGCTCACCTGCCTGCCTCATCGCCCCTAACTGCCTCTGCCTGCCTGCCTGATTGCCCCTAACTGCCTCTGCCTGCCTGCCTGATCACCCCAACCACTCGGCTGCCTGCCTCATTGCCCCTAACCCCTCTGCCTGCCTGTCTGATTGTCCCTCATATTACACTTTTATTATTATAGACTAGAGGCCCGGTGCACAAATTCGTGCACAGGTGGGGTCTGGCCGGCCCACCCTGATTGGGCCAGCCAGGGAGAGGGGCCCTGGTCAGTTGGCCAGCCTGGCCCACTCCTGATCAAGTAGGGGGGGCCGATCGGGGGAGGGGCCGCGGGCAGTTGGCCGGCCCTACTCCCCTGGTCAAACTCCAGGTCAAAGGGACAATTTGCATATTAGCCTTTTATTATATAGGATAGTTGTCTTGCTCCAAGCTGTAGGGACCTGCTTGACATAGGGATAGAAAAGTTTTAATTTTTACTCTTTTTAAAAAAATATATTTTATTGATTTTTTACAGAGAAGAAGGAAGAGGAATAGAGAGTTAGAAACATCGATGAGGGAGAAACATCAATCAGCTGCCTCTTGCACACCCTCTACTGGGGATGTGCCCACAACCAAGGTACATGCCCTTGACCGGAATTGAACCTAGGACCCTTCACTCCACAGGCCCACGCTCTCTCCACTGAGCCAAGCTGGTTAGGGCTAATTTTTACTCTTAGTTATGGCAATTAACTAACACAGATGGCCACCAAAAAGGTGACTTACCAAAGGGTGTATCGCAAACGGTGCTTTTAAGTCCTCTTCCGTGAAAATGTGCATGTCGTGCATTGTATCTGCCTGATTACATAAAAGAGTGAAGTTTCTCTCTGTCTTTGTAATCATATGAGCGAATTGTCTGAGACCCCAGCTTAGGTTGGTTTGGTGCTCACAGAATAATAGAGGTCTTTTTTTTTTTTTTTTTTCTTTGCTCCATTGGTGGAGATTTCCTAGAAGTTGCAGGATATCTTCCCTTTAATATTTTATTGACACTGTGACTTTACTTATGTCTCTCACCTTTGCTTTTCCTCCATCCTGAACCCACAACAGTAACTTGCTCCAGGCTCACTTCGCTTGAGTGTCTAGGAGATCGCTCAACGTGTCTGCCACCAGAACCACGATTCCCAGCATTCCTGGTGCTCGCCATGCTCTTGGCTTCCGCTTCCGGTCCAGGGGCCACAGAAACCGAAAGGACTGGGGACTCCAGCCCCCCCCACCCCTCTGGTGGGCTGAAAGGACCAGAGACCCCGGCAGGGCTGAGGGGACTGAGTGCTGCCATCTTGTGGCTAGGGGCGTTGCCATCTTTGTGACAGCATGAGGGTCAATTTGCATATTCCCTCTTTATTAGATAGGATAACAAGGCAAATGTGATGATATAATGCATAATGCATCTTACCATGAGTGGGGGTAAGGATTGTGGGAAATAAGTGCATGGACTTGTATAAAGTAGGCAGATACTCACTAGCTCCGATTGTTGCTTAGTGTCTGATGTTAGACCTAGTGTTGCCAGAGTGTCTGATATTTCAAGATAATTTTGAAAACCCTATTTTAAATGAATTCTTCCTATTGTTAGGTGATGGCTCAAAACAGTTATGTGCCAAAGAAAATAAATCTACAGGCTAAATCTGTTCTTTAGATCAGCAGCATGCAACTTCTGAAACACTGGCTCTGGTTTCAAAGTCTGTCTCCTGCCTTTCATAACAGAAAAGAAAATCTTAAAATGGCATCAATCAAAACCCTAGTTGTGATTCCACTGCCAAAGCGAGTCACTTATCTGTTTAGTCTTAGATGTTGGTCAAAGGGAACAAACTTGCAGTTGAAAGATGAATAAATTCTGGGGATCTAATGCACAACATTGTGATTATAATTAACAATGCTGCCTTATATACTTTAAAGTTGCTAAGAAGTGAGATTTTAAGATTTTCACCACCCACCAAAAAAGAAATGATAATTAGGGGATACAATGGAGGTATTAGCTATTGCTATTGTGCTAATCATTTCATGATATATAAATGTATCAAATCAACACATTGTATACCTTAAAGTTACACAATGTTATATGTCAGTTCTTAGATACACTGCTATGATAGCCAAGTTGTCTTCATCTCTATTTTTCACAGAGCAGCCATGTCATCCTAAGTATAAGGCAGGTCATATCAGTATTCTGCCCAAATCACTATTTTCATTTATAGTAAAAACCCAAGTTCCCACATGACTTGCCACCATTAACTTTCCAATTATGATCAGGCCATCTATGGCCCTCACCTCCCTTCCCTTGCTTTTACCTGCATCTCACTGACTGACCTCCTTGGTGTTTCTCAGAAGCTCAGAAAAGGCTTTTTTGAGGGCATTAACCCTTTGCACTCGCTTGCGTTTTTTATCGAGCTGCTACCGATGCTAACCGTGTCGAGTCACACTCAACATCCGAGTGCAAAAGGTTAACTATTTTCTCTACCTGGATCTGTCTTTCTCTCTTTCCACTTATATCTACACTAGTGACCCTTTGCAAAAAGTTCATGCACGGGGGGGGGGGGGGAGTGTCCCTCAGTCGGCCTGCACCCTCTCCAATCTGGGACCCCTTGGGGGATGTCCAACTGTCCTGTGGGTTCAAGCCTAAACTGGCAGTCAGACATCCCTCTCGTAATCTGGGACCGCTGGCTCCTAACTGCTCACCTGCCGACCTGCCTGATCGCCCCTAACTGCTCCCCCACCAGCCTGCTTGCCCCCAACATCCCCTCTGCCAGGTGGATCGCACCCAACTGCCCCCTCTGCCGGCCTGATCCCATCCAACTTCTCCGCCCCCTCCCCCCCGCTGGCCTGCTCACCCCCAACTGACCACCCCTGCTGGCCTGATCACCCACTACTGCCCCCCCACTGACCTGCTTGCCCCAAACTGCCCCCCCCTGCTGGCCTGATTGCCCCCAACTGCCCCCACTACCAGCCTGTTCACCCCCAACTACCCCTCCCACCGGCCTGCTCATCCCCAACTACCCCCCCCCCCCACATCGGCCTAATCACCACCAACTGCCCTCCCCTCCTGGCTTCATTGCCCCTAAGTGCCTCTGCCTCAGCCACACCATCATGGCTCTGTCTGGAAGGATGTCCGGAAGGTCTCCCAGAAGTTCTCCCTGTCTAATTAGCATATTACCCTTTTATTAGTATAGATAGCCAGTTCTCCCAATTTTCTCAGGTTTGGATTCTAAAGTCATTCTCTTATTAAAATACTTCATAGGCCTTATATCTAAAATTTCAACCCCCTATCCTGGTACCTCATAGTATTTGTACCTATTTTAGTTATTGTTTTCCTCCACAATCTAACATATATCCCAACACCATAGGCTTATGATTTTATCCCCTCATTGGCCTTCTTTAAAAACATTTAGTTATGATATTGCAAGAACTTCCACATTTTATTCAAATGGATCATCTTCTATATATATAAAAGCCTAAGCAACAATCGCAACCAAATGGACAACTGAACAGGCTGCATGGGGTGACTAGGCCAGCAGGGGGGTTAGTGAGGGAGAACCAAAAGACCCAGCAGCAGGCTGCATGGGGCAACCAGGCTGACAGGGGTGGCAGTTGGGGGGCGACCAGGCCGGCGGCGGGGGCAGTGAGAGGCAACCAGGCCAGCAGAGGGGGACAGTGAGGGGTGACCAGGCTGGTGGGGGGGGGGCAGTAAGGGGTGACCAGGCCGGCAGGGGGGCCAGTTGGTGGTGACCAGGCTGGTGGGGGGGCAGTTGGGGGCAACTAGGCTGGCAGGGGGGCAGTTAGGGGTGATCAGGCAGGCAGGCAAGCAGGTGAGCTGTTAGGAGCCAGTGGTCCTGGATTGTGAGAGGATGTCCAACTGCCGGTTTAGGCCCGATCCTGAGGATCGGGCCTAAACCGGCAGTTGGACATCACCCAGGGGTCCCAGATTGGAGAGCGTGCAGGCTGGACTGAGGGAACCCCCCCACCATGCGCAAATTTCATGCTCTGGGCCTCTAGTTTTTAATAATACCCTTAATAAAACTGAGAATGTAATATTATGCTCTAAATTTGCACACACACACAAAAATATCCAGGCAAGAGTGTGAATCAACTCAATGTTTTCTGATGACTTACATTATTAAAGTAATAAAAATTAGTAAGCCAAGGATAATTAATCATTAAAATTAGTATGTTTCTTCCAAATATTTAGTTACCAGCAGACTTGGTATTGATTAATATATGCAATGAGTTACTCAAGTATTTAACTTAATCAAAAAAGGCAGGTTAACTGTTAGGGTTAGCTGCCCAAGGGGACATTTTTATGTTGTTGCCATAAATACATTTTCTACAAGTATGTTTAAATATTACCCACTAAGCAGCCAATGTGATACTAATGTCAGTCAAATTAGGTCACCTCCATTTTAAAAGTCCTTTAATGCCAATTTATGTCACTCAGAATAAAACTAAAAGTTATTGCAAATGGCTTGCTCAATCACCTTCTTCAAACCTTTACTCAAAAGTCATCTTCTGGTTTGCATTTCTGATTATACTAATTAAAGTTGCAGTAAACTCCAGCCTTCTCTCCCCCTCTTCTTGATTTTGCTAAATGTTTACTTATTTCTTTATGCCTTTTTCCATTACAAATATAAGCTCTATAAGGGCAGATATTTTCTCTATGTCTATGATACTGCCAAATCAATAAATTAATTCAAATATAAATCTCTATAGCCTATATATTTAATGTAAATGCACCTACATATCACTAAAACTAAGTAATTGAATGGATAAATATAAGTATAAAACAAACTTTAATTGTGTTTTCTTGTTTTTTTTGTTTTTTTTTTTTTGTTAATCCTCATCTAAGGATATTATTCCATTGATTTTTAGAGAGAGTGGAAAGGAAAGGGAAAGACCGAGAGAAACATAGATGTGAGAGAGACACATTGATTGGTTACCTCCCACATGTGCCCAGACCAAGGTCAGGGATAAAGCTGCAACCAAGGTACTCACTCTTGACCAAAACAGAACCCAGGACCCTTAATTCTGCTGACTGACACTCTATTCACTGAGCCAAACCATCTAGGGTTGTTTTTTTTTTTCTTTCTTAATTTTCAATAATTGTTTCTTCTAATTTACAACTGTAATAGTTTAAAATAAATTTAAAATTAAAATTACTTTATAATTTTAAAATAAACTAACAATTCTTAGCAAATATAACTGAAATATTCATAGAACTGATTGAACAAAATGCATTTTAAAAGCTTTCATATTTGAAAAAAACATGTTTCTGAATCAGTAGGAATAATTCTCAGTATAAGCAGGTATAATTATCAATCGATAACTTCTGAATTGTCTAGCAATTTAAAAATAATTATTGATTCTAGAAAGAGGAAGGGAGAGAAAGAGACAGAAAGAAAGAAAGAGAGAAAGAAACATTGATAGGTTACCTCCCACACACTCCCTCACCAGGGCTCAAACCAGCAACCTGGGTATGTGCCCTGACTGGGATTCAAACCAACCACCTTTTGTGCATGGAATGATGGCCCAACCAACTGAGCCACACCAGCAAGAAAAATTAAGTTATTAGAAATTTTTGTTATGACGTCACAACCAAAAATCATTCTCATATTCAATTTTGCATTATGTCACTCAGATAAGTTAGGTGGTAGTGTAGTTTCAAACAAAATTTCAATGTGCTGAACATGTTGTCAGTTTATTCTTATTTATGCTTGATATCTAGTGTTTTCTGGAGGAGCAAAGAGCCTCTTTTCATGGTAGTCCCTCAGGGTTATGAAGCAAGAGCAAAGCCCTTTCCAATATACACCTTTAAAACTAGATAGCTTGAAATTATTAACCGTATATAGTTTACAATATGTCCATATGAAATGAAGAGATGGTTATATATTTTATCAAATAAAATAGGGTAAACTAAAATGTGTTTTGAAATCATTTAAGTTAAAAATACATCCATTAATAACAATGTGAAGAGGTGGGAGAGTGCTATTATGTACCAAAGAATATGTAGAGGTTGAGATTTAAGGCAGGCTGCTACATACGTGGAGGGTCTAGTATCCCTTCAGTGAACTAAAATGACAGCATAGTAAAATAAGCCAATATTTGGGAGAAAGAAAGATGACACCAGAAGGGGGGATTTCAGAAAGACTTTTTTTTTAATTGAAAGTAGATGGTGAATAGTATCCTATACAATAAAAGCCTAATATGCAAATTGACCGACGGCAGAATAATCTGTGTAAAGACCAGTTGCTATGATGAGCACTGACCACCAGGGGTCAGACACTCAACATAGGCACTGCCCCCAGCCCATAGGCCCCAGGCCAGCTAAGGTGGGTGCCAGTGGGGGTCCCCCTGATTGCCCTGCTGGTCGCCCCGCAGATGGAAGTCACCAGCGGCAGTGGGGGGCAAGGCCAGTTAGCAGGTGGTGCCAGGCCAGCCAAGGTGGGTGCCAGCAGGGGGCCCCCTGATTGCCCCTCCGGTCTCCCCACAGATCAGCCCTGCCTGATTGCCGGCCAGGCCTAGGGACCCTACCCATGCATGCATCTCATGCATCAGGCCTCTGGTTAGAAATAAGACTTGTAGCAGCAGTGTGATCAACTGAAAAATAGCATCCCCCCAAAAAAAAAATCAGTTCCTAAGCCGAGGAACATAGAAATGTTACCTTATAAGTTGAAAAGGTATTTGCAGATGTAATTAAGTTAAGGATCTCGACACAGGGCAATCATCCTGGATTATAAGAATAGAGCCTAAATACACTTACAATAGAAGATTTTACATACACCCACCTGCAAGTGCCCCTGTGCGCATGTGCACACACACACACACACACACACACACAAATATGAAGTGGAGTAAAAAGGATTTCACTATGCCAGCCTGAAAGTTTGGAATGATGTGACATAAGACAAGGAATGCCAGCAGTCATCAGAAAGGGGAAGAAGAAAGGAGCAGATTCTCCACACAATCTCCAGGGGGAACCCTACTGACACCTTGATATTAGCCCAGTGACACTGATACCAGTCTTCCTGCCTCAGAATTATAAAGGAATCTTCCTAATAAAAGAGTAACATGCTAATTGACCATACCTTCACGACGCCCACCAGCCAATCAGGAGTGAGTATGCAAATTAACCCAACAAAGATGGCAGGTTAATTTGCATACACAGGTGCCCAGAGGCTGGGGGCAGGACGGGATGCTTGCGTTGTCACCATGGCGATGATGCAGGTATTCCACACCTCCCCAAGTTGCTCCAGGCCTCTGGGCAGCATGGGAAGGTGGAAAGTTGGCTCCAGGCAGTACTAAGGCAGTGCTGGCAGCCAGGGGAAGGAAGGTCCATTCTTACACGAATCTTTGTGCATCGGGCCTCTAGTAACTTTATGTTGTTTTCAGCCTTCATTTTATGATAATTTGTAATGGTAGTCACAGGAGACTAATATAAGCATCATACATACTAGTAAAATAGGTATTAATACTGCATAGATAATGATTATTAAGATGGGTTATAAAAACTCAGAAATATGCTATTTTGACCTTGCCATTTAGAAGACAAGCTCTGAGCTGCACAGTAACATGGCTGAAGCAAGCAAAGACTGTATGAACCCTTTAGAGATGAGGTTTTTGACAGGCAGAGTTTATTTTTTATATACATTAATAATATTAAATTATATTATTTCTAGAAAAATTAGAGTAGTTATTTATAGAAAGTCCCATTAATTAATTGTTTCCATTTTGGAAATTTTTTTCCCTGTTTTTCAAAAGAAACATCTGAGTGACAGCTATCCTCATATCTATTCAAAACTAGTTGAATTTCTGAAAAACAGGAAGCAAAATTTATCAAAAATAGATTTTAAAACCCTTTATTGATGCTAAAATGTTAGGGAAATGGTCACAACCTCATACTACAAATTTAGAACATTATCTTCCAGATAAACTGCTGTTTAATTTCAATTAAAAAAGGATGCCTGACAATGGAGTTGACAAGGCTGCCATTTAATGATATGGGTAGCTAGAGGGATAAGTAGGTTTACAGCATAACAAAAATGTCCAATTTTAAAGTAACTTCATGAGGATAATTACATCTCAAAATTAACATATAAGGTGGGCAATTTAATATATAACTGAGCAGTTCAGTCAAAATGTATCTTTGGGCACATTGGTATGTGGTTATGGTTTGCCCTGGAACTAGGAAGAGAGTATATGCAGAGAAGAGAAGGTGGTCTCATGAGAAGACCATGCATTATGCCAATACTTAATATTGGCAATTAGGTGTGGCTAAAATTAACTTTGCCCAAACAAAAGAACAAAAAGAAAGAGATGCATGGAAATAAAATGTAGTAAACAGAAAGGAAAGATAGCAGATATCATACAAAAATAAATGAAAATTGGGGGAAGGGGATATTTAGTGCATATTTACATTTCTACTCTAAGTTACAAAAATATCCAAGCTAGAAACTCTACTTCAAAAAACCCACACAAATAAAAAAACAAAATAGTGGACTATGATGAAGACTAAGCTTGGCAAACTAATGGAATAAATTGGGAAGAAAAAACACAATTGGATACCACAAAGTAGAAATAAAACAGAAAAGAGAGACTCAACAGTGTAGAAAGACAAATTAATTCCATGGAGGACAGACATAAGAAAATCAGACATCATGTGGTAGCACAGGGCAAAGAAAGCCATCCAATTTACAGGAAAAATACAATAAAGAGGACAGACAGGAGAGATCTGAAGTAGTGATACTGTACTCTAGTTTACCTGAAAAAAAGAACAAAGGCAATGAAACAGGAAATATTCAAGCAAAAACAGAAATAGCTATGAAGTAAAGGAAAACTAGAATCTTTAACAAAAATATGTGCATTTCTCTCAGGCAACAATGAAATAAATTTGACAATGGCAATTTGCATTTTTGCTCACAGGTCTTCATTCCTCTGTGTTCACAGCCTTTGTTTATGTGACTTTGTAGTTTTGAGTTTTTGTTGTTGTTTCCTTCTTTAAAAAATATATATTTTTATTGATTTAAGAGAGGAAGGGAGAGGGAGATAGAGATAGAAACATCAATGATGGGAGAGAATCAGTAATCAGCTGCCTCCTTCACACCCCACACCAGGGATCTAGATCACAACCTGGGCATGTGCCTTGACTAGGAATTGAACTGTGATCTCCTGGTTCATAGGTCAACACTCAATCACTGAGTCACAGAGGCCAGGGCTGTTGTTTTGTCACTGAAGTTAGAATTTACTTCACTGCTCACTGATGATGGACTTGTCCATGATTGTTATTTTGACCACAGCTATGTGTTAGGAAAAGGAAGTGCACAAACCCTAAGCATATCACGTTTCCTCTAGCTTCTCTTGAGCTTTTTCTATCCTTGTGAGAAGATCTTCTGTGCCCTAATGTCCATGCCTCTCATTGGCATCCCCCAGTCCCTAAGTCACTCAATGTTCCAAAGGAAATAATAAACACGGGGATAAGCATAGTCTCAACGTATAACTTGGAGCCATGCCCAGCTGACCCCAGCTTATATCAACCAGCCCCCTGGCAGACACACTGACCTGTGATCTTATATCGGTAATTGTCTAAAATCAATGAATTTTTAGATGATTTCTTGCATGACTTTTTTTTGTGTGTGTGTGGAAATAGGTAACATATGCATCAGCCAATAAGGAAATGATGTTCCACTGGCTCAATTAAATTCAATTTAAAGAAATAATAGGAAACCAAGATGGCGCCATAGGTTAAACACCTAACCCGCAGCCGGGCACAACAATTTCAAAAATACAACTAGAGGTCAGAACGGTCATCGTCCAGAACCACAGGAAAGCTGGCGGACTGAAATGCCCACAGCTGGGGAGAAGGAGAAGGCCACGGGGACAGTCGGGGGAGCCGCAAAAGCCTGAGGTATGGAGAAACGGACGGAGACACGAGCACGCGCGCCTGCGGGGAGGATGGAGCCGGAGAGGAAGGGGCGGCTGACGGCCTGGCCGGCGTTCACTGGCAGGAAGGAGATAAAGGCTCCGGATTGCGCTGAGCGCCGGCTCCGACTGCACTGAACCCCGTTCCGGGCGAAACCCTGGGAAGCCAGGCGCAGGCTGGGGGAATGAATCTGGGCTGTGGGGCGCAGGCACAGAGGAGCGGCGGAAGGCAGAGCTCCAGAGGCGCGCGCAGGAAGGGGCGCAAAGGACGGACTGTTGCCTGCGCCACTGAACTGCCCTAGCGGGAAGGAGACAAGGGCTCCGGACCGTGCTGAACCCCAGTTCCGACTGCAATGAACCCCAGTTCCGGGCGAAACCCTGGGAAGCCAGGCACATGCTGGGGGAATGAATTTGGCCTGTGGGGCAGAGGCACAGAGGAGCGGCGGCTCCAGAGGCGCACACGGGAGGGCGCGCAGAGGAGGGACTGTTGCCTGCGCCACTGAATGGCCCTGCTGGGAAGGAGACAAAGGCGCCAGACTGCGCTGAGACCCAGTTCCAACTACATTGAAACCCAGTTCCAGGCAGCGGGCGAAACTCCAGGGCGCGTTTCTCTCAGAGGTGTTTGCAAGGAATACAGAGGGACACAGACACAGGAGCCTCATGTCTCCTGCACAGCAACTCTTCCTATATAGACAAAGAGGGTCCTCATGGACAATTGGCCTGGAGGACAATTCCTCCTAGTGACACCAACAACAATCAAGACTTAACTGTAGATACTCACTCAGTTTCGCAACTGCGCCGCCCCCGCAGGCCGCCCGGCCCGGGGCACTGGGGACGCCGCGGCGGCAGCGGCGCCCGGAGCCCGGCGGCCGCCCAGCGCCCATCCCCGCCGCGAGGCCCCCGCGCGCCTGGTTCCGCGGGCCGCGCGCCCCGCACACCGGACGGAGGCCCGGGCGCCCTCTCCGTGCACCTCCCGGCGCCACTAGACCTCAGTAGAGTTGACTGAATTCAAGGGATTAAGAAGAACAAATTGGGGAATTCGAAAAAGATGACGGCGGAGGTGAAGGCTGATGTGTTGCCTCACATGGCAGTTTCGGAAATACAACTGGAACATGGACTAGTGAGGGTGGCGACTGCTGCTCGCGTCTCCCCAGACCGGGCGGCTGCTCCTCTCAGTCAGCACCGCAGCCGGGGCCATGGGCTCGTGGGCGCCGCAGCAGCTGCTGTGGCGGCGGCCGCGGACTCGGCGCAGCGGCTCTCTGTGAAGGAAGAGACCATCTTTCTGCAGGAGGGGCGCATCCGCGCCACCGACCTGGCCGAACTGCGCAGTGAGATCCTCGAGGCCCCGGAGGCCGCCAACACCGATTTGGAGGATTCTTAGGAGTTCTCATCTTACATTCAAGCCCTTTAAGCCATTTTGACAGAGGAGAATCAAGAAGGCGGCTAAGTTAAACAAAGGAACTGCGAACTCCACCGCGCACAGCAATTTCAGGGGCACGAATGGAGGACAGAGCCTCTGCCATCCAGAACTACAGGAGAGATGGCTGAATGGTAGATTTATAGCTAAGAGGGAAGAGGAAACCAGCGAAATCGGAGGGGATGAGGTGTGGAGGCGCGTGGGTCTGGTTGGTGGCGGGGGAAAGGGGCTTTTGTTCCAAACCTAGGGGAGATTAGCTCTCCATCACACTGAAATCCAGCTTCTGGGGACCCGTGGGAGACCCAGATGCCTGCGGGGAGAGGCGGGACTCTTGCGGAGGTGCCAAGCGCCCCTGGGTCTGGGGGAGGCCGCGCTCCCCTGGGTCCGAGTGAGGCCAGGGGTCCATAGATCCAGATGAGGCCTCGCGCATCTAGGCCCGGGTGAGCCCAAGTGGCCCTGGGTCTGGGAGAGGCCAAACATCCCTGGGTCCAGGTGAGACCATGTGTCCCTGGATCGGGTGAGGCCTCGTGAACCTAGGCCCGGGTGAGCCCAAGTGGCCCTGGGTCTGGGAGAGGCCAAGCGTCCCTGGGTCCGGGTGAGACCATGTGTCCCTGGATCCGGGTGAAGCCTCGTGCACCTAGGCCCGGGTGAGCCCAAGTGGCCCTGGGTCTGGGAGAGGCCAAGCGTCCCTGTGTCCGGGTGAGACCAGGTGTCCCTGGATACGGGTGAGGCCTCGTGCACCTAGGCCCGGGTGAGCCCAAGTGGCCCTGGGTCTGGGAGAGGCCAATCGTCCCTGGGTCCGGGTGAGACCATGTGTCCCTGGATCCAGATGAGGCCTCGTGCACCTAGGCCCGGGTGAGCCCAAGTGGCCCTGGGTCTGGGAGAGGCCAAGCGTCCCTGGGTCCGGGTGAGACCATGTGTCCCTGGATCCGGGTGAGGCCTCGAGCACCTAGGCCCGGGTGAGGCCACGTGCCCCTGGGTCTGGAAAAGACCAAGCGCCCCTGGGTCCAGGTGAGACCATGTGTCCCTGGATCCGGGTGAGGCCTCGTGCACCTAGGCCCGGGTGAGCCCAAGTGGCCCTGGGTCTGGGAGAGGCCAAGCGTCCCTGGGTCCGGGTGCGACCATGTGTCCCTGGATCCGGATGAGGCCTCGTGCACCTAGGCCCGGGTGAGCCCAAGTGGCCCTGGGTCTGGGAGAGGCCAAGCGTCCCTGGGTCCGGGTGAGACCATGTGTCCCTGGATCCGGGTGAGGCCTCGTGCACCTAGGCCCGGGTGAGCCCAAGTGGCCCTGGGTCTGGGAGAGGCCAAGCGTCCCTGGGTCCGGGTGAGACCATGCGTCCCTGGATCCGGATGAGGCCTCGTGCACCTAGGCCCGGGTGAGCCCAAGTGGCCCTGGGTCTGGGAGAGGCCAAGTGTCCCTGGGTCCGGGTGAGACCATGCGTCCCTGGATCCGGGTGAGGCCTCGTGCACCTAGGCCCGGGTGAGCCCAAGTGGCCCTGGGTCTAGGAGAGGCCAAGCGTCCCTGTGTCCGGGTGAGACCATGTGTCCCTGGATCCGGGTGAGGCCTCGTGCACCTAGGCCCGGGTGAGCCCAAGTGGCCCTGGGTCTGGGAGAGGCCAAGCGTCCCTGGGTCCGGGTGAGACCATATGTCCCTGGATCCAGATGAGGCCTCGTGCACCTAGGCCCGGGTGAGCCCAAGTGGCCCTGGGTCTGGGAGAGGCCAAGCGTCCCTGGGTCCGGGTGCGACCATGTGTCCCTGGATCCGGATGAGGCCTCGTGCACCTAGGTCCGGGTGAGCCCAAGTGGCCCTGGGTCTGGGAGAGGCCAAGCGTCCCTGGGTCCGGGTGCGACCATGTGTCCCTGGATCCAGATGAGGCCTCGTGCACCTAGGTCCGGGTGAGCCCAAGTGGCCCTGGGTCTGGGAGAGGCCAAGCGTCCCTGTGGCCGGGTGAGACCATGTGGCCCTGGATCCGGGTGAGGCCTCGTGCACCTAGGCCCGGGTGAGCCCAAGTGGCCCTGGGTCTGGGAGAGGCCAAGCGTCCCTGGGTCCGGGTGCGACCATGTGTCCCTGGATCCAGATGAGGCCTCGTGCACCTAGGTCCGGGTGAGCCCAAGTGGCCCTGGGTCTGGGAGAGGCCAAGCGTCCCTGGGTCCGGGTGCGACCATGTGTCCCTGGATCCAGATGAGGCCTCGTGCACCTAGGTCCGGGTGAGCCCAAGTGGCCCTGGGTCTGGGAGAGGCCAAGCGTCCCTGGGTCCGGGTGAGACCATGTGCTCCTGGATCCAGATGAGGCCTCGTGCACCTAGGCCCGGGTGAGCCCAAGTGGCCCTGGGTCTGGGAGAGGCCAAGCGTCCCTGGGTCCGGGTGCGACCATGTGTCCCTGGATCCGGATGAGGCCTCGTGCACCTAGGCCCGGGTGAGCCCAAGTGGCCCTGGGTCTGGGAGAGGCCAAGCGTCCCTGTGTCCGGGTGAGACCATGTGTCCCTAGATCCGGGTGAGGCCTCGTGCACCTAGGCCCGGGTGAGCCCAAGTGGCCCTGGGTCTGGGAGAGGCCAAGCGTCCCTGGGTCCGGGTGCGACCATGTGTCCCTGGATCCAGATGAGGCCTCGTGCACCTAGGTCCGGGTGAGCCCAAGTGGCCCTGGGTCTGGGAGAGGCCAAGCGTCCCTGGGTCCGGGTGCGACCATGTGTCCCTGGATCCAGATGAAGCCTCGTGCACCTAGGCCCGGGTGAGCCCAAGTGGCCCTGGGTCTGGGAGAGGCCAATCGTCCCTGGGTCCGGGTGAGACCATGTGTCCCTGGATCCAGATGAGGCCTCGTGCACCTAGGCCCGGGTGAGCCCAAGTGGCCCTGGGTCTGGGAGAGGCCAAGCGTCCCTGGGTCCGGGTGAGACCATGTGTCCCTGGATCCGGGTGAGGCCTCGAGCACCTAGGCCCGGGTGAGGCCACGTGCCCCTGGGTCTGGAAAAGACCAAGCGCCCCTGGGTCCAGGTGAGACCATGTGTCCCTGGATCCGGGTGAGGCCTCGTGCACCTAGGCCCGGGTGAGCCCAAGTGGCCCTGGGTCTGGGAGAGGCCAAGCGTCCCTGTGTCCGGGTGCGACCATGTGTCCCTGGATCCGGATGAGGCCTCGTGCACCTAGGCCCGGGTGAGCCCAAGTGGCCCTGGGTCTGGGAGAGGCCAAGCGTCCCTGGGTCCGGGTGAGACCATGTGTCCCTGGATCCGGGTGAGGCCTCGTGCACCTAGGCCCGGGTGAGCCCAAGTGGCCCTGGGTCTGGGAGAGGCCAAGCGTCCCTGGGTCCGGGTGAGACCATGCGTCCCTGGATCCGGATGAGGCCTCGTGCACCTAGGCCCGGGTGAGCCCAAGTGGCCCTGGGTCTGGGAGAGGCCAAGTGTCCCTGGGTCCGGGTGAGACCATGCGTCCCTGGATCCGGGTGAGGCCTCGTGCACCTAGGCCCGGGTGAGCCCAAGTGGCCCTGGGTCTAGGAGAGGCCAAGCGTCCCTGTGTCCGGGTGAGACCATGTGTCCCTGGATCCGGGTGAGGCCTCGTGCACCTAGGCCCGGGTGAGCCCAAGTGGCCCTGGGTCTGGGAGAGGCCAAGCGTCCCTGGGTCCGGGTGAGACCATATGTCCCTGGATCCAGATGAGGCCTCGTGCACCTAGGCCCGGGTGAGCCCAAGTGGCCCTGGGTCTGGGAGAGGCCAAGCGTCCCTGGGTCCGGGTGCGACCATGTGTCCCTGGATCCGGATGAGGCCTCGTGCACCTAGGTCCGGGTGAGCCCAAGTGGCCCTGGGTCTGGGAGAGGCCAAGCGTCCCTGGGTCCGGGTGCGACCATGTGTCCCTGGATCCAGATGAGGCCTCGTGCACCTAGGTCCGGGTGAGCCCAAGTGGCCCTGGGTCTGGGAGAGGCCAAGCGTCCCTGTGGCCGGGTGAGACCATGTGGCCCTGGATCCGGGTGAGGCCTCGTGCACCTAGGCCCGGGTGAGCCCAAGTGGCCCTGGGTCTGGGAGAGGCCAAGCGTCCCTGGGTCCGGGTGCGACCATGTGTCCCTGGATCCAGATGAGGCCTCGTGCACCTAGGTCCGGGTGAGCCCAAGTGGCCCTGGGTCTGGGAGAGGCCAAGCGTCCCTGGGTCCGGGTGCGACCATGTGTCCCTGGATCCAGATGAGGCCTCGTGCACCTAGGTCCGGGTGAGCCCAAGTGGCCCTGGGTCTGGGAGAGGCCAAGCGTCCCTGGGTCCGGGTGAGACCATGTGCTCCTGGATCCAGATGAGGCCTCGTGCACCTAGGTCCGGGTGAGCCCAAGTGGCCCTGGGTCTGGGAGAGGCCAAGCGTCCCTGGGTCCGGGTGCGACCATGTGTCCCTGGATCCGGATGAGGCCTCGTGCACCTAGGCCCGGGTGAGCCCAAGTGGCCCTGGGTCTGGGAGAGGCCAAGCGTCCCTGTGTCCGGGTGAGACCATGTGTCCCTAGATCCGGGTGAGGCCTCGTGCACCTAGGCCCGGGTGAGCCCAAGTGGCCCTGGGTCTGGGAGAGGCCAAGCGTCCCTGGGTCCGGGTGCGACCATGTGTCCCTGGATCCAGATGAGGCCTCGTGCACCTAGGTCCGGGTGAGCCCAAGTGGCCCTGGGTCTGGGAGAGGCCAAGCGTCCCTGGGTCCGGGTCGACCATGTGTCCCTGGATCCAGATGAGGCCTCGTGCACCTAGGCCCGGGTGAGCCCAAGTGGCCCTGGGTCTGGGAGAGGCCAAGTGTCCCTGGGTCCGGGTGAAGCCAGAGCCTGGGTCCGGGTGAGGCCGTGTGCCCCTGGATCCATCCGGGTGAGGCTGGGTCCCAGGCCCGGGTGAGACCACGTGCCCCTTGGGTATGGGTGAGGCCACGTGCCCCTTAGTCCGGGTGACGCCGTGCCCCTGGGTTCGGCCGAGACCAAACCAGAGGGAGTCGGACCTCCGTTACCGCCATTTGTCCACCATCCAGAGCTGCGGGGTCAGTGCTGACATGTACACATAAGGAACTACTGGACATTGAAATTGAGTCTCAAAAGAACTGTTGGTCCAGGGGGAAGCTCGCTACAGTCTGATTCATTTGCCTGTCAGCATAACTATTATTGCTCGTCTCACATTCAGTGCTTATTAGTATATATCTAGTGACATATGATCTCGCTCATCTAGGGGAAATGATGAACAACATAGACTGAGGAACAAGAACAGAACCAGAAGCAAGGAGGCATCGATCGGACTATCGGGCCTCAGAGGGAGGATAGGGGAGGGTAGGGGGAGGGTGGGGGGGAGGGGGAGAGTTCAACCAAAGGACCTGTATGCATGCATATAAGCCTATCCAACGGTTAAGTTCAACAGGGGATTGGGGCATGCGTGGGGAGAGGGGTGGGATGGGAATGGGGGGATGAGGACAAATATGTGACACCTTAATCAATAAAGAAATTAAAAAAAAAAAAAAAAAAAAAAAAAAAAAAAAAAAAGAAATAATATACTTTGGGAAAATGTATGGTGGCACAGGCACTTAGCATATTAAAAAACACACAATAAATTTCTAGGCAAAATGAATAAGCATAGAAAGAAGTTATTAACCTTTAAGAACAAAAATTATTCAGTAATCTAATCTTCGGACTCTCAGTAACATTGGGTGACTCCAAAGTTTATTTATAAGACAGTGGCTAGAGAAATGTTTAACAGTTAATCAAATCATTCAATCCCCCTTTTTCAGAACACTGCAATGACTTGCATCACACTTAAATTAAAATCCAAGCTACTTTTCCCTAAGTGATCTGAGCCATAGCTACCTCTCTAACCTCTTATAGAACACTAGAGGCCTGTTGCACAAAATTCATGCACAGGTGGGGTCCCTAGGCCTGGCCAGTGATCAGGGCCAATCAGGTTCCCCACTTCCCCGTCTCCCCACCTCCTCCTTCCCTCACCTCCCGCTTCCACCACCATCCACCGCAGTTCCCTGTCCCAGCGCGGGGCCAGCTCCAGTTGGTTGATCAGGGACTCCTGGCTGAGGGGAGGGGACACGGGATGTTGGCTGGCCAGCCCCACCCCCAATCGGGGGGGGGGGGGGGGGGCGCAATCGGGAGCCAGGCCGGCAGAGAGGGAGGGGCCGCAGTAGGTTTGGGGGGACCTTTTGGGGCCCCAATCATGCCAGCTGGCTGCTGCAGTGCACATCATTGCGAACGGTCGTTCCAGTCATTCCGGATATTCCATCATCCTGGCCCCTTGGCTTTAATATATAGATATTCCATCTGGTGATTTTCTCTGCCCAGACTGGTCTCCACATTATTCTTAGCAAAGCCAAGGGTTTTTAAAGTCCCAGAATATTTGCATTTGCTGTTTCCTCTGCTTAGGTGCTCTCCTGTCTAATAGTAGATTACTTATTCTCAGATGCCTGTCCTGAATATACTTCCAAAAAATAGCATGGAGCTCTATCAAAGTTGAGGCTCTTGATGCTTGTGTACTGCTGTATAACCAGCATCTGAAAATGCCTCGGAAAGGAAATACTCAATAGGTTATGGACAGATTTTAATATATTAATCAAAGAGTACTAGAATCAAACAACATCCAAATAATTGAAAATAAAGTCTCCAACCTCTTTGTGGAAGCATATATTCTATAATAAAAACTACTTTATGTCACCATCTACTAGTATAGGACTGAACAATAAACACAAATAAAAACCACAAAAACAGAACCAAAAGTATTAAAGTGATTGGGGGTAGCTTTGAACCTTGTGATTAATACAGAATTATGTTAATTTAACTGTGATAATTGTGGACATGAAGTTATATTAAACTTGTGAAAAATTTACCATCTAATGCAAAATTTATGATGATTTATCTACAAAAAGTCTGATGGAAAAATCTCAAATATAGAAAAAGTAATGTGAGAAGGGTGGTAGGAGAAGGCATACAAAATTTATTTAGTTTCTATAAAGAGAGTCATTACTCTTTGCTTGGTTTCTGAAGTTAATATATCAAGAATAAGAATTACAAATTTGATATAAATGTATAAAGAAAATTCTGCTAAAGAACAGAAAGCATTCTATAATTCTCAGGTAATCATTAGGAAACATAGATAAAACAATAATATAAGCCATAAAGCACATGCTAGAAAACAAAGGCAATTTCTAGGAAATAGTAAAAAACAGAAAATCAAATAAGATGACAGGAATGAAACCAAAATTACATGTCAAATCAATACATGGAAATGTAATAAAATTATATGCAGTGTTATAAAATTAAATTCAACTATATAGGGTTGTAAAATCCTACTGTTTATTGTTTACAAATAGACACAAATACAACCAAGTGATTTAAAATACTTGAATGTAAAAGAATGAGAGAGATATGGGGGAAATGAAAGTAAAAAGATAACAGAGGCCACAATGTTAAATGATGTCAGAAAATAAATTAAAAGTAAAATGTAAATAGTAGCAAAATAGATAAAACAAAAATGCTAAAAATACAAGAATGATAGAAAAATGTATTTGTCTTCTCTTATAATACAAGGAGACAGAAAAAGGGGACGTAGAAACTATACATAGACATATTTCAATCTAAATTAAGAAAATTGCCCAGCCTGCATGGCTCAGTGGTTGAACGTCAACTCATGAATTGGGAGATCATGGTTCAATTCCTAGTCAGGGAACATGCCCAGGTTGCAGGCCCGATTCCCAATGTGAGGAGTGCAGGAGGCAGCCGATCAATGGTTGTCTCTCATCATTGATGTTTCTGTCTCTCTTTTCCTTTCCCTTCCTCTCTGAAATCATTAAAAACATATTTAAAAGAAGAAAGAAAATAAAATAGCAAAGATAAAGAAGACCTCTATAAAAATCTAAGAACATTAGAATTAGGACAGACTACATCATCAACAATTAAACAACAACAATAGGAAATATACAAAGCTTTATGAAAAGGGACCCAGCACACATAAAATAAAGCAAAAACAGAATTGTGGCATATTTAGAAGATAACTAAAAATCTATGAAACATGGCCAAAGTTGTACTCAGAGGAAAATGTGTAGGCTTCCACATTTTCATTACTAAAAGAAGGAGTAAAATATATATAAACTAACTCAGGTATTTTAAAAGAGAACACAAAAATAAGTTAAAGAATGTGCAAGGAGAATGGTGGTTAAAAGTTACAAATAAAATAATGTACAAAGATATAATAAATGTGTGGAAAATAACTTTCAGTTAAATTAGATAGTTACATTAATCCAACAAATATGTCCCTAACCCCATTTTTGGTTCTTGAATATGTTAATGTTGCAAGTGGGTTACAGTCAAGGGCCAGCCAACTCTCAAGGAACAGCTGATCCCAATCTTATCCAAATTCTTCCAGAGAGTATGAGGTATAAGAAAAAACTTTTCAACTACTTGAAGAAGCCAAAATATCCTTCAAACTAAGTGTATACCAAAACAACAAAACCACAACAAAGATTTTAAAACACATGCACACACACACACACAAAAAAAACCCACAAAGAAATCATGAACAGAGTTTAAAATATCCTAATTAAATATTTGTCTTTTGACCAAACTTGATTATTAAACCCTTTGTGATTAACAAATTGTCAGGGAAAATTTAAAGTTAAACATTAGTCTTCTTAAATTTTAAAATAATAAATATCTTACTTAAGTTCAAAAACAGACATTTTGTCCTTCTCACTGAAATATCCAAAGACCACAGTTTAAGTTAAATCTCAATTCAAAACCATTTCCCGATTCTTTTTCCTGTGGAGTCCCACGTAGGTTCTTTCTGAAAGCTCGTGTTCTTGGTGCAGCTAGTCTGTGCTGTTTGGTTTGGTAACTGGTAAAGTTCCTTCAGAGCCTGAAATTGTTTTGGCTCAACATGAAGCCTGAAATGGCTCTAATTATATTTTTAAGCTACCAAATTTAAGTATAAAATGCAGTATATTTTTCAAATGGATGCAGTCCTGTAGCCACTATAGCAATCAGGATATATAACATTTATGTCACCCCAAAAGTCTCTCCTGGAGAACTTTTCAGTGCACCTTTGAATCCCAGTAACCACTCAACTGCTTCCTATTCCTATTATAGTTGTGACACTCTAGAATTTTGTCTAAATGGAATGATAACAACGTATGTAGATTTTGTGTCTGTCTTCTTCCTCTTTTAAAATGCAACCATGTTGTTTCTTGTTTTCAGCTGTGCATAGCCCCAAGCAGTAACCAAGCCAAAGCTCCACCAACTGGCCAATAAATAAACAAATCCTCATACATTTATACAAGGGAATCACTCCTGTTTTAAAGAGACCAAAATATTAAGAAACAAGGTCATCAGAGAACTCGGCACGTAACCACCAGATTTGGGAAAGAAAGCCATCCTGGTCCTAGGCCAGCTGTGCCAGGACCCAGTACTTAGTCTTACTCAAGTCCTGGACGGTGTTATTCATAGGGGAGGGAAGGAGTGGATGCAGAAATGTATCTTTGGTTTTAGCCAAAATTCAGGAAGAGCAGGCAGTCTGGAACACCCAGCAGTCTGTGCCAGCTGTCTGGAATCCATGATGAATTCATTAACATTCAATTAGGAAAAGTCCCAACAAGAGCTTAATTGTGTTGCAGCACATTTACCACATCTACAGGCCAACCGTTCTGTGACGTCCGCCTGGGAGGCAAGGTCCCCTCATTTGTGTCAGGTGGAGAATCAGGCTCAGCAGATTGCTAAACCAAAGCTGCTGTTCCTGAAACCTGTGCTGCAGCAGGAAGAAACGGGGGAGTGGAGTGTGCTCTCCCCACCATTTTCAATACCGTGGATTATTCAGGAATGGTCCCTCTGGGTACAGGCAGGATCTGCATACCCACCAACCATAATTTCCTCACCTTCAAATACAGTCTAATCTTTTTGCAGAGTATTTTTTCATTCTTGAGCTGTGGACAAGTCTCTATATCCCTGCACAGAATCCTCCACGGCCCAAAAATGCAGAATGGAATTTGATTCAGTGTATTTAGTCATGTCTACATAAGCCTAGCTCTAACAATTTAAAGCTGGAAATTCCCCTGTGCTCTATAGAACAAGCAAACTCAGATCCTTGCATTTTAACTGCAGTAGAAACTGTTCTGCACATAAATGCATACAAAGACTGGAAATATCCATTTCCTTACAATCAAATCTTTGCTTCAGCCAAACATTCAAAAAAAAAAAAAAAAATCCTGAACTTGTATTGCAAGCCAGCAATAGCCTGCAACATAACACTGCCTACGCCTGCAAAAGTGGCCTTAGGATTGTGAATATGCTATCCTGGTCAACTACAGCCCAGTTTGGGAGAAGTCACCCAGGACTTCTAATCATTTTCTAGTTGAAATTTCCCTTCATCTGTGCTCACTTCCTAAGGCCTCTGCAATGCCATATATGAGATGCTCTTTCAGCCCCGTAGAAGCCACTGAGGCATCCTTCCTTTTGTATTTGCATTAGCACACATAAACCCATCTAACTTTGTGCAACGCCTTGACATTCCTGAGGAGCCCAACACCTTTCAGAAGGTTCAAGTACCTTTGCCTTCCTCCCTGTTTTTATAAACTGTCACTCAGTTGTGGACAAAGACTCCATAAGCAGGAGGCACCACCAAATTAAACATACCACATAGCCCATGGCATGAAAGTTGTAGTCCATTCGCTACAAGAAATCATAAAGGCAAACCTCTACTCAAAACTTAAAGTATAAGGCCTGGCACAGGGCCCGGCTCCTCACAAAGCCCTCCCTGCACAGTCTGTGTTGTCCTGTTTCACCGTGTCTCTAGTCTTGCAGAAGATACTGGTGTCTTCAACAGGGTACTTCATAAATAGCTGCACTTTCCCTGGTGAGGTTCTAAAACTATTTTAAAAATTCAAAAAGAGGAACTGATTAGGTGGAAGATAAAATATGACCATTCTTTTTCATGGCAATTGGATTGGAAAATATA
This sequence comes from Eptesicus fuscus, assembly GCF_027574615.1. Lineage (NCBI taxonomy): Eukaryota > Metazoa > Chordata > Mammalia > Chiroptera > Vespertilionidae > Eptesicus > Eptesicus fuscus. The sequence goes on along the minus strand of NC_072474.1, from coordinate 81,164,386 downwards.
GTTAGTATGGAATCTAAATGGGCCTTTTAACTGAACTCAAGCATGAAGGAATTAAACCCAGGAACTAACATCAGATCAAGGAAGTGGCCTCCATGTAGGTAAAATGGGTTCCTGTGCTGTTACGAGAAAGGAATTTCAAAGCGCACACAGGTTGGAGATTAAGCTACTGGCAAGATTTATTGGGGTGAAGGGAAATTATACACCCTTGAGGATGGAGAGGGAAGGCAGGTTTTAGTAGCGACTGCTCCGCGATCCCTGATAATCCTCCATACATTTTCTTGGTTTTTGGAAATGAGCAGACTTTCTTTCAAACTAACCAATTTCTTTCCAGGCTCTTCGGAGGATTGTGGTGGGCCCTCCCGCTAACCCATCCCTTTTCTGCATCTGCTGAGGTTTTGTGTCCCTTACCCAATTTGATCCTTTTCCCAGATTTTCCAGGCTACACTCCGCCCCTTTGTGTCACCATTTTGGCTACTACTGTGCATGCTTCAGTTTTGCTTCCTCATCTGGTTTCCTGTGCGTGCATTTAGCAAAGGATTTCCCCCTTTATTGTGTATTCCTCCCAGATTACACCAGCGACCAGGCTGGTTGTCCCCCAGGAGTTTGCAGAATGATTCTCCCTGCCCCGTGGGGAATTGCTAGGGGAGGAAGTCCCTTCATCTGAGCATGCTGCAGGCTCCCGGGAATGCCGCACCTTCCTAGTGAGTCAGGCTTCCTGTCTGACTCGGCTTCCCGGTAGATGGGCTTAATGTCTGACTCCCTTTGCGCCCTTCCTTTACTAATAACTAGCAAGATACCGACACTAACAGTCTGAACAAGACACATGTGTAGCAGAAAGATGCAGAGAACAATCCATGATTTCTACTGACACACAGATGGCAAGAGAAAGAAGACAGAGCCTGGGCTAAGCATACCCAATGTTTCATTCTAAATTCCTAATCAGCTAAGTCACTCTAGCTCCTCCAGGGAGGACTGATTAACGGGGAAACAAATGGCAAGAATCTTGCTGCTATTGGAGTTCCATTCATACAGAAGAAATTATCATAATTGGAGATAACTTATTCCAACGTGTTTCAACGAATGTATCTCACAATAACTTCTTTTAGAAATGATAGATTTGTGGTATATTAGTTGTGTTATCAAAAGTTCTGGCAAAATTGAAAAGTCAAACTTCTATATATTTTTGTTTTGAGATGGTCAAAATTAGGCTGTACTTTTACAATTATAACCATATTTAAAATAAATTTAAAAAAATAAAGAGCTTTCTTTCTCCTCAAATGTTGAAAGCTGTGGAAATCAAACAAACAAGCAATCAAATAAAAACAAACAAACAAACAAACAAAAAAACACACACCTCAACCTGCAAATGAGAAAAGTCTTGGAGAACTATAAAACTGGAGAGACTGAATATGTCAAGAAGGGAAAGGGTAACAGGAAGTGGCTCCTGTGTGGCAGCGCATGAGTGAAAGATATGGCCACACTAAGTGAATGATAATAAATTGTGCTAACGTTTTAAAGAATTTCTGAAAAAGAGGAGTGCAGTCTACAGTGACAGTATAGGAGGACCCTTTGGAGCCTCAGAATTAAGAGTCTAGCACTAAGTTTAAGCTGCAGGCTCTTTCTTACAGACCTGTGGTTGCTGCTCACAGGAAAGACTGGGCGTGGTGGTGGCTGAACCCCGACAGAACCTCTGTCTCGGTGCCTGTAGGAAGGGGTTTACTGCTGCTGTTGGAAAGGTTCAAAACTCTACCCTTGGCTGGGACTCATCTCTCAGACTGAGAAAGGCCTAGCGAGGGGGAGGAGCGGCAAACTCTTCTGTGGCCAGCATGTAAGGTCTGACTGTGAGCCAGGAATGATGGGAAGAAAAACCCTGGGCGAGCTGCCAGACGGATTCCTGAGGTCAAGATCCTATGTTAATACTATCAGAGATCTCCCATTCCTAGGGGTACAAACCCTCTCCTGCAGAAGAACCACCAGAGACAAATGTATATATTAGACTCTTATGATAAAGAAGAGAAGAAACACTTAATAAACACCTACCCATGAGGCCAGACTACTCTCTCCAAAGCCACATTGGTAAGCATTCACTAACAAACAAGAAAAACGTAACACAGAAGGGGGAGGAAGACAATGGAGAAAACACCCTCTGTGGCACAAATGTATAGGAATAGCTGAATATCATCAGTAATACATACCAAAATATATATCGACAGAGAAGCATCGATCAGACTGTCAAACCTCAGAGGGAAGGTAGGGGAGGGTGGGGGTAAGGAGAAGAGATCAACCAAACGACTTGTATGCATGCATATAAGCCTAACCAATGGACACAGACACCAGGGGGGTGAGGGCATAAGTGTGTGTGGGGGAGGGGGGCGGAGATAGGGGGGTAAGGACACATATGTAATACCTTAATCAATAAAGGAAAAAATTAAAATGCACCTAGTAGGGCACATCATTTGTGCGGTATTTTTGCCAAAAATTCATTACCTCAAATCATGACAAATATCAGACAAAATTAAATTTAGGGAAATTCTATAAAGTAACTGGTCAGAACTTTTTAAACATGTCAAGGTTATAAAAATCAAAGAAAGATTGAGAAACTGTCATAGATTGGAGGAGACCAAAAACACATGACAACTCAATGCTGTGTGGGATTATAAATTAGATTCTGGAATTAAAATAAACTGAAGAAATCCAAATGGAGTTATCATGTGAATTGGTGGTATTTACCAGTGTTAATTTATTAATTTTGGTAACCATGTTATGGTTATGTAAAATTTAACCTTAGTGGAAGATGGGAGAAGACTATACAGAAAATGCCTTTGCAAATTTTCAGAAAGTCTATTTCAAAATAATTGTTTAAAGAAAAAATGTACCACTGTAGGAATAGAATTTGGGTAATAACTAAAGATTCTATAGATATTAATTGGAATCTAAGGGAAGTTGAAAATAAATTTATGCTAATATGTCTGTTAATGAGCGTGAAATGTATAAATTACTTAAAGTACATGTGTGGACAAAAGTAGGTTTATAAATAATACAAATATATAATACAATAATAAATAAATAATATAAGCATAAATATTGTTTCACATTACTCACAATTTTAAACCTACTTTTGCCCTTAATAAAGCATTAACAGTCATTCAAGAAGAAACAGATAACCTAAATTACCCCACTATTAAAGGAATACATATATATACATATATATATATATATATATATATATATATATATATATATATCTTTCAAAAAAAGAAGCTCTATGTCTAGATGACTTCAGTGATGATCTGAACACAGAACAGATGTGTCTAATTTAGTGGGGTTCATTTAATGTAAGAAACTAACATTTGCATTCAATAATAACCATTAAGCTAAAATACCAGATGTATTATAACCATTTTTGAATTTTAGTTTTATTGTTGACATTATTACAGATGTCCACCATTTTCTCCCCCTTTGCCCACCCCCACCCATACCCCACTCTCACCTCCCTCTAGCCCTCCCCACATTGTTGTCTGGGTCCATGGGTTCTACATATTTGTTCTTTGGCTTATCTCTTCACCTTCTTTCATATGGTCTGCCCTACTCACCTCCCCTCTGACATGTATAGTCTGCACCATGACTCAGGTCCTATTTTGTTTTGCAGTTTATTTTATTCATTAGATTCCACGTATAAGTGAGATCACATGGTATTTGTATTTCTCTGACTAGGTTATTTTGCTTACCATAATAATCTCCAGGTCTATCCATTCTGTCACAAAAGGTAAGAGTTCCTTGTTTTTTTTTTATAGCTGCATAGTATTCCATTGTGTAAATGACCCACAGCTTTTATATCCTCTCATCTATTGATGGGCACTTAAGCTGTTTCCAGATCTTGGCTACTGTAAACAACATAGGGGTGCATGTTATTCCTGACTGGTGTTTCAAGATTCTTATGATATACTAGTAGCCCGTTTGCACGAAGATTCGTGCAATAGACCTTCATTCACCTGGCTGCCTGCACCAGTTTTCTGCTGGCACCGGGGACCCAGGCCTTGGCTGTGGCCACCGCCTTCTGCCTTCTTTCAGGGTCCGGGCTTTGCCCTGGGCGGTGGCCTTGGGCTCGGCCGCACCCAGCGTCCCTGGGACTGATCGCAGGCGCCGACCCCCAGTGGTCTCCTGCGATCGGCGCAGGCTCTCCGCTGGCGCCCAAGGCAGCTTTCCCGGCCTTGGGCTCCACCACACCCCAACATCCCTGCAACGGTTTCCTGGTGGGCATGGTTGATGGGCGTGGCTTGGTTGGTGGGCGTGGCTTGGGCGTAGCGAAGGTGCGGTCAATTTGCATATTTGTCTATTATAAGGTAAGATTCCCAGAAGTGGGTCAAACAGCAATTCCATTTTTAAATTTATTTTAGGAAACTCCATACTGTTTTCCACAGTGGCTGCACTAGTCTGCATTCCCACCAACAGTGTACTAGGGTTTCCTTTTCTCCATATCCTTGCCAGCACTTGTTTGTTGACTTATTCATGGTAGTTATTCTGGAAGATGTTAAGTGATATCTCATTGTAGTCTTAATTTGCATCTCTCTGATGATTAGTGATGTTGAGCATTTTTTCATATGTCTAATGGTCATCTCTATGTCTTCTTTGGAGAAGTATCTATTCAGGTCCTTTGCCCATTTTTTTAAATTGGGTTGTCTTCTTGGTGTTGAGTTGTATAATTTCTTTATATATTTTGGAAATTAATTCCTTATCAGATGTATCATTGGCAAATATGTTCTCCATATTTTGAAAAAGAAAAGCCATATTATTTAAAGACAATTTCACCTTGTCTTTACTCTGTCAAGCAGTGGAAAATTACTTTAGTTGGTGCTAGAGTTGTTTCCTTAATAATTTTGAGATAATTCTACTATGCGCTTGCGTCAAATGGGCATGAGAATGCCTTATTACCTTTAGAAATTGCAACCAAGGTTTCTGAGGGACTACGTTTGTATTTGAGATGTTACTATTCATTGCAAGAGTTTTACTAAATATTTAAAAAAGCCAGAGTTACTGCTCTCCCATATAGTGTGTTCTTTTTTCATTTTGTTGGTGGTTTCTTTTGCTGTGCAGAGCTTTTTATTTTGATGTTGTTCCACTTGTTTATTTTTTCCTTTGTTTCTTTGGCCCTAGGAGATATATTGGCAAAAATATTGCTATGAGAGATGTCTAAAATTTTACTGCCTATGTCTTCTCCTAGAATTGTTATGGTTTTGCCATATTCTTTTGTTTTACTGTAATTCCACTTTTTTCCTGATCCATATTGGCATCAGTGTTTTGTCTATTACATTTCAAATGGCACAAGCATTAGCTTATCAATTTTATATCATAAAAATAAATGTACTTGCCTGGCTAGTGTGGCTTAATGGCTGAGCATCCGACCTATGAACCAGGAAGTCATGTTCCATTCCAGGTCAGGGCACATGCCCAGGTTGCAGACTTGATCTCCAGTGTGGGGTGTGCAGGAGAAGCCAATCAATGATTCTATCTTATCATCAATATTTCTATCTTTCTATCCCTCTCCCTTCCTCTCTGAAATCAAGAAGGCAGGGGAGGGTTGGCAGGGGTGGGTAAGAGATCAACCGAAGGACTTGTATGCATGCAGATAAGAATAACCAATGGACACAAGACACTGGGTGGGGGGGGGGGGGTGGTGAGGGCATGTTCTGGGGTAGGGGAGGCTGCGGGGAGGTCAATGGGGGAAAAAAGGAGACATATATACTACTATTTGTAAAACTTTAAACAATAAAAGTATATATTTTTAAATAATAAAAATAAATGTACTCTATCTTTAAAGAGATCTATGCAAACACGTTTAGAGAATCACCCGGTAATTGGCAATATTGTAATAGCTTCATGTGTTAGAAGGATTTCACACTCTACAGTTAACTTCTCCTTTTTAAATCATTTATCAGTCTCTCTCTATTCATATCTTGAAACTTGTCTCTGGGACTGAACTTTAATTCTTACCATCTGTGCCTTGGCCAGGAATGTCCATATTCCTTTAATGCATAAATATATCCCAAATATTTCTTATTCTGTTAGTAAAAGCTGTGAAGCACAGAAAATAATGTTTCAAAGAGGAAATAACCATGAGAGATCATTTATTGCTCCAGCACTTAGAAAAATCTATGAAATTCCTTTATGGCTTCTTCATTATATTTCCAATGGAACAATTAGTTTGAGTGGCTACAAACACTGAATTTTCATGACCACATTAGCCTTTGAAGCCAAAATTATTGAATGCATTATTATCTATGCAAAATACAGTGGGATGTGGCGAGTTTGCGATTAAAAAGCATAAGTTGCCTCCAACTGGAAAAGTAGTTGAGAGTTAATTTCCTAACAGTCTATCTGGTCACACTTTAAAACCCACACAGTTTGCATAATTCAGTATCTTGTTCCTAGGATATATTTTACAAGTGTGAGAGCAGTAACTCTGGCTTTTTTAAATATTTAGTAAAACTCTTGCAATAAATAGTAACATCTCAAATACAAACGTAGTCCCTCAGAAACCTAGGTTGCAATTTCTGAAGGTAATAAGGCATTCTCATGCCCATTTGACACAAGCGCATAGTAGAATTATCTCAAAATGATTAAGGAAACAACTCTAGCACCAACTAAAGTAATTTTCCACTGCTTGACGGAGTAAAGACAAGGTGAAATTGTCTTTAAATAATATGGCTTTTCTTTTTCCTACTGGACCGTATCTGTTCCACAGGAAGTTCAGATAATACACTGAGGTTTCATTCTTGACTCAGGATTGGCAAATATTTTCTGTAAATAAAAATGAACTAAATATTGTAGGCCTTGGGCCACCCAGTCTCTGTGACAAGTACTGGACTCTGTCTTGTAGCAGGAAAGCAGCAGTAGACGATAGTTAAATGAATGGGTGTGGCTGTGTTCCCATAAAACTGTATTTACAAAAGAGGTGGCGGATTGGTTTTGGCCCCCATGACCTAAGATCCATGCCTCTCATTTCCTCAAGCCAAAACTACTTTCGTGGTTGAAGGAGGCAGTCATATCAAGAAATGAAGTCAGCCAGATAAAGACAAGTATCACATGACCTCACTCACATGTGGAATCTAATGAACAAAAATAAACTGTTGAACAAAATAAATCCAGAGACATAGAATCATGGAACAGACTGTCAAATCTCAGAGGGAAGGCGGGAGTGGATGGGTGGACTGGAAGACCTTGCATGCATATATACATAACCCATGGATATAGACAATAGAGTGGTGAAGGCCTGGGGCAGGGAAGAGGGGCAAGCTAGAAGGGATCCATGGGGGGAAAGGGGGACATATGTAATACTTTCAACAATAAAGATTAAAAAAAAAAAGAAATGAAAATATTGTGTCCTTTGGATATACATTCTGTATTCGTTGTAGCAGCCTTCCTTGATTCAGTGAACTTGTGATGGTTAATTTTATATATCAACTTAGTTAGGCTAATTGGCCAGATAGTTGGTTAAACACTGGTCTAGATGTTGCCATGAAAGTACTTTTGGGATGAGAGAGACATTTAAATCAGTAGTGTTTAGATAAAGCAGCTTATCCTTCATAATGTAGACAGGACTCGTTTAGTCAGTTATTTATTTTAACAGTATATTCAAAGAGGAAGAGTTAAGTGCAAATGTAGAAGTTATGTTCATATATATGTATGTATATGAATCAAGACTTTTCACTTAAATAGAATAACTATTTTTCTCATGAAAAATTCTTGCTCATTATTTGTGCATGTGTGAAAGCAAGGTGGTTGATGTTAATTGGTTGGCTTCATTGCAGCAGCAGTAGTGTACAAATAACTTTTCTTTTGTCAACATTATATTCTGCAAGTAGAAAATTAGCTAAATTAATTCCAACAATGGTTTAATTTTTTTATGCAATTTATGGAATCAATTAGTAAGTCTTTTGAAAGCTTACTTTGGTAAACATGAAAAATATGAAATCATTGAGATTATGAATATAAATTTGGCTGGAAATTCAACATTCAAGACAAAACTATTTTGCAAGAGAAATACTAAAATGTAGGTATAGCATGTTGGTAAATATAGCATTTAGTGAATGAGGAAAGTATGGAGTAGAAATATATATACAATTATTTATCGTGTACATGTAATAAAAATTGCATTGAAACAAGTTGCAACTTTAAGAAGTAAAAATTGGCCCTGACCGGTTTGGCTCAGTGGATAGAGCATAGGGCCGTGGACTGAAAGGTCCCAGGTTCAGTTCCGGTCGAGGGCATGTACCTTGGTTGCAGGCTCAATCCCTAGTAGGGGGCGTGCAGGAGGCCGCTGATCAATGTTTCTCTCTCTTCGATGTTTCTAACTCTCTATCTCTCTCCCTTCCTTTCTGTAAAAAGTCAAGGAAAAAAAAGTAAAAATTGTCAAAATTATAAATATTTTACACTAACTGTACACTTGTTAGTTTTATTTATGTTAAGACAAAAATATAAATTTCTGCATGTTAGAATATATTTCTCTCTGCTGCCTATTATTAGTTAGATTTTGGAAATGTTTGCATTTTTAAAGAAATACTTTTTAAATTAACCTAACTATGCTACAATAACATTACATTTTTTGTTAGCTCTCTAAATTTTAGTTGCCTTTAAAAATTATTTGAAAATCTTTACTCAATATAAAAAATAGAGCCCAAAACCTCAAAATTTCTGTAAGCTAAAATTGATGTAAAGAAAGATCTAAAGTAATACAGATATTAATTCCTACAGAATAATGAAAGACTCAAACAAATTAAAGAGTAAGAAGTCAAATAGTATAGTTTTGAAATTCTATCATTGGGCTTTGTTTTATCTCAACCTTAAGAGAAAAACAACTTAATAGGTTTTGTTGTTTGTTTGTTTTTTGCCATTTAATTTTTAAGTGTACACTTTTGTGGCATTAAGTACATTCACATTGTTGAGCAAACATCACCATTCATTTCCTGGACATTTAAAAAATATATTTTTTATTGATTTCAGAGAGGAGGGGAGAAGGACAGAGAGAAAGAACCATTAATAATAAGAGAGGATCATCGATCAGCTGCATGCCCCTTACTGAGGATTGAGCCCACAACCCGGGGATGTGCCCTTGACTGGAATCGAACCCTGGACCCTTCAGCCCACAGGCTGACACTCCATCCACTGAGCCAAACCAGGTAGGGCCATTTCCTGAACATTTTGCATATTCCAAAACTGAAACTTTCTATCCATCAACAATAACTCTTTATTCTGTTATCAGGGGAATGGAGGCATCCCTTTGTCCTTACACTATCTAGAGAAAAATAATTTTTTTGAGACTCACACCTGATGATGAGTGATTTTTATTTGTGGAATTACATCCTGGGTGTCCAAAGTCCTATTTCCCTTAATCCAGTCCTAGAAGAAGTATGGTTGGGGATTCAGTAAGACTAGAAGCAAAACCGGTGTCCAGAGTTTCTATTTCATTTTGCAGCTGGGTCCAGTTCAGCTTCAGGCTAGTTGCAATCCATCTGCGTGCAGGATTCACTGTGTGCAGGATTCACACGGCCCTGAGCCATGGAGGCAAATGCATGAGAGCACAACAAGCCAAGAGCACAAGAGAAACCAAGATAGCCCCAGAGAGCTAACTCCCTTGTTCAAGGAACTGAGGATACCAAATGGTGTGCCTTGCAGTGGCCATGCCCACTTTGGCCAATGACTGTTCCCAGATGTAACTGGCAGACAAACACCTTTCCCACGTCACCCCAACTTCACTGGGCATGCATTTCTCTCCCCTTCGTTGGGCCCTTGGGGAGTGTAAAGCTACAGCTTTCTGACAAAGCTGCTCGAATGACATGCCTATAATATTTGGCTTTCCCTTTACTTCTTTCCTGTTATTAATAACTAATTAATTACAATGGTATTAATCCCTCCATTATCACAGCCCCTGGTCACCACCTTTTTTTTTTTTTTTTGTCTCTGTAATTGGAAAATTCTAGGCACCTCACATAAGTGAAATCGTGCAGTATTTTTCCTTTTATGACTTATTTCACTTAGCATAATGTCTTCTAGGTGCATCCATGTTATAGTATGTATCAGAATGTCCTTCCTTTTCAAGGTTGAAAATATTCCATTATATACCACATTGATTCCCTGCTTCAAATTATTTTGGGTATATAAAAGGAACTGGAATTGATGCATCGTATGTTAATTCTATATAGTGTAAATGTTAAAGGAAGTGAAAAAAGTCCACAATTGCCAAACTTAATTTGTATCTATATAAAAAGCCAGTAACCATAACGCTGTAACAACCGGAACGACCAGTCACTATAACACCCACTGTGGCCAGTGAACTGACCTGATCATGGGTGGGGCCTGCCAGCCAAACTCCCTCGGCCCCTCCCCACAGCTGCCCCCACACCAATCAGCCCAACCCACCCCGATCAGCCCGCAGCCCCTATCCCCGGCCGACCCCACCCCTGACCACCTCCCCAACCCAATAGGGGGTGGGGCCAGCTGGCCAACCTCCTGTAGCCCCTCCCCCGGCCTGGCCCCACCCCAGATCAGCCCTCCCACCCCAATCAAGGGCCCCTCTACCAGCGGCCCCTCCCCCTGGCCAGCCCTGCCCCCAATGGGCCCCCACACCAATTGGGGGGGCCGGTTGGCCCAAAGCCCACAGCCACTCCCCATGGTCGGCCCCACCCCCAAGTGGCCCCCCAACCCCAATCAGGGGAAGGGCTTGCTGACCAATCACCCACAACCCCTCCCCTCAGCCTGCCTGGCCCTGATTGGTCCCTGATTGGGGCAGGCCAGCTGGCCAACCTCCCACCATCTCCTCCTCCTGACATGCTCAGCCCCAATCCACCCTAATTGGGACTGGGCTGGCCAGACCCCACCCACCCGTGCACGAATTCATGCACTGGGCCTCTAGTTTTTTTTATAGAAGAGTCCTTTTATGTTGGGCTATTATTTTATTCCTTGTATTTTTACCATGTAGGTCCCTTATCTAACTTAATGTAAATCAGGTTATTATTGCTTCAGTAAATGAGGTCAGTTGGGCTGAGTCACACTGCACTACAGAAGTGATTTCTATCATGTGATATTGGGTGGGATGCATTATCCTTTATTTTCTCTTACTGTTGATATGGTAATAGAATCTTTTGATTCTTCAAATTTGTTAGCAGCCAATTCTTATTTTTGTGATAAAAAAGACAATAAGAATAATATGTCTATCTAACCATATGCCTGAACTCTAGGAAAAATATAAGTCTACAGCTATTCAGAATTACAACCTGATACAGAAAATACAAATGATTATTACTCTATAGGTTCTTACAGACACATCTGAATTAAATAAAGAGCAACACAGATGTTTCCTTTCCTTTTTGTTTTTGTTTCTGGTAGTGTTTATAATCTGGGAACTTGGCAAAGCTTCTCTATACTCTTCTTCAATCCCAAACTACAAGCACATTTTCTTTCCAGGAAATACTCAACATGATTCTCTAAGAAGAGAAAATAAAAACTTCCCTAGTTCCCCCATTAAATAGTGGAAGTAAAAGAGACAAAGAATGAACTTATCTGAGAGTTTAAGATTGTAATTATTTCTCTAAAACAAGCATTTTGAAGTTTTTCTTCTTAGAAGACACAATTACATTTGATATTTACCTTCCTACTTGGTCAATAATAATAATTTAAGGATGCAAAAAATAAAACTCAACTAGATAGTAAAAGAAACTACTAGATTATGTAAACTGCTGAGAACATTTTCTTATCCTTTTTAAAAGATAAACAGAATAAACTGGTGAACATAATAGAATCAGAGGCATAGAATGGGAGTGGATTGATAATTCTCAGGGAGAAAAGGGTTGTCTGTGTGAGGGGTATGGGAAGAGACTGGACAAAAATCATACACCTATGGATAAGGACAACAGGGGGGAGGGAACTGGGTGATGGGGAGATATGGGGGGAAAAAAGGAGAAACAATTGTAATAATCTGAACAATAAAGATTTATTAATAAAAAGATAAACATTACTTATCATTTTTATATAACCTTTAATAACCTAACATGGCTAGGAAAAATACTTTTGTAAAGAGATGGAGAACTTGCCTGTATTCCATTTTCAGGCTTATTAATTTCAAACTCATATGTTAGACAAGCCTGTGTAGCGTAACTCAGTGCATGAAAACAGAAGAGAACTTTACCTGACATGGGTTAAAAGCTTAACATATAGCTGCAAGACTTGGGCCAATGTTTTAAAACCTCTAGATATTTATGTGGGTGAGTACAAATATACTAGTACTATAGAAGCAGAACATTTACTATAAGCTAGGTACTGTATAGTAGGCATTGTATATATATTTTTTCTCAATTAAGTTTCATCACAAGTTCACAAGTTAAGCAAAACTATCCTGATTCTATAGATAAATTGAGATTGTTTTAGAGAAAGCATGGTACTTTGCTCAAGATGACATAATTTCAAATCCTGGCTTTGCTATTTTCATGTTAATAGGTCTATTAGCCAAAGCCCATGAACATATAACAATTATGTTACAGTGCATCAATTTATTAAAAAATGATCTGTTCACAAATAAAAGTGCCCTTGTATTGTGTTAAATATGCTTTAACACGTACTATTCATTATTCCATGAAGAATCACAACAGAAGTTCTCTAACATTTACTGCCCTCTTCCCCCCGCCCCAGTGAGCTTCTTACCAGCAAATCTCTAATGTAACCCTTTAAAGACAGATTATAACCATGATAATATTTTACATAATGGGTGGAGAAAAGTTGCATTACCCTTCATCACAGGAATCATGAAGTTTACTAAATAGGGGTAATCTTACCAATCACTTTTAGGCTAATCTAGGCAGCCTATTTTTACTTTGGACTCTTTAAAGAGAAGGAAAAATATATTTTAGGTTATTTGCAAATAAATAGTTTGGAGAGTATAGGCTGCCATGTGTCCTCATTACATGAAATATTAAAGATTACTTAAGAGTCTAAAGCACATATGGCAGAAAGTTTATTTCCAGGTTTATTGACTGCACAGGCAAGATAGTTTTATATAGTTTCTTATGATTAATAAGATTTGATTAATAATATCCTTATGGTTAACAAAACTCTCTCTCTCTCCCTCTCCCTCTCTGTCTTTCCTCCTCTCTTTCCCTGTCCCTCTCCAACTCCCTTTTTCTTTTAGTCTACTAAGTACATCTGTTTACTTTCTTTTCTTTTTTAAATATATTTTTATTGATTTCAGAGAGGAAGGGAGAGGGACAGAGAAAGATAGAAACATCAGTGATGAGAGAGAATCATCATTCGGCTGCCTCCTGCACACCCCCACTGGGGATCAAGCCACAACCCGGGTATGTGCCCTGACCTGGAATCGCACCGTGACCTCCTGATTCATAGGTCTACACTCAACCACTGAGCCACGGCAGCCAGGCATGCATCTGTTTACTTTCTATCCAAGAAGCCTAACTAGAAAGGTAGTCAATAAATATTGGCTTCTTTCATTTTATACAACTTAATATCAAAAGAAAACCACACACAGAATACATGTTACTATGGATTGCATAACATCTTTCTAAAAAAATTATCAGTACAATTATATTATTTTACATTTGAATACTCATCTATGCAAAGTTAGGTTTCAAATTTGTCTTACTATCTTATATAATAAAAGGCTAATATGCTAATCGACTGAACAGTGGAATGACCAGTCGCTATGACATGCACTGACCACCAGGGGGCAGACACTCAATGCAGGAGCTGTCCCCTGGTGGTCAGTGTGCTCCCACAGGGGGAGCGCCACTCAGCCAGAAGCCAGGCCAGTTCAGTGGTGGTGGTGAGAGCCTCTCCTGCCTCCACAGCAGCGCTAAGGATGTCTGACTGATGGCTTAGGCCCACTCCCAGGCCTAAGCCATCAGTCAGACATCCCCTGAGGGCTCCTGGACTGTGAGAGGGCGCAGGTTGGGCTGAGGGACAGCACCCCCCCACACACACACCGAGTACATACATGAATTTCGTGCATGGGCCTCTAGTTGGTATGATATGTATTCATGTGTTCATATCTTTATCAATTCAATCACTCAAGATCCAGGCATGGATGGCTACAAATTACAAGACAAATATCTAGACTTAGAGGGTCAGGTTATCTTGAAAAGGCTAGTAGGCAAATGGACAATGCAATACTGGAAAAGAAGCTAGACCATATCTTTGGAGAGAAAGGAGAAACTAATTCTAAAAGAAAGACAGACTATATAGTTGATTATTTAGGATTTAGACCTCCAATATACTATGTGTTAGATTAATTAAATTTGTTTACATATTTCTCAACTATAACTTTTCTGACATAATCAGCCTTTAAATAGCCAGTGTTATGGGTTGTTATTTCAGCTCTAATAAAATAATTCTCTATTCTATCTTGAAAAGTATTTATTTTAGCTTTGTGGGAAGTGAACTAGTGGTGGATGCATATACTAGTTTATTAACCAAACCCTGTTTAAAAAAAAATCATTACCTATAGACAAGGTGATGGCCAGAGGGGAGGGGAAGCTGAGGCTGGGTGGAGCTAGGCAAAGGGCTGGGGACACCTGTGGTAGTGTCAAAGATAAAAACAGTTTAAAAAAAAAAAAAAAAAAGTATGTTGGAGGGAGTGCCCTTCTAGTTGTTAGACAGGATGCTGCCTGATTCATGAATCTTTTAATAAAGTCAATAAAAAAGTCAAAAAGCAGGAAGTATTATAACAATGAAATTTTTATATTTTATTTATGAAGTGCTCAGAAATGCTCTACAGGAAGGCCTCATTCACATCAACATCATAAATATACCAAAAAGAGAAAGTAAATACCATCCATTTACCTAGGGAATCACAACACTAGCAAAAATAAATGAACAAAGTGATAAATAGTGTCATGGTGAGTAAAGAGCCTGATGTTGATGTGTTTTCTTCAACAGAATGCCACCTTTTATTTTATTGCAAACGTTTCTATAAAACATAGTAAAAACACAAAATTCAAGATTGTTTCCATATTGTGGCTGCAAAAGTCAGCTAATACTCAAACCCTGTCAGGCATCTGTTTATGCCTCCTTTCTTAGGTATCATTAAAGAGACACAAGATGAGTTTAAATATTGGATATTGAAAGAAAACCTGAAAATATGCATAAAGTTTACAAACTTAAGTTTTCCTAAAGATTTTTAAGTCTTCCTCACCCACGAGATGGTAGTCTTAAAATATGATACAAATTTATATTGTTTCTCTCTTTAAAAAAAGGATTTTTCTCTTTGTTTGGAAAAATACATTTTCTATGTTATGCATTTTTAACTTATATTTATGAGTTAAATATGTCTCTTGACATAATATAAATTGACAGAAGAATATGGATTATAGTATAATCAGATTTTTATTCCACTTTTCACAAATATTTATAATTTTTAAGTTACTCACATTTAACTTTCACCAGCTCTAATATTGTTACCAGGTATATCTCTAATTTATATAATTTTATACATAGAGAAAAGTAATTTTTTAAGGTTGACAGCTATTAAATCAAAGGTTGAAGCAATGAAGGAACTCAGGAGCCTTTGTCCTAAAGACCTAATTGTAATTAATCAGGTCACCTGTCACCTTGACAAGCAAAGAGGGCTTTCAGAGGAAAGACCCAGACTTTATAGGTTTATAGAGTGATTATGAGCTGATTTTGATCTGGTGACATTTACATGGCCTGAGTTACAAGGTAAAGTCTATCTTTCTAAGACTGACTGAAGTTAATTTATGGGATTTGGTAGGATGATTAATAATGCTGTGACAGGAAACAAGAAAGAGAGAAAATGTTTTCTAGAACTCCTTTCTCCTTTTCTCCAAGATAGGGTCGAAGGTGTGATCTGTCCAGGTGCAGTCCTGTACAAATCAGTTTTATCCTCTTTATGTTCCTTCCACCATCTGTTCCCTCTTTTGGAGTTAACCGCTCACGTTGTGGAAAACTATATTCAAAGATAGTGAGATAGACAACAAACTCTTCTGAGTTTGTCTCTACCCACTGTGGAAGGGTATGATAGTCATTTAATTGTTTTATTTTCAGGGAGCAAAAACACAGTAAAGTGGAATTATACTAATGAGAACAAAATGTATAAGTGCATCTTATTTTGTAAAGCCAAATGTTAAGAGGCTTTTAGGGCAGTGAAAATACTCTGTGTGATACTATACTGATGGATACATGTCATTATACATTTATCCTAACCCAGAGAATATACAATTTGAGTGGGCTCAAATATAAATTATGAACTTTAGGTGATCATGATGTGTTAATATAGGTTCACCAATTGTAACAAAGGTACCTGTCTGACATGGGACATGATAATGGGGGAAGCTATATGTGAGTGGAAATAGGGAATATATAGGAAATTTCTATTCCTTCTACTCAATTTTGCCATGAACCTAAAACCATTCTAAACAAAAGGCCTATTAAAATATTAAGAGGTGCTTTATAAAAAAAATTCTTTACTCTAAGAAAATCTATTCTATACTATTTAATGCCATCCTTTTTAGAATATCAATTTATACCAAGAATTGAATAAAGCAATGCGTTTTTTGAATGAGTAAATGGGTAAAGGAAAATAAAACAAAGTTATGCATTAGTAGCAAAATAAATACCAAGCATAGTTGTTTGAGTAAAATTAACATCAATCAAAATAAGCCATTTATATCACCACATAATCCACATCTGAATAATACTACTTTGGTTTTCATCTGAATCTGTAATTTATAAATAAAAATATTTGGAACACATTGTAGGCAGGGCAACAAATAGTTTATAAAGTCTTTAAAATTTGTAATATTTATCTTTTATATAAAATGAATTAAATAATAAAATAATCAACAAATTATTGTATTATGCAAGTTGTATGAGTTCCCTATAAATTTTATAGATTAAACCCTTATTAGATATAACATTGGCAAATATGTTCTCCCATGCAGTGGGCTTTCTTGTTTTGTTGATGGTTTCTTTTGCTGTGCAAAAGCTTTTATTTTGATGTAGTCCCATTTGATTGTTTTCTCCTTAGTTTTCATTGCCCTAGGACAGTGCTCAGCAAACTGCGGCTCACAAGCCACATGTGGCTCTTTGGCCCCTTGAGTGTGGCTCTTCCACAAAATACCACGGCCTTGGCGAGTCTATTTTGAAGAAGTGGCGTTAGAAGAAGTTTAAGTTTAAAAAATTTGGCTCTCAAAAGAAATTTCAATCGTTGTATTGTTGATATTTGGCTCTGTTGACTAATGAGTTTGCCGACCACTGCCCTAGGAGCTGTATCAGTAAAGATATTGCTACAACATATGTCTGATATTTGCTGCCTATGGATTCTTCTAAGATTTTTATGGTTTCCCATCTTACATTTAAGTCCTTTACCCATTTTGAGTTTATTTTTGCGTATGGTGTAAGTTGGTGGTCTAGTTTCATTTTTTTGTATGTCCAATTTTCCCAACACCATTTATTGAAGAGACTGTCTTCACTCCATTGTATGTTCTTGCCTCCTTCATCAAGTATTAGTTGAGTATAATGGCTTAGGTCGATTTCTGGGTTCTCTGTTCTGTTCCATTGGTCTATATGTCTATTCTTGTGCCAGTACCAGGTTATTTTGAGAACAGTGGCTTTGTAATATATTTTGATATCTGGTATTGTGATCCCTCCAACTTTGTTCTTCTTTCTCAGGATTGCTGCGGCTATTTTGTGTTTTTCTGTTTGCTTGTTTGTTTGTTTTATTCCATAAATGTTTTTGGAGTTCTTTCTAGGTCTGTGAAATATGCGTTGGTATTTTAATGGAATGTGCATTGAATCTATAGATTTCTTTGAGTAGTATGGACATTTTAATGATGTTGATTCTACCAATATGACCATGGTATATTCTTCCATTTGATTATGTCTTCCTCTATGTCTTTTTTCAATGTCCTGTAGTTTTCCTCCTTAGTTAAGTTTATTCCTATAGGGAACTTATACAACTTAACAAAAGGAAGATAAACAATCCAATCAAAAAATAGGCAAAGGACCTAAATAGACACGATTCGAAAGTAGTCATACAGAAGGCAAAGAGACATATGAAAACGTGTTCAAAGTTACTAATCATCCAAGAGATGCAAATCAAAACAAAAATGAGGTACCATCTCACACCTGTCAGAATGGCTATCATCAACAAATGACAAGTGCTGGCGAGGATGTGGAGAAAAAGGAACCCTTGTGCACTGCTGGTGGGAATGCAGACTGGTGCAGCCACTGTGGAAAACAGTGTGACATTTCTTCAAAAAACTAAAAATGGAACTCCCATTTGACCCAGTAATCCCACTTCTAGGAATTTATCCCAAGGAATCAGAAACACCAATCAGGAAGAACATATGGAACCCTATGTTCATAGCAGCACAATTTCCAATAGCTAAGATTTGGAAACAGCCTAAATGCCCATCAGCAGATGAGTAGATTAAAAAATGGTGGTACAGCTACACAATGGAATACTATGTTGCTATAAAAAAAGCAAGAACTTTTACCATTCTCAACAGCATGAGTGGACCTAGAGAGCATTATGCTAAGTGGAATAAGCCAGCCGAAGAAAAATAAATATCACATGATCTCTCTCATTTGTGGAATATAATGCACAACATAAACTGATGGGTAAAAATAGATCCAGAGACATAAAAACATCGAACAGACTGTCAAACCTCAGAGGGAAGGCAGGGGACTTTTATAAACCAAAGGGCTTATATGCATGCATATATGCATGACCAATGGACACAGACAATAGGGGGATGAGGGCATGTGCTGGGGGCTGGGAGTACCTGAGGAGAGGCCAATGGGGGGAAAAAGGAGACATATGTAATAGTTCAAACAATAAAGAACTTAAATTAATTTAAAAAATTACAATGGCAAATGTGTTGTTGTTGTTTTTTGTGTGTGTGTGTGTGTGTGTGTGTGTGTGTGTGTGTGTTATTTAAGCACTAGTATTGCTAAAGTATTTAAACAAGGAGGCCATTACATTGAGGTGGTATCAGTCATCTGCTTAAGCTAACCAAAACTAGTAGATGGTATGGCCTCTGTCTCTCTCTCTGCAATACTAGTCATTCAGTGTATTGCTCTCAGAGTTCTTCACCAGGACACAGTGCTTAGATATTCAAATAGCAGTTTCCTTTCCTGTTTATAACAATCAGTAGGTCCCTTCATTCTTTTATCCTTAAGACATTTGTTGATTCGAAAAGTTCTATTCTGCACTTCTTGTCTATGACTCTGCTCTGAGATTGAATTATTAATTTATTCAGGTTTATCTGGGTTATTCAAGTATTTCAATATTTTTGAATATGTATGTATTAGCTCTAGCTGTTACATGAAAATAACCATAGACTGGATGACTTAAACAATAGAAATGTATTCCTTACAGTTTAAGTCAGCTATATGTCTCTTGCAATTAAATGGATTCTAAGTGACTCAGAAGGCTGATGACCATGAGTAATAGATCTTCCTCTATTAAGAACCACATCTGGGCAGAGACATTCCCTAATGTTAGCTACTCTCCTACTTGCCTTTCAGAAGCAACATATTGGAATTGGAAGCCTTATGTTCAGATTTTCCAGGATGTTGCCCATTTTAATTTGGCTACACAGGGCCCTTGATCTTTTCATGCAGCTAACACTATCTATCATTGTAACCTTTTATTACCCACTGAGGAATTTCTTCCCTTTGTCTTCCTATACCAGGGCACTAGATAAAACAGCAGTTGAACTACTGTATTAAGGCCTATAATTTTTTAAACATATATTTTTATTGCTTTCAGAGAAGAAGGAGAGGGAGAGAGAGAAAAACATCAATGATGAGAGAGATTCATTGATCAGCTGCCTCCTGCATGCCCCACACTGGGGATCAAGCCCACAACCCAGCATGTGCCCTGACTGTGAATTGAACCATGACCTCCTGGTTCAGAAGTTCACGCTCAACCACTGAGCCATGCCACCTGGGCTAAGGCCTATAATATTTTAAAAGCTTATCATTTCTCTCCAGAAAGGACCAACTATTTTAATATTTATGGTGAAAAACAACTTTCTACCTTTGAAAGAACTCTTTCTATTGGGCATCAGTCATTAATAGAAATTCCATTTCATTCCCCCCCTGCCCAACTCACATGTTGATGCTCTCCTCTCCATAACAAATTCCCCAACTAAAGAACTTAGTTCCTTGCTAAAGGGACAGCTCACTCAGTAAAAGACATAGGAAACACCTCCATCACCCAACACAGTGCTTGAAAATGAATGCATTGGCAGGTAAATGTGTAAATTTATGATGGATATGATCATGTTAAAAGCAGAATGTATGTTGTTAATTATTTCTTTTTTATCTATGCAAAGGACCTGAAAGACATAAGTGTTATTGGACACACAGCTTACAGAAAATGCAGTATTACAAAATAATTTAAAAGATGTAATTAAAATGTGTTTATTTTTATTACCTCTTTCTACTATAAATGACATAATTAAAAATAATTACACATTAATTTTATAAATAGAATTTCTCATAAATAATAAGTATGCATTTAATGCAAATTTTGAATTTAAAGATATAAAAGGAATTATGCTTTACTATTATTTACTACTTAGACTGGCATTGGCACCTTCTCTAAGCCATAGTTATCAGAAGGTCTTGTGTATGGTGGAATAGGATACATTCTTAAGGAACAGGAAGGTTCCATGAGACAGTAGGTGAAAATGGCACTCTCAATAGTTTTCTTCAATGTATTTTTCACAAAGTACAGTGTACATATGCCAGGTTAACATGATTTATGGGTTATAATAGCTACTTTAAGCTAAACGAATCTCAAAAATGAGTGATGACATTAAAATATTCCTGTACACAAAATAGCTTATTAAAATACCTCAAATGACACAAACACAAACAATGAGAAATAAAGCAGAGATGACATGTAACACCCCCTAGTTAAAGCTCTTCATCTGCTATTCATAATATGAAACAATGATGCAATTTAATCATATCTGATAAGACAATGACAACAGAAGAAAAAACCAGATTTCAGAAATAGGGATTTATATCACTGCATTTAAAAATGGATAGTGCTGCCCTGGCCCATGCACTGGGAGGTCACAGGTTGGATACCAAGGGCACATGCCCAGTTGCAGCTGGATCCCCAGTAGGAGGCGTGCAGGAGGCAGCCAATCAATGTTTATCTCTGGAATTCTTTACATTTGTTACATAATTTGGTGAAGATTATGTTTATAGGTATATATTTTATCTTTGAGTTATTTACAAAATCAATTTAAGGTAATAATTTATAATTGATGTTTCCCAAGAAGTACCATAAAAGAGAAATTAAGGTCACATCAAAGACCCCAAACTCTTTCTCTTGCTCTGCCACTTGCTTTCTATGTTACCTACACTCCTCTCAAACCTTACAGTTTTTAATTCATTCTGGGATTCCTTGGAAATCTCTAACATATTCCTTTAATTATACACTCTGTCTTTCAGCATAGCTTAATATTTAGCAGCACAGATTTTGGACATAAATCTTGAGTCACCATATATTATATGTTACTTTGAGCAAGAGGTTAAGGTCACAGAATTCAATGAGTCAATATATGTAAGCCCTTGGAACATTTGTGGAACATAGAAAACATCCTAAGTATTTTCTGTAACATCATTAGAAATACCTTCTGGTATGATGAACAACTAATGGAGTTGTTTGGCCACAGGTGCCACACAATTTATTGCCACCCACTGTGGTCTAACAATACTCAGAAGTATCTTTGCCAGGAAAGATGCCAAGTGCTGATGTTGTGAGCATGGATGTGCACTCTGGGCACCTGCTTGCTCTTGGCACTGTCTCCATTCTGTTGTGGCTGCTGGCTCTGAGGATGGTGATGCTCTGGCGCTCTCATTGTCCCATGGAGGCCTTAGCCAAACAGCTCGGCTACTTGATCTTTTACTGCATAGTGCTCTACCATTTGTCTGGAGCAAACACAGTGACCACTTTCCTTTAATCAACTGCTTATGTGCAGAATAGAGATTATAGTAGCTCGTGGGCAGTATTTATTACTATATTTTTAATGCCTTTAAGCTGTGTCTCTATTTTCATTTGGCGATAGACCTATTGTTCATTATTTCCTTATATCTTCATACATTTCCCTACCTAAATGGGGGTTTTACTATAAACATCCTATATAACAAAAGGGTAATATGCAAATTGACCCTAAGGAACGACCAGAACAACCGCTTGACCAGTCACTATGAGGTGCACTGACCACCTCTCATTTTTTCCCCGGCTGGCAGACTCTGATCATCCGATGGTGAATGGGGAACTGGGGGTGAGTGGCGGGGGGGGGGGGGGGCGGGCTGGATGCAAGCACCCAGGAAAGATGGCCCTGATCGCAGGCCAGGCCTAGGGACCGTACTCATGCATTGGGCCTCTAGTAATGTAATAAGAGAAAACATTGTATAAAGTGTTTTTGGTCTTGACTCAATAGAAAATATGATTAAATTCCTTAATAAATAATTTTTAATAAATGGATAAGTTAAAAATTTTAGGCATGCTTAACATTTGTTCTTGCACAGAGATTTGTATCAATATTTTAGAGTGTCTTCATGCATTTTTTCCTACATATAATAAGATTTATAAGTGGAGCCTGATATCTTCCTGAGCTACTTTGAAGTATACTAAAAAATAAGCTGAGAATAAAGAATAAAATTGAATACACTGTTTTTTTTTAAACTAACTGGTATTAAAAGTAAATCTTTTATTATGTAATAGGAGTTAAAATTTTCAAAATTCTGTAGCAACAAAATCAAAAGCCATTCTGGCACAATGAGAAATTGCTACAATAAAACCTACCTTTCAATTTTCAGAAATCTGACTGAAAACAAAGACTAAATGTGGTAAAACAAACAGGGTCAAGTCATTATGTCTATTATGGCAGCTGAACAAAATGTGAGTCCTGGAACCATTGCTCTGATGATGACTGAAGCAGATGAAGAGAAAGGAACTCACAACCAGGACACTCAAATTCAGGCCAGGAGTCTACTACTTATGGGTGATTTGATTTTGGGCAGTCTGACAAGTCACTCTGAGCAGCATGATTATCCTTCGGAAGTTCCAAAAAAAGCTCTTTGATTTTTTTCTCTCTCTGCCTACTTTGTTAGAAACAATTGACTGCCTCAATAGTCAGGCTTCCCTTCTTACTTTATAAGTAAATCCTCTATTTTTAGTGATATATCTGGCCATCCAGAGTTCAGATTCCCTTTCACTTAGTTGTGACCTATAGGTCTATGTTCTGGCCAATGCTACTGAGACAAGATGAAGTATCACTCTACCAAATCATTATCAGTGATCTTACTCCATATTAAATTACGGTAATGGTTTCAAGGATGCAAGTAATGGTGAAATATATACATATCTGGACTACCAATACAGCTCTTCATGTCTTGGTTTTTCATGTTAGGATGATCTTTGACCCACAATTTCATGTTAGGATGATCATTGACTACATGGGAGGTCCCTGAGTGATGTTAGTTAAAAGGAAGCTATTTTAGTCATGAAATATCTTCATTTATAACTCCAATTATAATATAGTTTGTGACATTTTCTATACATCCATTCTTCAGGCATTTCATAGATTCATAGAAGCTAGGCATGTTTACCATAAACAATCCTAAATATGTCAGGTATCCCCTTCTAAAAGTATTTCAAAATAAGGAACAGTAGTCAGTTTGCTAAGGTAGTAGAATGATTATAATACAATTTGATCTGCTACTCACTTTTTACTAATCAGCTATATGGCCAGAAACCCTTGGGTGACTTCCTGGATTCCTTTCTCTAGTGTTATACCAAACAATTTCTAACAACTCAAGTGCATTTAGTATTGACCAATATTGCATTCAGACACCAGTCAAACAACCAAGAGTCACCTTTGACCCAAAATTGTTGATACACCCCTATTAATAAAACCAATTTGACTTAAAAGTAAGATTCTTCTCTCTTGCAGCACTCTGTAAATCCATTTTCATACATAATCCCAAGATTTACAATAACATAGATTAACAAAAGTTTGAAATATTTTGGATGTATAAGGCCTTTCCTTTTGAATTAAAAATTGTACTAGTATACAATCTCCTGGGAAAGCTAGGATCTGAGCTAGTTATAAGTCTAGAGGTAATTAGGGAGGGATGATGGAACTGGGACATAAAAAGCATGGCCATGTAAATAGTGGAGGTGATGTCACTACACGTTTTTCAGGGCATTAACTACTTCACTGGACTTGTAAGGGGGCAGCCTCTGCTTTCAGAAATAGTTCATGGAATTTAGGAATTTGGGATTTAGAGATTTATTTGAATCCACCAAAATGTTTCAATTACAATATTGAGGTATCTCTGTTTACCAAGCAATACCTTAACTTTCATAAAAGAGTTCTGATAGGGCTGCTGCTTTAAACCAAGCTTGCACTAGTGGTTTATAATAGTGGTACCTTGACCCAACAGTGGGGTGCTTATATCAAATAAGTAAGTGTTCTACAACAGTATTCATTCTACCAGTTTTTATCCCTAAGGATGACAATTTTTTACTACCTTCAATCCTGGTCTCCCAGTCAAACTATGTCAGAACAGTATCCCTGATTCCAATATTCTTTGGAGTGTGTTTTGCTGCCTGCATCACCTTTTGGTAATAATTGCTAAATATATATATATAAATATATATATATATCTATATATATATATATCTATATATATGTATATATCTATATATATATATATATATATATATATATATATATATACTAGCGTTCCCGTTGCAGGAAAAATCCTGCAATAGGATTTCCTGCTGCACTCTACCCCGCCTCCGCCCCGCCCTTGTCACCCGCCCCGCCTTCTCGGCCAGCCCGCCTGCGTTTCCCTTCACCCCCGGCCCCGCCTCCGCCCCACCCTTGTCGCCCGCCCCGCCTTCTCGGCCAGCCCGCCTGCGTTTCCCTTCGCCCCCGGCCCTGACTTCGCTCCTCCCTTCTCCTCCCCCCCGGCTTGCTTGCTTCTTCAAAGCTTTACTCCCTTCTGCAGCTCTTGGCTTCTTTCAAAGCTGTCTTGATATACAAATTAGCCGCCATCTTTGTTGGGGTAATTTGCATACTCGTCCTGATTGGTTGGTGGGCGTGGCTTGGCTGGTGGGCGTGGCTTGGGTGTAGCGAAGGTGCGGTCAATTTGCATATTTGTCTATTATTAGATTATTAGACAAATATGCAAATTGACCGCACCTTCGCTACACCCAAGCCACGCCCACCAGCCAAGCCACGCCCACCAACCAATCAGGACGAGTATGCAAATTGCCCCAACAAAGATGGCGGCTAATTTGCATATCAAGACAGTGTCGAAAGAAGCCAAGAGCTGCAAAGGGGAGTAAAGCTTCGAAGAAGCAAGCAAGCCAGGGGGGCGGGGGGAGGAGAAGGGAGGAGCGAAGTCAGGGCCGGGGGCGAAGGGAAACGCAGGCGGGCTGGAGGAGAAGGCGGGGCAGGCGACAAGGGCGGAGCGGAGGCGGGGCGGGGGGCGAAGGGAAACGAAGGCGGGCTGGCCGAGAAGGCGGGGCGGGCGACAAGGGCGGAGCGGAGGCGGGGCCGGGGGTGAAGGGAAACACGGGCGGGCTGGCCGAGAAGGCGGGGCGGGCGGCAAGGGCGGGGCGGAGGCGGAGGCGGGGCCGGGGGCGAAGGGAAACGAAGGCGGGCTGGAGGAGAAGGTGAGGCGGGCGGCAAGGGTGGGGCGGAGGCGGGGCCGGGGACGAAGGGAAACGAGGGCGGGCCGGAGGAGAAGGCGAGGCGGGCGGCAAGGGAGGAACGGAGGCGGGGTAGAGTGCAGCAGGAAATCCCATTGCAGGAATTTTCCTGCAACGGGAAAGCTAGTATATATATATATATATATATATATATATATATATATATATATGGCTACTATGCAAAGTGTCCCCTTGGGAGTTTGACTGGGAGACCAGGAGTTCAATCACTCACGATGATGTGTGCTAACCACCAGGGGGCAGCGTAGAACATGACGGGCAACCAGAGGCAGTGGCTGGATGCTTGAGGGAGCAAAAGAAGGAGGACCCAGTGAAGTGGGATGTGGGGAGGCGGGGAACCTGATCAGTCCTAATTGTTGGCCAGGACTAGGGTCCCTACCTGTGCACAAATTGCACGTGCTGGGCCTCTAGTAAAATATAATAAGTTACAAATAACAGAAGTATTTCAACCTAATTTAAGTAGAACTAGGGTTATTAAGATAGATAGCTCAAAGCATCTTTTAGAGTACTAAATTGACACACTCAAACCTGAATTTCCAGGAATTATTCCCTAGATCACACCATAAACGTGGAGAACAACCTTCATTCCACCTCTGCCCCTGTTAGTTGATTGCAATTGCCAAGAAGTTGCTACCAAAGCTGGCATTTCCAGGAACGTGGCCCTTCTTCAAGGATTCTCATCAGTGAACATGCTCCCTGACTCTCTTGCCACAAGTAACTCCTTCCAAAAATAAAATTCTCAATTGAGAACCTTTCTTACTTCATGTGGGTTTCTACATTTGATTTGTAAAATCTAAATCATATCCCAAACCCTCGTATCAGCAAAGTCTGAAATGTAATATTATTTTGCCATATTTCTTCCCCATGCTGGAAACAAATTTGAGTCAGTGTTGAGCAAGACAAGTTACTATATCTGAAATATCTATGATTAACTTTATAATAGAATTCAACTATCAAAATAGACTTGATATATATGTTTAAGAAAAGATGGATTAGACAAAGCTAATATGTTTCTTTACCGTGGCCTTTTAAAGAGCCTTATATATATGGAATCCCTTAAAAGGAGGTATAAAATATATTTTAAGATTTATTTGACCATAACATTTTTTAAATATATTTTTATTGATTTCAGAGAGGAAGATGGAGGGAGAGAGAGATAGAAACATCAATGATGAGAGAGAATCACTGATCGGCTGCCTCCTGCACGTCCCACACTCGGGATCGAGCCTGCAACCCAGGCATGTGCCCTGACTGGGAATTGAATCAGGACCCTTCAGTCCACAGGCCAATGCTCTATTCACTGAGCCAAACCAGCTAGGGCCATACCATATTTTTAAGAGATATCTATTAAAAACTAATGTGATCTTGGTATTCAACATGGTAAGTTTGGGAAATAAGCAGTCTAACTGCTATTTGCAGACAACGACATAAGTGTAGTAAATTACCTCCACTCCCCAACCAAAGAAAATGTTATAGAAATGAAGAGAAAAAGAAATACATAACATATATGTGTGTACACCAATATCATGTATGTATGTGCACATGTATGTAAACATATATATACTAGAGGTCCGGTGCACGAAATTCGTGCACAGGGGTGGGGAAGGGGTGGGGGGAGTAGTCCCTCAGCCCAGCCTGCACCCTCTCCAATCTGGGACCCCTTGAGAGATGTCCAACCACCCGGGCGGTTGGATATCCCTCTCACAATCCAGGACTGCTGGCTCCCAACCACTCGCCTGCCTCTGCCTGATTGCCCCTAACCACTTCTGCCTGCCAGCCTGATCACCCCCTAACCACTCCCCTGCCAGCCTGATCGACACCTAACTGCTCCCCAGCTGGCCCAATTGCCCCTAACTGTCCTCCCCTGCAGGCCTGGTCCCCCCCAACTGCCCTCCCCTGTAGGCCTGGTCCACCCCCAACTGCCCTCCTCTGCAGGACTGGTCCCCCCCAACTGCCCTCCTCTGCTGGCCTGGTCACCCCCAACTGCCCTCCTCTGCTGGCCTGGTCACCCCTAACTGCCCACAACTGCTCTCCCCTGCAGGCCATCTGTGGCGGCCATCTTGTGTCCACATGGAGACAGCCATCTTTGACCACATGGAGCAGCCATCTTGTGTCTTGGAGTGACAGTCAATTTGCATATTACTCTTTTATTAGATAGGATATGAAAAATTGAGGTAGCTTACATAAAGAAAATTATAAATAAACTAAAATACATAATAGCCCAACTGACACCATGTAAATCCCACTTAGGTTACCAGAACATAGAAAAATAAATAAATAATTAAACAAACAAATAAATGACCAAAGACTAAAGTGATGGGGGAGAAGTGAACAGACATGAAGGATCAGAACTTCATAGGAACACCATTTCTCCTTTACCTACAATTTTAAAAATCAACAAAATAAATATATTAAGAAGTCTTTCTGATCTTATGAATTATCAGAGTGTGCTATTTCAAAGGACTGAACATTATCAAAAGTCCATGAAAATCCACACATGACATATAACATTTTAGAATCTCAATAATTAAGAAATATGTCTTCATATTTAAAAAAATGCAGGATTTTTGGTGCAATCACTGTGGAGAACAGTATGGAGTTTGCTCAAAAAACTAAAAATGGAACTCCCATTTGACCCAGTGATCCCACTTCTAGGAATATATCCCAAGAAACTAGAAACACCAATCAGAAAGAATATATGCACCCCTATGTTCATAATAGCACAATTTACAATAGCTAAGATTTGGAAACAGCCTAAGTGCCTACGAGTAGATGAGTGGATTAAAAAATTTTGGTATATCTACACAATGGAATACTACGCTGCTATAAAAAGGAAGAAACTCCTACCATTTGCAACAGCATATATAGAGCTGGGAAACATTATGCTAAGTGAAATAAGTAAGTCAGAAAGATAAACATCACATGATCTCACTCATTTGTGGAATATAATGAACAACATAAATTGATGTACGAAAACAGATTCAGAGACAGAGAAGCATCGATCAGATGCTCAAACCTCAGAGGGAAGGTAGGGGAGGGTGGGAGTAATGGGTAGAGATCAACCAAAGGACTTGTATGCATGCATGTAAGCATAAGCAACGGACGCAGACAACAGGGGGTGAGGGTGAGGGCAGGATTGGGAGGGGTGGGGGGACAAATGGGGGATAAGGCCACATTTGTAATACCTCAATCAATAAAGGAAAACTATTTTAAAAATGCAGGGTTTTAAACAATATAAAACCAATTATTCATATTTTTCTGAAATACTAAGTACTAGAACCTGTGGAATCTATATCTATATTTTTGAGGAAAGAAAGTTCCCAGAATTTTTAATATGGCAATTTGTTTTTAAATTTTAATGTAAGTTAAAGTTATTCAGTGAGAAGCAACTGCTCAGAAAATTTACCCTTTACATAACTTTTAAAAAAACATATTACTTGCTGTTGTATTCAAGTTAATTATGAAATTAACATAGGTTATAAAGCATCATCAAGTAGAAAGGAAATAGTGGCGCAAATACTTTACCAGGATGCTTTTTCACTTAAATTGTCATTTGAGATGTGAGCTGAAAGACAGGGAGCCATTCATGGATCTGAGAAGAGTAGAGAGGAAAGGCCTGGTTCGTGTGAGATGAGACCAGAGATTCAGGCAGGGCTCTTGCATAAAAGACCTTGCCAGCTAGAGGTCTAACCCTAACCCTAACCCTAACCCTATCCAGAGATTAGATGTAAAAATTTTAATCTCTTTGCAATGACATGCCATTGAAAAATTTCAAGCAGGCAGTAAGTTGACACAATTTAGATTTTGGAAAGATCCCTGGGGCTTCAGTGTGAAAGAGATTTCTGGAGTAAAAGTAGTTACAGGAAGGCAAGATGGGTAAATTACAGGAATCTAAGTGAGATGTTATTGGGGCTTTAGTTATTGGGACATAGTGAGGCTGGCAAGAAGTACAAATATGTGGACTACATTCTGGATAATAATTGATAAGGTATGATGTGGACTGGATGTCAAGAGTTTAAAAAAAAATCGAGAAATCAGGATGACCTCTTGGACTTGGCTTCAGCGACTGGGTAAATGATAATGCCTCTCTCAAAGACAGAAGATGTTAACTAAGAAATACATTTATAGGAGGAGGAGGAAAAAGAAACTTTTTTTTGAAATGTTAAAGCTGGAAACACTTATTAGATATGAAGCCGCAGTGATGGTTGAGCATCTGTTAGACATTGTGAATGAGCTAATGCTTTGTGTGAGGGCAGCGCCAAGGGGTATCACCCATGCTCCAGACGGAGGGAGGATAATACCATGCTCCCTGAGGTAGCCTAGGAATCTAACTCGGGACACTGGTAAGTGACCTGGTGACTCCCGGAGTTATCTGAGGTATTCGAGTAGAGAAGGCAAAAGGAATACATCCCACAGAAAGAGTGATTGTAAAGCCAGAGAACTTTTGTTTTTTGAACCTGCTATTTTGGGCCTTTTTTCTTCTTTCCTTTTAAGCTAGTACAACTTCAGACACAGTTGTGTGTTATTAGGTAATTGAATGCTTTAAGAGATTCAATGGGAAACATGTGTACATGTCCCAGAATTAATCTTGAACAAATATCAATTAGGAAATTGTAGTTACCTTACCTAACACACTGCATGATACTTATAGAAAAGATAGGCAAGGGTCCCAGGTTTAAAATAAAACTAAAAAGTATACAATACATTTTTAAATTGATACACATTTTCCAGAAGTGAAAATTATTTTGTATTTTCCATTTTTTCTATATTACTTATTTAATTAAAAACACTGCATGGAAACATTATTATTATTTTTTTTACTCTTGCAAGAATTGAATGTTTGTTACTTTTTTGGAAATTGAGTTTGTTGTGTAACTTTGCATTCAGCAATTTCCTTATAAGAGTTCTATATGAAGGAAATGCAAACAGTGATTTAGGCTAAAGGATATTTTATGACAACACTAGGTGCAATGGTGAGAAATTATAAACAAATTAAATCCCCAAGATAAGGGAGACTTAAAAGAAAAAGATGCATCTTAACACATCAAGAATAATGGGATGACAAATTAAGCTTGTTAGGTGTCTTAAGAGCAAGGAAAATGTTTATAATTGCTGTTAACTGACTACACCAATATGCGAATTATATTTTTAATATAATCACAAATGGTTAAAATAGTCACTAAGAACTCAATATACTATGACTTCATGTTAACTATAGTTACTCCTGATTGTTGGAATAATCTACTGTATTTCTTTTCTTTTATCCATTATATTTTATATGAAATACATTTTTGTATTTTATTCTTATACAAATTTTAGTAATACACTTTAGTTTTGTGATTAAAAAAAAACAAAACAACTTAACACGATTTTGGGGAAAATATTTTGAGGTATGATTTCAATATTCAGAATCCCATCAGACAATGGTTGTGGATTTAGGGAAACAATAAATAATATCCATCTCTCCCCACCTAAAATTTGAACTAAATGAGAAATATGACAAAAATATGTGAGGACAAAATATACCTTATTACTATTAAAGCTAATACCTTCAAGTTAGTTGATTTCTTAATATTTAAGCCCAACATTTGATATACTCCCTCCCCAGTCATAGGCAATATTTGATTACTTCTAATATGTAAAACTTATAACATAGTTAGAAAAGAATTAATTTTTCTGTGAGCAAATTGGATGCTCATGAGAAAAGAGGAGAAGAAATAACAAGTGCATACACATGCCAGGGTCTGCCTTTAAGCTCAATTATCAAGTAAGTCACTGATCTTTGGAAAAGAAATGAGTTGGGGAAGAGGGGAGAAGAGGCAGCTAGAAGTGGTATGCTTTTGGAACTCCCTCCACCTGGAAGGAAACAGCAGGCATCAGAAAGTGTGGCACATGATTTACATTACATGCAGAGACAAATTCATTTCATGCATTAGATTTATTTAAAAAAATTTAATCCATGATACCTAGAACAAACAATATATTCATTTCTGTTTGTGAATTTATACTTCATAGTACTACTTTTTCTTGAGCCATTAAATAAAATTTTGGGGGGGGGGGAAGTATTCAGAATATTTATCAAAGTCATCTTGACATGGTTGATATAACAAAGCTTCTAAATATACCTGTAGTTTTGATGTTGCTATAAGAATATATATTCTAAGAGGAAAATATTCTTGGTTGTATAAAAGATAAAACTGTCCTTCCCTTTTCCAAATGGGAAATTATAGGTGCTTGTTAATTTTCTTTTTTTCCTCAGAAATTAAATAATGTGACATGGTTCTTATACATTTTTATGTCATTTAATAGTATAACTCAGAAATCCTTCTATAGCAACATATAGAGAATAATTTATTTTTTTCTACAAATGCAAAAAGTCTATTGAATGGGAATATTTTTATTTATCTAATTCTCCCTTTTGTTAATAAGTAAATGGGGGGCACTAAACCAAGCAAATTATTAGGAAGTATATCTTTCTTCACTTATCACATATTCTCTAGACTAAAATATTAGAATCAAATGTGTAGGTAAAGAAATGCACAGCAAACTTTTTGTTATGTATTTCAGAATTGGTATACATAAAAATCTTAATTGAATAACATTTCCAAAAATTATTATTTTGGATAGATTTCCAGTTCATTAAAAGTATTGCATAGTTTATTTTTGCTGTATTTGAATACAGAAAAATGATAAAATATTTGATTAGTTATCATGTATTTCCAGTCTAGCAAAACATATGAATGTAATATTTAATGATTCATAATTGCACTGTATTTCAGGAGAGAATTAGTAATATATGCTAAATTTGCACTTGTTCCAACTGTAATTCTAATGTTTCCAATTAAGACATTTAATGAATAAAAGAATAACTGACATGTTTTGTTTAGAAATGTCTCTAAATGACTTGCCCAGCCAGAACCTGAACAAAAAAGAAATATTTTCCTTTTAGAGCTGCACTTTTAAAGCAACTCCATTCTCTAGGTATATTTAGAGGCTTCATTATGTAACAAGTTCTAACCTGCAATGTTTATGGAAACAGCTCATTAATCCATTTATGAACAACATATACTAAGACTTCCTATGCTTCATTAACAGTGGTAAGTGCTAAGAATACATAGATATGTCAGACGTGGCCTCTGGCCCCTAGGATTTGTAGAAACAATATGATTCTGTTAAAACAATTCAGGATAATCTATCTTAAGATCAACAGTGTAGAATCACACAATTTAAATAATACAGTATGCATACTTATATTACCATAAGATGTGTTCTTTGAATGTGTGAATTACACCATTCTCTGCTTGTTGTTGTGAAGTATTGACAGTGATTATTCAAGCATTTTAGCAAAATGATAATGTATGTCCTCAGAAACCCTATTTTAACGTTTAAAAGTTTAATGTTTATGACATACAGTATATGTTACCCAATCACGTCTCTGTTCCCAAAGAGAACCACTATTTTCATAAGCACCAGATGAACGACTCATCTATCTATATGTAGAAATGCCAATCTGCACAGCATATTTTCTAACATATTCTGGGGCTTTTCCCAATCTAGGTTTCTATTATCAAAACACTGTGCATCACACATCTATTATATCAGAGTCTTACTCATAGCTAGGAAACCAATGACCTACTGGGGGCTGGGGGCATGGTTAGTAGCACAGTTATATGTTTCCTTTTTGTTTGCTTTTTAAATTTATGGACAAAATTATTACCAAGTATTGATTCTTTTTAAGGCACTGTGCTAGGTGCTACGGATCAGTCTTTTGGGGAGGAAGCAGAACTGAACCTGAGAGGAGGATTAATATGGCTGGTCAAACTACTATTTTGTTATGGAGGATGGTATCAATAGCATCTTTTGAACAAGAAGTTCAATATCACTCTTTTTTTTTAAGATAGTAAAGGCACAAGGCCTTCATATCATGCCCATCGTACATTTACATTTTTCAAATTCAGACTGGTGCAGCCACTGTGGAAAACATTATGGATTGTCCTCAAAAAATAAACATGGAACTGCCTTTTGACCACTTCTAGGAATATATCCTAAGAAACCTGAAACACCAATCAAAAAGAACATATGCACCCCTATATTCAAAGCGGTGTTATTTACAACAACAAAGATCTGGAAATAACCCAAGTACCCATCAGTAGGTAAATGGATAAAAAAGCTGCGGTACATTTACACAATGGGATACTAGGCTGCTGTAAAAAAGAAGGATCTCTTAGCATGGAGGAACCTGGAGAGTATTATGCTAAGCAAAATAAGCCAGACAGAGAAAGACAAATACCATATAATCTCACTTACATGTGGAATCTAATAAACAAAATAAATTGACAAACAAAATAGAGAAAACAAAATGAAACAGGCAAAAGACATAAACAGAAATGTCACTGAAAGGATATACAGGCAGCAAAGAAGCACATTAAAATATGTTCAGCTTCATTAACTATTATGAAAATGAAACCTAAAACCACGTGTGATATTACCACATGCCTATCAGAAAGGGTAATTTTGTTTGTTTGTTTGTTACAAGACCACATGCTCGCAAGGATACAGAGAAACTGGATTCCTTATGCTTTGCTGGTGGGAATGTAAAATGGTGTAATCTCTCTGGCAAAAATTTTGGCTGACTTTCTACAAAACTAAACATGCAATTTTATGTCCCAACAATTGCACTCTTGAGCATCTATTCCACAGAAATATAAATTCATACACACACACACACACACACACACACACACACGATATTTTCCACCTGAAAAATCTACTTGTATAAAACTGTAATATGCAAATAGACTGAACAAACAACTGGTTGCTATGATGTGTACTGATCACCAGGGGGTGCACGAAGAACATGGTGGGCATGGCAACAGGTTGCGGAGCGCAGAACATGGCAGGCGTCAGCCGCATCAGGATAGTGGAGCAAGCGAGTGGGGGTGCCGGTGGCTCTCATTGGGCGAGCCTCTGGTGGTTACTGAAAATTCTTTGCTCCCAGGCGCCTCGGTCCCACCTGGTACTCGCACCTGCTGCGGCACCCGGCGCCAGCCCGATTGCTCAGCACTGTCAGCAGCTGCTGGCCCTGATCGACCCTCAGGGTTTCTCCACCTCCTCCTGCTCCTGAGGAGCAATCAGGGCTGGCAGCCACCTCTAGTACCCACTGCTGGCACTGGAGCCACCGCTTACACCCGCTGCCAGTGCCTGGCACCAGTCCGGATCCCTCCACGCCATCAGTGGGTACGAATGGTGGCTGC
Source organism: Eptesicus fuscus (assembly GCF_027574615.1). Taxonomy (NCBI): domain Eukaryota; kingdom Metazoa; phylum Chordata; class Mammalia; order Chiroptera; family Vespertilionidae; genus Eptesicus; species Eptesicus fuscus. Next base: position 81,129,343 of record NC_072474.1, on the reverse strand, counting down.
TGGCCATCATCATCTCTGAGGGCTTCTCCACTTCCCCCTGCTCCTGAGAGTCGATCGGGGCAGCAGCCGCCGCTCACACCTGCTTATGGTGCCAGCCCCATTTGCACCTGCTGCTGGCGCCAGCCCCAATCACTCTGCACTGTCAGTGGGTGCAAGTGGGGTCAGCACGATCAGCATGTGGGAGTGGCAGCGGGAGCAGGGCTGCCAGCAGACAGGGGACCAGGGTCCACAGTGGGAGGGGCCGGGCAGGGGCACAGAGGATGGGCCGAGACCCGCCCCTGGGCCCACTGCAGCCTCGCGGCCCGCAGTTCCTTTCAAGGTGCACGAATTTGTGCACTGGGCCCCTAGTATGTCATAATCTTCAAAATTCCAATTTACCTTTAAATAAAGATAAGTAAATGAGTGTATATATTTATTTACACTTATTTACATATCATGCCCCCATCCCCATTATATATACACTGAGTGGCCAGATTATTATGACCACCCCATCAGTACTTCGTTGGGCCACCTTTTGCCTTCAATACTGTGGCGATTCTTCTTGGCATTGACTCCAAGAGATGTTGAAAGGTGATGTAAGGAATCTGACACCATGCCTGATGAATAGCACTGTCCAGTTCTGTGAGATTTGATGGTTGTGGAACCAGCTGCCTGATGGCTCTTTTAACTTCGTCCCACAAGTGCTCAATTGGATTGAGATCTGGTGATTGTGGGGGCCACCTAAGCAAGGTAAAGTCTCCCTCATGTTCTTAAAACCACTCCTGCACAATACGAGCACCATGGCATGGTGCATTGTCTTGTTGGAAGAAGCCATCTCCATTGGGATACACCATCAACATGATAGGAAGAACTTGATCAGCAATGATACTTAGGTATGTTGTGCTATTCAGACATTGTTCTACACAAATTAAAGGGCCCAAATCATGCCAGGAAAACATGCCCCAAACCATAACACTGCCCCCACCAGCTTAAAGGGTTGTACTCATGCATGTGGGGTGCATGCTTTCATGCTGTTTCTGTGAAAGTCTCACTCTGCCATCTGCATGATGCAACTGGAAACATGATTCACCAAACCACATGACTTTTTTCCAATGCTCGACTGTCCAATCCTTGTGTTCCTGTGAGAATTGGAGACGCTTTATCTTGGTAACTGCAGACAGCAAAGGTGTTCGAACAGGCCTTCGGCTTCCATATCCCATACGATGCAGTGTACGGCTAATTTGCCTACAAATGTCAGGTGGTCATAATAATCTGGCCACTCAGTGTATAATGGGTAACATGAGTATAAACTGGCTATATTATTTGTCACTTGAGCTATAGCAGCAAGAGAATCCGTGTGACCTGGAAATTTGCTTAAAAGGAGAATCTGAAATCCTGCCCTGAATATGCATTTTAAAAGATCTTTAGGTATTTAGGTATTCGTATTTATGGTATAACTAGAGGCCCAGTGCACGAAATCGTGCAGGTAGGGTCCCTAGGGCCTAGCCTCCTGCGATCAGGGCCATCTTCTGCCCGTTCGCCAGTCCCCAGGCCAAATGCTGCCTCCGCTGCCAGACTGTCAGGCCGTTGGGATTACCAGCTCAGCCCCGGCTGCTCAGGGGCTCAGGCCTGTGGGAAAGCAGGCGCCAGCAACTTGACCTCCATGCACTTGCATGGGTCTGGCCACTGATGGAATGCGCTGCCTGCCCAGGGCTGCTCACACGGGCGCCGCCACTTCTGCTGCCACTGCTGCTGGGACTTGAGGCTCTGACAGAAGCTGCAGGGTGTGCCCACGACCTACCCACCCCAGCATGAGCGGCCCCGAGTGGGCAGAGTGTTCTATCAGCAGCATCCTCCTGCCACCCACCCCGATTCCCCCGTTCACCGTTGCTGATCCATCAGAGCCTGCAGGCTGACTGCAGGGAGCAAGAGGTCAGCTGTTCAGCCCACTCGACAGTTCCCAGTCCCGCCCCACCCTGCTCTCAAGCCGGGGGTGGGGGGGGAACCGAGAGGTGCTCAACGCACCTATGGTGACCAGCCGTTTGGTCGGTACGGTTGTCACGGACACTGGCTTTTTATATATATAGATATGAATACCTAAAGATCTGGGGATTGAAAGAGAATGAGGTAGGGTTAAAATGAAAGATAAAGTGATAAAAGGAATGGCAGGTTAAAAAGAAGATACACTTGAATGGTCAGTGCAGCAGTGGCAAGGATGAGTTGAAATGGTAGAGCCGAAGTGCTGTTTTGATTGTTCTTCCTCTTGTTCACCTTTAGAATACCCAGTGATCCCGGTAGCATTCTAACGCGCTCACAATATGCTCCTCTACACTCAGGCAAAGTAAAATTACACATTCAGGAGCCACGAGTCACGTGATCTAGGTGGCATCTTTATTAAGCACGTTGAATGTTTTAGAGTAGTTTTGAATAATTATCAACTAAGTTCATAGCACAGGGTGAATGACAAAGCCAGCAGCATCGAAAACCTGTGGTTTCATGAAACTTAGAGGACTGTCCTGAGTGAACATCATAGGTAGAATAGTTAACTCCCTCATTTGTGCTATGGGAGAACTTAATTCCTGCCTTGAGATTATGTGTCTGTCTTCTCATAAGGCAGGCTCTAGGGCAGCGGTTGGCAAACTGCGGCTCGCAAGCCATATGCGGCTCTTTGGCCCCTTGAGTGTGGCTCTTCCCCAAAACACCACGTGCGGGCGCGCACGTACAGTGCGATTGAAAACTTCGTGGCCCATGCCTAGAAGTCGGTTTTTGGAATTCAAAAGAAATTTCAATCGTTGTAATGTTGATATTTGGCTCTGTTTACTAATGAGTTTGCCGACCACTGCTCTAGGGAAACAGACCAGCTCTCTGTTTCTTTAGTCCATGGCATGCTGCCCATACACAGTAGGTGCTCTATGCCTGCTTAATTAGGGAAGAACCGATTGGCTAAGTGATGGACTAAATAGTTTAAATAAAAAGATTTCATTTGTCATCATAGCCTAACAAGGAGGGAAAGGGAGACCTGTGTCCTCGGCAGTTATATGGAGAGGGTCATTAAGCTACAGGGATCCATTCCTTGATTTTTCAAGTGGCAGCTGCTTCATTCACTCAACAGGTAATGCCAACTACTCCATCACTGATAGCCCCAGGGAAGACCGCTTAAGGGGCCCCTGCCACTTTAGGGGGATTTTCATATTCACAGAGATAGCAGGCTACCACGGTTATTCAGTATCTTATATATTTCATGCAACTTCTGAATACAAACAAGACTGTATAAAACATCATGTTGAAGTTAGTTGTCCTCTCTACCACAGCCAGGGACCTTAGGTAGAGCAGACACACTATAGAGTTACAGGAGTTCATTTGAAAATAGGTAAAAGAGAGATGTAAGGTAATGTAAGTAAAATCATAAAATGAATTTTACGTATCATTAATTCTGATAACTGATTTTATTGCTTTGGAAAATTATTATGGCAGTCTGCAACAAAATACTTAACCTAATTTAAATTTCAGAACACAGTTTTTGGCAAATCACTAGATGCAATATTTTTAATCAATGAAGTGGATCTAATTTGGATTTCAGATGGAGAGAGAGAGAGAGAGAGAGAGAGAGAGAGAGAGAGGTTCCCTAAGGTATGCACTTTGTATTTCACATCTGTGTTATAAATGTTGTTATAAGGAACAAAATTAAATAATGACTTTATTTCTATACGGAAAAGCCACAAAAGATTAAAGTCTAAACTGTTTCTTTGCTGGCATACTTTAATTGATATTTTATACAGTCATTTTGGTTCCAGGAACTACTTCATTACCACTATACCCAATCATGTTTTCAAGAACCAGATAATGTTTAGGAGTTCTACTAGAATACCTAAAAAATATTGTTGTAGGAGTTAGAATTGTAAAAATGCCATCACTTTATTTTGATTCTCAAAAGTTTAAAATAGGAAAGGCAGGACCACACTGTTTTCTATCCTTTAATTTTTCCCCAGTTAGCTTATATTTGTTTGATGGCATTTACCTTTATCCAAACGTTTGGCTGCATCAAACATCAATATAGGTCTCTTATACAAATGAAAAAGAAAATCTCTAGTTTCCCATTTGTTCACTATAAAATGTTGGTGAATGTGGGGCAATGCAATGTTCATATCCGTCGGTTGACTATCTGCTGTAAATTGTGGTCAGCACTTACAGAATCGTGGCTTCATTTCCTTGTTTTATTTCTTCCCAGAGCAATCATCCGTGATACCAGCAAATAAAGCTATCCACTGCACTTAACCTAAAACCTAGATGAGGTCAGGGACTGTCAGAGTCAAAAGAGAGCCAACAGTATATAAACTGGTGCCTCCTCTGGACATTGTAGAGGAATGCAAACATTTTCTAAAATGATGCATGTGCGTTGATAGGAGGCAAAGAGAATTAACTCTGCTTATTCAAGGAAGATCAGAGGCTTTAAAATCAACAGGCCAAATGCTGCTTTATGTATGTGTCTAATACCCTTGATGAAGTCAAGATGCACATAAATGAAAGCAGAAAGCTGCCCAACTCATTCTAGACATTGGCATGCTTTAGCTTTGTCTTAAAATGGTCTTTTATTTTATTACACACACACACACGCACACACACACACACGAAGTCAAGTACAGAGCACCTATTTATATAACCCATGATTGACAATCATTTTATACTGTTGTACCTATCCTTTCCAATGTGTGGAATTAGGTTCACTCAAATGAATTTAACTTGATTCTGTCAGAGAAGTCAGTTACTTACAAAATAATATCAGCATCAGTTTGCTTGGTGGTCCTCAGAAGAAGAACAGGACACTGAGTCTCCTGGTGGAAAGTGAATCATCCCCTAAATAAGTAAAAATTCTTATTCTCTTAGCAGAACATGCTCTTGAACAAATAACCGAATCAAAGAATTTTTGAGTGGAACATGAGAGCTGTAATTTTTTACAAAGCAAGTTCAAAATGCCCAGTCTGTGTCATGTAGAGCAATGAGAATTTCTTTCCAGGAAACCCAGTATGCCATCATCATGGGGGAGGTAAGATTATCAGAAAATTGCACTGGGATCCTGATGTTTTAATCTTCTGAACAGACCACTTTACCAAAAAGGAAAAAACAAAATCTCTAGGCAACAACTGCGGTTAGAGAGGATGATACCCTGGCAAATACCCCATATTTAGGTGATATTATTTTAAATACTATAATCTCATTCTCCAAATAACAGAGAGCACAGAGGAAATGGGTTTGAGTTTCTTCAGAATGTGATGGAACAATATGGTCAACACAAAAAGGATTTCTTTTTTAAAAGCAATAAATTGATGTGACAGAATAATTCCAAAAGAATTTATAAATAATGTACATACTCATATGCATTAAAATAAAATAATCAAAAGGAAACAGAGCAAAATACAGAATGCCTGTCTCAAGATAAAAAAATTAAGAAGGATTCTCTTCATTATCCTTATACTTTCTACATTCAATAACAAATAATATGATTACATTTTAGCTTTAGGTATAATTATTTAAAGAGCTGCTATCTTTTAAATATGTTTGCAACGAATCAGTAATGCACATATGTATTTGATTTACATGCTAAATCAAAAGCCTGCATGCAACATGAAGTGATTTTTTATTATTTAAATCATGTAGATCATTTCTACATGAGTTCATTTGAATTGAATATTTAGATAATTTCAACATGCATTCACTGAATGCCTATTCTATCCTGACTAACAAGGATGTCAAGAGTTTCTTGAACTCTATTAATAATTTACAAATTATGTTAAAATAAAGCCTGTCACTTCATCTTCACAACATTGTAAACTTTTATTTTTAGAAAATGTGTAGTTGAAGAAAGAAAGGATTAGGTCACACAGTTAAAAAAATAGAGGCAGAAGTTAAAACTGTAGTTTTAACTTGCAATGCTGTTTTCTTTCTAGTATTATAATGGCTTCCCAATAATTGCAATAAAAGATTCAGGCTTTCTGATCTACTATAGCATTAAATGTGTTATTCATGAAAAGGTTGAGCTAGAGAAACTAAACTAATTCCTTGTAGCACAATAATAACCAGAGACAAATTTATTTAAAAAAAAAAATGCTTCCAGATCAACATGGAGCTACCAAAGAGGGTAGATGGTGTTGGATGACAGAACACTACATGGCACATTTTGTAGGAACAAAAAGAAGGCCGGTGTGAATGACAGAGGCAGGGAGAACCAGAGTGAAGTGAGATGAGCCTAGGCAAAATTGGCAGGAACACACAGCACAGACGTGAAGATAATGTCAAGAACTTTAGTCTTCATCATATGAGACTAGAAATCTACTCAAATATTTTAAGATTCCATGGAGCATAATCAAATTTTAATTTAAAAAATATGGCTGCAATATGGAGAATTGTGGGAAATGGATCAAAGTGAAAATGAAGTAATTAAATAGAAAGCCATTGTAGAATATAATCCCTATAGAATGGTGCTTCATATGTGGCTTATTATGATCATGGTTGTGATTTTATCTTAATAGAAGCAGGAAGGGACAGCCTCTGAGTTATCAGTAGGGTAATTTTCATTTATAATTGTTTATGAATCAACCAAAGTGGTCATGAGAAGGCTAAAAGGCTAATTCCAATGTAATCCTGATATTTGAGGGGCGCTAGCAATCTGAATCTGTGCTGTAACCTAATGTACATTCTTGATAACCTATAAGTAAGTCACTGCCCAATTCCTCCACAATCTGGTCTTGCAAGACTTGTTACCTAAATGCTCACATTTTACAGAGGCCATAAACCATGAACAATACACAACCCCCAGAGGGGTTTATCAGCGCTGGTGCCAGGCCAGGCCCTTAGATATGACCTCAAGACCCCCATCCCAACCCACAGGGCTTTTTGCAAAGCCCACAAAAGGTCCAGAAGTCCCCATCCATATTTGGGGGACAAAGAAACCAAAAGAGGATAAAAGAACAGCTTCCACCATATTGGTTTGCTCAGACTCTGGAGGCAACTCCTCTGAGACCACCGGCATAATAAAGCTGTGTAACTCCATTTCTCTAAGCTTTGCTTGGGTTTCTTCAGTCTTCTACCACAGTCATACAAGTTATCGAGGAAGATACCTATTGGTCTCTATCATCCAATAATCTCTAAAACTGCCCCATAGCAATTATGGCTATTCACTATTTGCTATGAATTATAAATCAAAAGATACATATCACCCATTAATGCCAGCAGTTTATATATTTTTAATAGAAATGTATATTTTATCGATAGAGTATTAGAGATTACCAAGGAGAAAAATGGATTGTCACATTAATTTGCATCATAAATAGTGTTTGTACATTTAAATAAGTATCACTAAGTATTCTTTGATATTTGATTTCGGTCAGGTATGTGCACAGTTGCTGATCCAATTGTTTTGCAAAAGAACTTATATAATTTTCTATTCAGCCATAATAACATATTATAACAATAAATGTTTACTTACTTTGGATACATACTCACAAGTAGATTTTTTTAAAAATCAAAACACTTGAAACAGTTGTATTGATTGAACACATGTCAAAAGCCAAACTCCACTTTGTCCGTGAGGCTTATTCAAATTACTACATACCCACAGGTCAACAAGTTAATCTTACTTTTTAAGGACCTGGTAAGTTTCAAAACCTAAGAATGCTTAATTTTAAGAAATTAATAGCTAGATAACCTGCATACTTGACTGAGTCAGTTATCTGCTGCCACTCTAACAAGGTTCCCACCATATTCCCTCTCAGGCAATGCCTGCTATGGCTGCTCCAGCCAATGAATGATCACTCTGAGTGTACAAAGACCATGTTTTTGAGCTTTGGTAATTCCCTGTTGAGTGACAGCCTCTAGGAATCCCAGTGGGCACCTTTCTTTAATGGGCACTGCAATCGGAGACTCTTTCTAGTCTAACCTCCTACTTTTTCCTGCTCTTTTTCAGCATCATTGAGACTAAAGTCTCTCTTCACCTTTTTCATTTCCCTCAATTTTGTCCTTAACCTGAATTTCCTGAAATAATTCACTATTGTATCTAATTCTGTCCTGGCACATGTCTTTCAGAAGAACCCTACAAACAAAGCATTACCAGTAGTAAACTGAAAAACAGACACAATAAGAAATTAGCAAAACCTCATCTGGTGATGATACCATCACTGAAAATTTCACTGTTGGTGAACTGCAAAGATGTCCCAGTGTAGAGAAATTCTCACGTAAGTACAATAATTCCAAATTTTAGAGAGGGTTCTGATCTCAATTTCCAATATGTGGGGTGTGTCTCCCACCACCACGCAATTCTCCAACACTATCTGGGTCCCCTACAATTCAATTCAATTCTAACACTGTCTCCCTAGAGATAGTGTCAGATTGCACAGGTTAAAGGCTCAGTCCCACAAGACTGCCCCCACTTCAAATGCAAATCATAAGTCCAGGTAATTAACTGTGCCTATGACCCATCAGCTATAAATCAGAGGTTCTCACAACCCTCTCCTTAGGTTCAAATTATTGTTTAGAGTAGCTTACAGAACTCAGAGAAACATTTTACTTACTAGGTAACAGTCAGATAGAGGAGATGTATAGGGCAGGTTATGGAGAAGGGGTGCAGAGATTCAATGTCCTCTTCCTATATACTACTCTGCCAAAATATCTATGAATTCACCAATTTAGAAGCTCCCTGAATCCCATCCTTTCATTTTTTATGGATGTTTATTACAAAGGCATTATTGGTTCAATCATTGGCCATTGGTGAGAGGATTCATATTAGCCCTTCTCCCTCCCCCCACCTCTCACCCCAAAAGTCAGAGGGTGGCACAGAAAGTTTCAACGCTCTAACTATGTGATAGACACTTTTATTCCCCTATCACATGGGAAATCCCAATGGTTTTAAGCACACTATGTCAGAAACAGGACAAAGACCAAATATGTGTTTCTCTTTTTTTCAAATGTGTATTGTTGAGATTGTTACAAATGTTCCTCTTTTTCCCCCATTGCCTCCCTCAACCTGGTTCCTGCCCCACCCCAGGCTTTCACCACCCTATTGCCTATATCCATAAATAATGCGTATATGTACATAAGATCTTTGTTTAACTTCCCACCCTCCCCACCCTCTTCAATCTGAGAATCATCAGTCTGTTCCATTTACATGCCTCTGATTCTATTTTATTCACCAGTTTATTCTGTTCATTAGATTTCTTATTCATTTATTTTGATTTTTAGATTCAATAGTTGATAGGTATGTATTGTTTGCCATTTTGTTGTTCATATTTTTCTTCTTCTTTTTCTTCTTCTTCTTCTTCTTCTTCTTCTTCTTCTTCTTCTTCTTCTTCTTCTTCTTCTTCTTCTTCTTCTTCTTTCTTCAAGAATACCCTTCAACATTTCATATAATACTTGTTTGGTGGTGATGAACTCCTTTAGCATTTTCTTGTCTGTGTAGCTCTTTATCTAATCTTCAATTCTAAATGATAGCTTTGTTGGGTAGAGTAATCTTGGTTGTAGGTCTTTGTTATTCATCACTTTGAATATTTCTTGCCCCTCCCTTTTGGCCTGCATAGTTTCTGTTGAGAAATCAGCTGACAGTCATCTGAGAATCCCCTTGTAGGTAACTAACTGCTTTTCTCTTGCTGATTTTAAGATTCCCTCCTTGTCTTTAGCTCTTGGCATTTTAATTATTATGTGTATTGGTGTGGTCCTCTTTGGATTCCTCTTATTTGGGACTCTCTGTGCTTCCTGGACTTTTAAGTCTATTTCTTTCACCAGGTAGGGGAAGTTTTCTATTATTTCTTCAAATACGTTTTCAATATCTTGCTTTCTCTCTTCTTCTGGCAACCACATAATGCAAATATTGGTATGCTTTAAGTTGTCCCAGAGGCTCCTTACACTAGCTTCAATTTTTTTTTTTTCTTTTTTCTTTTTGCTCTTCTAGTTGGGTGTTTTTTACTTCCTCATATTTCAAATTGTTGATTTGATTCTCAGAATCCTCTACTCTGCTGTTGAATCCTCATATATTATTCTTTATTTCAGTCAGTGTATGCTTAATTTCTGGTCCTTTTCCATTTTTTTTTTTTTTTGGATGTTTCTAGAAGATTCTTGAGTAACTTTACAACCATGGATTTGAACTCTGTATCCAGTAGTTCACATTCTTCCATTGCTTTCATTTGTGACATGTTTCTTTGTCTCTGCATTTTGACTGCTTCCCTGTGTTTGTTTCTATGTATTGGGTAGCTGCTATGTCTCCTTGAGTTGGTAGAATGGCCTTGTGTAGTAGGTATTCTACAGGGCCTCATGGCTCAACCTCCCCAGTCACCTTAGCTGGGAGCTCTAGGTGCACCCCTTTGTGGGCTGTGTGCACAGTCTTGTTGTAGTTGAGACTTGATTGCTATTGGTGTCACTGGGAGGAATTGACCTCCAGGCCAATTGCTATGAGGACCAGCTGCAACTCCAATGGGAGCTGCTGTGCAAGAGACATCCCTATGGAGCAGGACTTGCTTCAGTGGGGCTTTGGTGCTCACTGAGTCTACCTGTTGAGTGTGTGCTTTTGGATGTGTAGAGTTGTAACCTGGCATGGTCTGACACTGACACCTGGGTACACTGGCTCTTGGGTCTCCAGGGAAGTGCAAAGTCAGCCACTGCCTGGAGCCACCCAGCAGGAGCTCCAGATAGATCTGCAGATTCCTCCTCTTTGTATCAGGTTTGGAAGTGCCCAGATGGGGCCCAGCTATTAAGCAAGGCAGGCTGGTACTGGTGCTGGGTCTTGGGCCTTTTATTGATTGGTTTGGGCCTCCCTGACCCAGCTGCAGCTTGTTTGAGAGATTTTAGTCTGAGCAAGGACAGGCCATTCATATGCAAAAGTTGCTGCACACAGTGGGGTTGTAAATTGGATGAGATAGGGTCTTAGGGAATCACCAGGGCAGAGTAAACAGAAATGGCTGCCAGTCAGCCCTGAAACAGGGGAGGTCCCAGCATAGGAACAATGATCCCTGTGAGTACCTCCACTTGGGAGAAAGCCACCCCCGAGTTCCTGCAACGATGTCAGGTAATCCAGTTCCTCCTCATATGTGTCTGTGTTACCCAGAGCCTCACCCTGGTGCTAGAGCTCAGAGGAAGCAGGACCTTGAAAGTTCAGTTCATGGTGCTGGCCTCTTAAGAGGAACATTTGGGTCTCCAGCACCCTCTGTGTCACTGAGCCCCAATTTGCACTGGTTTTTACAGCCTTTAGGTCTTACTGCTTATAGTGACTACTTTTCCCAGCTCTGGGACCCTGGGCTGGGAGTTTGATGTGGGGCTGGGACCCCTTGCTCCCCTGGGCGGCCTCCGCAGAGACGATCCCCCTCCCAATTAAAAAAGCAGCACAGGTGGGTGCCACACCAGCCTGTTTTGTGCTTCTGCACCTCCTACCAGTCTCAATGTGCTTTCTTCTTTACTTCTCTACTTGTAGGACTTTCATTCAGCTAGCTTTCCAGCAGTTTTGGATGATGACTGTTCTGTATTTTAGTTGTAATTTTTATGTGGTTGCGGGAGGTAGTAAGTACAGGCATTTACCTAGCCGCCATCTCTAAATACCCCCAAATATATATTTCTTAATATAAATTGCAAAATCTCAAGGAAATTAATACTTATAGGGATAATAGAGTCAAAGGGTCACAGCTGAGTTGTGTTGACACATTGCAGATGAATAATGAAAGATTGAGGGTCATTGACAAGCAATTAAAGGCTATATATGAAAGTCAGGGTAAAGGGGTCTCTTTAGTAACTTACAAAGAAGCACTTATCTCATGGAGTAGATGAGCAGACAGAGCTGAGCAGCAGACTAAGGCCCAGATAGAAACAAAGAGTTCAGTTATATTTCAATTTACAAACAAAGTAGGTCACTATGCTAAAACCAGACACTTATTGTTAAAAACTAGGACCCAACAATATAGGATGAAAGTATCTAGATACTAGTAAATCTTCCAGAAGATGTCTCTACAGAGACCATTAAAACCTCAGAGCTTACAGCAAGGGCTGACCAACCCCTAGTAATAACCAGCATTACCCCCTTGCTGGGTAAAACTACAGATGTCTCTCCTCACAAGACAACAGAAGCTCTTAACTTCCAGACGACTAGGGTTAAATTCCAGAAAAAAATCTCAGCTGTGAACTGAGTTTCAGGGCCAGGTAAGAAAAGGAAGAAATTATATACAAGAGGAGCTGCAATGATTAGTAAGAACTTTTCACAGGAGACAAGGGAGTATTCCTGAGACTAATTTAGAACATACTTGTTCATCTAGGCTAGAAGGTAAATCTTGATAAACAAGAAGTTATTGATTTGAATACATTTACTTGGGATATCAGATATCACACCCAGACAAGGACCTCATAGGTTGCGGCATACTCACTGCTGGAGTGGATAACTAGAAGTGTGAAGAATGTGATGGCCAGCACAGGATGAAGTATAAACACTGAGTTGTTATTGCAGGTGGTAGAGTAATAGATAAAAAAAACAACAACAAAAAACTGAGTGTAGTAGAAATTCTGTCATAGATATACAGGGTGGGGGAAAAGTAGGTTTATAGTTGGAAACTGAATTTTCATATGGAAACAATATAATAATTAATACAAGAATGAGCTGTGTCTCATGTACTCACAATTGTAAACCTCCTTTTGCCCCAACCTGTATAATGCGAGGTCGAAGATTCACAGAAGATAATATTCTACACAAGAGCCCAGAGGACAGTTTATTCATCAAGAGTTTGAGAACGCATTGATTAGTGGAATATCAGCATTACTAAGAAGTTCAGTGAAAACTCTGAAGGCTAATTCGGAGGTTAAGTGAATAGCCAGAGCACCACAATTATAATAATAGGGATAAAATAGCCTTAAAGTAATAGAAGCCAACTGGTCGAATTGAAAGTGCTAAATTGTCAAAATCCAAAAGTCTGTTTTTTCCTTAACCAACAGCATGGTGGAGGGGCATTCAGAGGGCTTGACACACAGTGAGTTGTGGAAATGATAGAACGTGGTGTCAGTAGGGGCACAATAGATGGGCAGCCAGCAAGGGGAGTGCTTAACTCTCAACCAGAAAAATGCAAGAACGGAAGATGAAGGCAGTTCTCTTAATGAAAAGTCACGATCCCTTGCTCATTACCTAGACCAGACCCAATTTTTATGTCAAGAATTCTGATTTAAAAAGTGCCTGGGTCCCTAGAAGGAAAGACCCTGTGACATAACTGAAAGTATAATTATAATAATTCCTCTACTCTCCTAAAAAAAGACCTATAGCCGTTTGACCAGGTGATTCTACAGTGGGAAAAGGAGAATACCCAAGTATACAGTCACCAGAGGTTATGATTTCGGTGCTACTTGAAGACCCAATGCATCAAATATATATCCTGTTAGAAAATCATGCTAGCAAATGTGTACTCACAGGAAAAGCCAATAATTTTTGAGAGCCCAAGATTTGTTAGGTACCAATGACCTCATTTAATTAAAGTTCTTAAATTTCTTTATTATATTGCCAACATTATTAGATGCTTAATTGGTAGGTGCCATAGTATGATATAAAAAGCATGGCCTTCAGACCCACTGTGTCCTGGGACCCACCCAGTGGTTATTTCTCCAGTCTTTAGTGTATAATTGGAATTGATATACTTACAGTTGGAGCAGCCTCCACTTTTGGTTCTTTGATTGTGGGGTAAAAACTATTATATCAGGAAAGCCCAAGTAGAAATTTCTGAAACTGTACCCTTTCACACAACAGCCAAGATAGATCCAACACAATGAAGCATCCTGGAAGGAGAAAGGGAAAATTGTGGAGTTTAGTGTCTTGATTAAATATGCCAATGATGCACCGATATTGAGACCTATCTTATCTACAGTTATTTTGCCAGATGGAAGAACCTTGAGAATCAATGTGGACTATCACAATTAATAGTATCCCAGTATAAACAGCTGAAGGGGAGGAAAATGAGCAAAACTTATTTACAGATGTTTTTCCTTGCTATGTGGGTGCAAACTGAGAAATGGCAGTGCCCTTGAAAGACAATGTAGAATGAAAATCTTCCTAATGGGTGGAGCTGTAAGCATTACGCTGTTCTTTTACTTTATATAGAAAGGCAAGTCATCCAAGGAGAGGACATGATAGATATAGAGATAAATATAAATTCATGGACAATGGTCCATGGTTTGCCCATTTGATCAGAGCTATAAGAAAAATGCCTAGAAAACTAACAATAAGAATATTTGGGATTGAAGCATGTACAGTATATGGACATTAGGGTTGGACACAAAGAGTATAAACTTTTGTAACATACATTAGTGGCCACCAGAAAACAAGAGGCATTAATGAAATCAACAAAATTACTTGGCCAATAAATTCTAGTGAGCCATCATCTACTAGTGAGCCATCATCATTGTCTACTCTGGACTGGCACAATAAGCACGTAAATAAAGTTATCATGATGGTAGAAAATGAGACTATTATAGTCCACATTTTGTACTGAAGGACCAAATGTTCATCCACAGAACGGAGAACTATTGTGTGTATTGAATGCCTTTCTTACCCACAGATTATGAACCAGAAGCACTATTTTATGGAATATCCTCTCCACAGGGATACAATGTACAGAAAACAGCATCTGGACAGATAATTTACATCATACTGAAGGAGTTGTGTGAGTGCATCCATGATCATGGGATCATGGGATCCACTGGTAGAATAAAATATTGTACCATCTGGGAGTAGTTGACCTTGTAGAGAACTGGAACAGCAGCCCTCTGAAAGAATGGATGCCGTCTTTGAGGATTCAGAATAAGTAATTAAATTAGAAACTTCCTATGGTGACATATCCACAAACAAATACCATCTACACATAGGTGTACCAATAATGAATGGAAGTGGCTCCATTTACAATCTATACTAATAAAAGCATAATATGCTAATTAGACCGAATGACCTTCTGGATGTCATTCTGGACGTCCTTCCGGACAATGCCATGGTGGCGGAGGTCAAGGCAGAGGCGGTTAGGGATGATCAGGCCAGCAGGCAGAGGTGGTTAGAGGTGATCAGGCCAGCAGGGGAGCAGTTAGGGGCAATCAGGCAGGCAGGCAGAGTGGTTAGGGATGATCAGGTAGGCAGGCAGAGGCAGTTAGGGGTGATCAGGCAGGCTGGGGAGCAGTTAGGGGCATCAGGCCGGCAGGCAGAGGGGTTAGGGGTGATTAGGAAGCCAGGCAGGTGAGAAGTTAGGAGCCAGCAGTCCCGGATTGCAAGAGGGTGCAGGCCGGGCTGAGGGAATCCCACCCCCCCCCCCGCACTAATTTTGTGCACTGGGCCTCGAGTAATTTATAATGACCATTTGAAGGGTTTGTGTTTTGTGCACTCACAATTTACATGATCAAAAGTCCTGGTCCCTAGAAGGATGTACTCTTGCCATGGGACACAGAAAGTGCTCAGGCAGACTATAATCTATGGATGTTGTCAAAGAAATTTAGAGTCCTTGTGTCCAGAAAGCAGCTGATAAGAAGGGTGACCACCTTGGTCACAAAGAAGAGGTGTGAATGCTTTTATACAATGGAGACAGGATAGAATAAGTATGGAAGCTATGAGATTCTCTTGGTTGCTGGCCTAGTGTTCCCTTACCCCATTGGAACCATGAAAGGACATGTGCTTGGCCTAAGAAAAATATGGCGTCCAATTCCTCAGACACTTCACAATGAAGGATTGGATCACAGAACAATATAAGCCACCACAACCTACCAAGAAGATAGCTGAGGATTAGGGTGATGGGAATTTAGAATGTTTAACAGAGGAGGGATAAATGAGTATGAATTGGGATCCTGAAACTTGCTTTAGCAAAGAGCTGGAGTAGTTTGTCCTACAAGCCTCATTATTCAAGTTTCCTCTTAGAAAGAGAAACTAATGAAAACCATAGGAAGCAAGGAGTGAATAGTGGCAACCATGAAAATATGCAATTCAAATCTTCTGTTGTGTGTAGCATGCTTGACTGATATCCAAGCTACTATCTCTCTGGATTTATCAACCTGTTCATCTTAATACCACATTCCTCATAGGCTTCTCCCACATACCGACTGATGCAAGCCTGTTCCTGCAAGGCATGGACTCCTCTACTGCAAAACTTTGGCCCCAGGACTACCATCACCATGGACAAAACTTTTCTTGGAATTGCACTGCAGAAGGAGATTCTTACCACTCAATTCTCTCTTCTTCCCTCTCTCTTTCTTATGTGTTAGACATAATCATAGTCTGCAGTTTCCCTCTGTCTTTTTTATCTCATTCCTCTTTCACCAATCTTCACCAATGTTTTCTCCACAAGTTCTTTGTAAGCCGTATCTTATTTTGGCATCTGTTTTGTCCCTCCTCCCCACTTTTTGTGGTTATTGTTTTTTGTTTTTGTTTTCCTTTTGGAGATCTCTAAATGACAAAGTCTGTAATGAGCTGGACACTTTAATCAATCTCTGTCATATTAACAATAGTCATATAAGGCAAATGTCATCATCTTCATGATGTCAATGAAAAAATTGGGGCTCCAGAAGTTAGCACATTTGTCCAGGATAAAAGAGCTATAAGACTGTGGAGTAAAGTCTATTTCAATTTAAGTCCAGTTCACTTTTGGCTATACCTAGGAGAGAGATTCTTGACTTTCAGCCCCCAATTCAGTTATTATCAAGTCATTTGGAATATAATATATTTTCTCTTGCAACCATTTTCAGCTTGGCCCAAGGTCCAAAATCTCTTCCATCCACAATGGCTTCCTCCATTCGTATTAAACACATCATGTTTTCTTCTGCAATAAGGTCAGAGAAAATCTCTCCCCCACCTTCTATTTCTAGCATTATTAATAATCTCAGCACATTACTTAGCCTTAGTTTATCTTTATACATTAGATCTCTTTAAATATGTTTTTGGTTTTTTTTCTTAAGGAAAGTCTTCTCTTGCCTCCAGTTAGGTGCATTCAATACTGTGTGTTCCTTTGATTAATTCCAACTCTTTCTCCCACTCAATATCCATGTGAAAGAGATAAGGCCTGATTCTTGCCTTTTTTTTGCCAGCATCTCATGCAGTAACTACCCTAATAGACACTCAGTAATATGTTGTTAAAAGACTAAATGAATAAACCATGCTTCTTAACACTTGGTTTTTAGAATATAAGTAGTATTTGTTTTGAAATACATTCTAATCACAAAAGATGACTAGAAATGGCTGGAATGTATTTTGTGCTGTACTTGTCCTACTGGATAATAAATTTCAGTCACTATGTAGTAACTACTAAAGCATAAGTTAAGAGACTGAGTACTCAGAAAATGGAGGTAACTACAAATGGCAGCCATTATCATGTGGGGTGACTTTGAAAAGCATGAAATCATCAATTTCTTATTTTTTCTTCTAATAATATCATATAAATTCAATAGCAGAAAATGAGAAAGGCATGATTTGTCAATTAAGAGGAATAGAATTAATGATATTTGCCATGATTCAATCTCCCCTCTGCTTCCATGCACATAAAGGATTCATCTTTCCCAGTCTTTTGAATTTGGATGTGATCATCTAGCAAGTTATGGCCATGAAATGTGACTGGAAGTGAGGCATACTCAGCTTTCTTATTGAACACTGCAAGCACATATTAAGATGTCAGAGAATTTTTGCCAGGGTCCATGAGTGTGTAGTGCAAAATTCTGAGCCTTCTAGCAAAAGCAGGAAGAAAATACTTGTTATTTGAAGCCACTGATATCAAGAGGTTACTCTTTCACACATTAAAACATATTCTATCCACACAAAAGACTAAAGGTTATAAGAGAAACAAAGTAAGATTTTATAATACAACTATTCACTTACATAGTGTCCCACAATATAAGCATTATTAAGAATCTCAGCACATTACTTAGCCTGTTCAACTTCTATTGCATTCAAAGAACAGAAATAAGAAAATGCATTTCACTATATCTCTTTTACCTCTTTCAGCTTTTTTGAGAGATTAGTTACTACAGGAAGTGCTGTCTTTCAGGAATTGATAAGTGGATATCCTCACAGGGTGAGTATGGAAAGTTTGAAAAATGTTACTTCTTTTGGTTTGTAAATTTCAATCACCTCTTAAGGAAATAAATTTATTCTAATCATTTTCTTGGTTCTTGAAAAGATAAGAATTGTTTTCATAAGTTTGTATGGCTAAAAAAATGTGTTTGAGGTGGCTTTATAGTCACATAGTAGAACATTCATCCCATTAATAAATAAGCAAACTAACCATAATTTACAACACACAATTACGGTATTTAAAATTAATTACCTTAATATTGTAGTCCTTAAATTATTTAATTACCAAAATCCAATTTAAACTTCATTGTACAAAAAATTGTATAAAGGCAATTAAATGATTATAGTAGTATTTATTATAACAGTCAAAGGAAAAAAAAGGGAAACAATCCAAATGATGAACATATAAGCACACTATACCTATGCAAGGGGATACTAGTCAGCAATAAGATTGCATATTGATATCTGCTGCCATATGGAAGAAGGCCAACCCTCAGAGACATTACACCAATTGAAAGAAACCAGACACGCAATAACATATATTGTACAATTAAATGTATATGACATTTTCAGAAAACCTATAGAGACAAAAAGTGAGATAGTGGTTGCCATGGGCAGACACAGCAAGGAAAGATCTACACTAATAAAAGAGAAATATGCAAATTGACTGTACCTCCACGACTCCCATCAGCCAATCAGGAGTGAGTATGCAAATTAAACCAACAAAGATGGCAGGTTAATTTGCATATGCAGGCATGGAGTGAAGACTGAAGGCTCCGCCCGAGTAAAGACTGAAGACTAAAGACTGAAGACTGAAGGCTCCGCCCGCAGCCAGAGCCAAGCCTGAAGGCTGCAGGCTGAAGGCTCCGCACATGGCCAGAGCCAAGCCTGAAGGCTAAAGGCTTGGCTCTGCTGCAGCTCAGGTCCCGGGTGCCAGAGAAAAACCAGTGCCAGCAGCCAGGGGAAGGAATGCCTATTGCATGAATCTTCGTGCAACGGGCCTCTAGTTAATTATAAACAGACTAGGGGACCAGTGCATGAATTTGTGAACCTTGAAAGGAACTGTGGGCCATGAGGCTGCAGTAAGCACTGGGGTGGGTCTCAGCCCATCCTCTGCACCCCTGCCCAGCCCCTTCTGCTGCGGCCCCCAGTTCCCTGTCTGCTGGCAGCCCCGCTCCCACCACCACCCCTCCCACGTGCTGATGGCACCAGCCCCACTCACACCCACTGACAGTGTGCAGCAATTGGGGCTGCTGCCAGCAGCAGGTGCAAGAAGGGCCGGTGCTGTCAGCGGGTGTGAGCAGCAGCTGCTGCCTTGATTGCCCCTCAGGAGCAGGGGGAGGTGGAGAAGCCTTCAGGGGCAATGGGGGCTGGCAGCCAATGCTTGTACCCGCTGACAGCACCGAGTGATTGGGACTGGCACTGGGCACTGTCAGCGGGAGTGAGCGGCAGCTCCGGCATCGGCTGTGGGTGCAAGTGAGGCTGGTGCTGGCAGCAGGTGCGAGCACTGGGTGGGACCGCAGCACACGGGAGCAAAGAATTTTCAGTAGCCACCAGAGGCTCGCCCCGATGACAGCATCCAGTGCCCTGCCTTGGTCTGGTGCCCCTGCTCATTTGCTCCACCATCCCGCCATGGCCAATGCCCACCATCTTCCGCACATATCCCCAGGTGGTCAGTGCACGTAATAGCAACTGGTTATTCGGTTGTTTGGTTGTTCCTGTTGTTCCACTGTTCTGTCTATTTGCATATTAGCCTTTTATTATATAGGATACTTGAATTGATGGAATGTTCTACAACTGCATGTTGGTGATGACTTCACAACTTAGTAAATTTACTAAAAATCATTTCATTTTACACTTAAAATGGGTGAATTATATGGTATATACTTTATATGTCAATAAAGTTGTTTTAAATAACTAACACAGTTTTATTGAAGAAACTACATGTGAAAGACCATAAGACAAAAGCAATAATGGAAACAAGACACCATAGTAACATTTAATAAATTATGTAATTGTATACATATTAAATATATATACCACTATCTTCATTATATAAAATGCTTATTATTAAGAAAGCATATATTCATAATGGAAATCCTAGCTGTTCAAATAGGTGGTTTGAATTTTATTTTTGTCATTTTTGTACTATGGTTTATACTATTACATTCTAAAGTATGATAGTTAAAATAAAAGTTGCATGCACATGGCATTTTCAAGCCACACAGAACTGCACAACATGAAGATTGACCAGTAATGTATACTATGGCCTTAATTATTAATAATAAATTAATATTGGTTCATCACTTGTCACAAATGAATCTCAATAATACAAGATATTAAAAATAGGGGAAACTGTTGGGTAGGTGGAAAGTAAATAGGAGTTTTCATGTTTTTTGTTCAATTTTCATGTAAACCTAAAATGTACAAAATAAAGTCTATAGATTATTCTTAAAATAGTTTCTGTGCCCTGGATGGTGTGCTCAGTGGTTAGATCACCAATCTGTGTATTGAAGGGTTGCAGTTTCGATTCTAGGTCAAAGACATGGACCTTGAGTTGCAGGTTGGATCCCCAGCCCTGGTAAGAGCCTGTGTGGGAGGCAACCAATCTATGTATCTCTCTCACATTGATGTTTCTCTCTCTCTCTCTCTCTCTCTCTCTCTCTCTCTCTCTCTCTCTCTTTCTCTCTCTCTCTGTGTCTCTGCCTCTCTCTCTCTATCTATCTCTATCTTTCTCTCTCTCCCCTCCATCCTTCCCTTCCACTTTCTCTAAAAATCAATGGAAAAATACCCTTGAGTGAGAATTTAAAATATTTTCTTCTGAGAGTATGTACAATAAAATAACAACATCATTTCATTTTTATTTATTAAATCATCAGCAATTAAAACTAAAGATAAACCTAATCTTGGGAGTTTTATAAAACATATACACCTATATTTCCATTGACATGCAATGGAAACTACTCTTCTAAAAAAACAACATAGCTAGTGACAGAATTGGGAAAATTTGAATAAAGTCTATAATTAGTTAATAGCATTGGATCTAAGATATTAACATCTGGAGATGCTGGGAAAATTGTACAAGATTCTTTGAATCCTATATTTGCCAGCTTTTGTGAGTAGAAATTATTTGAAAATAAAAGATAAGAATAACAACAAAATAAGAACTATATGGCAGTATATTTTAGGCTCCTTAAAATTTTTCTTATTTGACATAAAATAACAGTCTTATAAGTGTGTATTAAGATAATAATATGAAGAGAGAAAAAATAAACTATATTAATTATTATTTTAATAAGCACATATTTGATAATAGTATAAGAAAATTAATGGTTAACAATTATTGGGTGTTTTGTCTCCCACACTATGATAATCTTATTACATAACCTCAATACATAAAAACTTAATCTCAAATAATGATTTAGTGATGAAATATTTTGATTGTCACACATTAAAATGTTTTCATTTGATCACCATTAAATATAAGCATGAGTATTATGAGAAAATATAGAAAATGTTTATAATATAATGTTATGCTATAAAATAACTATAAAACTTAAATTGCATTACTATAAAAATTCTCAAGGATATAAACAAGAACCAAAAGAAACATGAAAAAGTAAAAACATTTTGTTGGAATACTGACACTGTGAATGTTTATATTATTTTTTATTTCCATTATTGGTAAAAATTTGTGCATTCAATACAACTTTTTCATTTTAATATCATAATAATAAAAGGCCAAGAGGCGTCACGACCAAAATGACCAAATGACCCGTCACCATGAGGTGCATGAAGCACCTCTCAGGCCGGTGCCCTGTGGGGCACCTCTTCACGTGGCGGGAGGCGGGAGGTGGCATGCCTCCTTGCATGGTTTCAATCGCACGCTCAGCTTCTAGTAGCATAATAATAGCTTAAATCTTATATTTTATTTACTAAATGGCAGGTGCTTCCTAAAATTTAGAAATACATTCTGTACTTCTACCACCATAATTAACCTAATTTTATAGATAAAGAAATGGAAAGGACAGGTATTTTAAATATCTTCCTCCAAATTACACAGCTAATAGCAGAACCAGTACCAGTTAAATAACTTGAGCCACAGTGTACAATGAAATTATTCAAAACATCTAGGCTTCAAATCATAATATAGTATTTATATAAGATGAAAGGGTTTTTTAGTGATATTTTGAGAAAATAAACTTATATCAATAAGACTCATCAATAAGTTTTAGACTGTTTTGTAGTAATTATTTAACCTTTTATGAGTAGAGATTATCAATTAAAATGGTGTAGCTTACACTCTTATGTGATATTGACAGTAAATTGTCTGAGATAGCAGAGTAGGAAACATCATATTTTGACAAAAAACAAACAAACAGAAAACCCAAATGAGGCTCGGGCATGTTGACTCTTTTTCATGCTCATAACACCAGCAAATAAAGCAAATGGAATCAGAACTTCCCAGTCATCACCATCTGTACGGGTGCAGTTCTGCTGCATGTGCTTTTTGCTCTGCAGGCGCCACTGATTTTCCTTATCTGAGCAATATGATGTTTAATTTCCCCCGGAGAATTAAGATTTCTAATTTTACTCTAAGAAGGTTTCAGGTAGAAGAAGAGCGGGAATTTAAAGCATAAGAAATTTATGTTTATATTTTATCACACCAAACAGTGTAATTTGGGAGTAAGAGGTGCACAGAATTGTTATCCTTAAACTCAAGGATGAATAGAATTTTTTCTTTCTCCTCAGAAACTCATGAGAATGACTAGACTTTTTACTACCCAGTACAGGCAAGGATTCTTCCTTTTTAGTCTTGTATTTCCCTAGTGGTACTCCACAATCTCATGTCTAAAAAGACAAAGTGCTCTCATGTAGCCAACCTAACTAGCTGTCTTATTCAACTCATCAATATCCTTTAATATAGGCAGATACATCCTTAAAATCAGTGTTGTTTTAATAATGAAGTCAGTTTTATAAACCATATACTCTCTATATGTTCATTCTATTCTAAATAGTAAATTTGATTATTTGTTAGTTATACCAAGATCACCAAATGTTATTTTGTATGTTATTAATTGAGTAAACTACATGTTGCATATATTAATTTTAAAATGTGTAATAAAAAGTAATGATTGCTACTTTTTTCAATTTATGAGATTTGGAGTCTTATTGAATGAGGTTTAGTGCACTTTAAAAATAATGCAACATTTTAATTCAAATTTAAGTGCAGAATATTGGAAGGAACTTCAGCAAGTAAAGATCCAGAAGCCATATCACCTTTTTGGTGAATCAGCCTTTGCTGACACATATGGAATGTTCAATAGCTCTATGAAAAATGCTCTTCATGCATTACTTCTTTTTTTATAATGACTATGTTAGAAATATCTATACTAATAAAAGGGTAATATGCAAACTGGCTGGGACACAGTCACAGTAATGGCCAATCAGCAGGCTGCGCGTGCAGCAGGCGTGGGTGGGCGGGGATTTGCAGGGGCGGGGACTTGCAGCCATTGGGGAGGCGATGGTGGCAGTGGGATGGGGTGGGGAGACAGGGTCCGGCGGAGGGTGGCCTGTACTCCCCACATGGAGGTGGCAGCTGTGAGCGCTCCCAGTGGCTGCTGCCACTTGCCCAGAAGGACCACAGGTTCCTTCCACCGAGGGGCAGCAGAGCAGCTCTGCCGGGAAATCCCTGCACGGGCAGTGAAGGCAGGTGAGCGAGGGAAAGCCCAGCAGCGAAGGCAGGTGAGGGAAAGTTCGAGCTCCATGGCTAAGAGCTCCCAGCCCAGCCACACCCCACCTTGGCCTCCGGCACCGTGGGTCAGGGGTTCTGAGAAAGGCAGCTCCTTCCGGTGGCTCCTCAAACTCCCAGGCTGCCTCATCGCCCCTCAACGCCCCTCCGGTCAGGGTCGGGAATGGGTGGAGGCCTCCAGGTGTCTGGGTGGCCAATGTAGGGAATTTCCTCTAGCAGCCTGATCCAGTGACCCAGGGCCTGAGGGAGACCTGCACCCTCCCATGCAGCCAGGAGAACTCTGGAAGATGCAGTCTGCCCATCACCGGATGAGCACACCCGATTGGTTAAGCACAGGGAAGCTCATGGCCGATGGCTGCCGCTGCTTGCCCAGGGCTGGCCTGGGGCTCTGGAAAGCCACTGATGGCCACTGCTGCTGCAAGGTCTGGAGGCTGAGGCAATGAGGGCTGGGCGAGTCTCAGGCAGCCTCGGGGCTTGCAGTGGCAGCAGCAGAGGTGTGATGGGGGTGTTGCCTTCCCGTGATCGCAGGGTTGTCTTCCACAGAGGAAGGCCAGAATTCGGCTTAGGCCTGCTCCCCCTGGGAGCCATCAGTAGGACATCTCTTGAGGTGTCCATCAGTAGGACATCTCTAGGAGATGTCCATCAGTAGGAGCCACCAGTAGGACATCTCTTGAGGACATCTCTGTGAAAAGGGGCAGGCCAGGCTGAGGGACAACCCCTGCTCAGTGCACGAATTTCATGCACTGGTCCTCTAGTACTTTCATAAACCACAATTTATGTATAAGGATGCTGAGCCAGAGAACGATCAAGAAGACACCCAATGGCAATGTTGGGATCAAACCTAGCAACCTATTCCTAAATTCCTTTAGATATTTAAATTTTATAAAAATAAGTAAAAACAGAATAGACCACCATTTTGCCCAACAACTTTATTTTATACAAATAATTCTAAGATCAGAAAATTTAAGTGCCTTACCCAACGTTATATAGCTGGGCTATTTGTCATAAAGTTAAAACTGAAACTTTAAATGGCATTTGACTTTTATCTCAGTTACTTGTCCTCTCAACATTTCCACCAGGAGCAGATTTGAAAGACAATGGCAAATCATCATAACACTCAGGCATGGTAACTGTTTTGTTTCAAAATAATTTGCTTTCAGCAATTCTAAGCTTAGCCATTTACTATTTCAATCAGACCTTGCACATACATTTGATATCTACAGTCACAGACATCTAGGCCATAGAAAGTCATAGTGTCAAATTCTGTTTGTTCTTCTGCCCATTGCAGATTTATTCCTGCAAAGCTTTCAATTCTACTTATTTTTTTAAAATATATTTTTATTGATTTCAGAGAGGAATGGAGAGGGAGAGAGAGATAGAAACACCAGTGATGAGAGAATCATTGATAGGCTGCCATCTGCATGCCCCACACTGGGGATCAAGCCCACAACCGTGGCATGTGCCCTTGACTGGAATCGAACCTGGGACCCTTCAGTCCGCAGGCCAATGCTCTATCCACTGAGCCAAACCGGCTAGGGCTCAATTCTACTTATTTTTATCTTAGCTTTGGAATTGGTTATTTGCTTCACTGTGTCTCTAATTTAGATACATTCTCTCTTGTTCCGCTATTAACTCAGTGACATATCATTCTAAACTGACTTGTCAGACTTGTGTATTTACATGCACTATTATTCACATTTTGCTTAGCTTTATAGAGACCCTTATACATATCTTTGACAGGAGAATATTTCACTGAGTTACAGAAATGTGTGCTGTATAGGGACAAGCATATAAACATATTAATGATCTCCATGGCTTTATCCCAAGATTTAAGTCCAGTCTTCCTATCCAAAACAAGTTTCTATGTCCTCAGAGGGATTACAATAAAACATATACCTGGATTTTTGTTATTTATAACTTTTTACTTTAAAAACATTTCCCAGAAGAATAAATGATCATATTAATTTTATGGGGAAGCAGAATAGGATTTTAGGTACTGACACTAGATTCCATATATTTTCAAATGATCAGAGGAAGAAATGAGCTATGAGATATCCAAAAATATAGAAATCACATTCCAGACATTTTATTTCACTAATATGGTATTTCCTGAAACACACACACACACAAATAGCAGCAACATACCCTAGCTGGCTTGGCTCATTGGATAGAGCAGCAGACTATGAATGAAGGGTTCCAGGTTTGACTCTGGTCCCAGGCACATACCTTGGTTTCAAGCTGTGGCATGTTAGGGAGAAAGCCAATAGGTGTCCCTCTCACATCATAGATGTGTCTCTCTCACATTATCCATGTTTCTCTCTCTCTCTCTGTCTCTCCCCCTCCCTTCCACTCTCTCTAAAAAAATTATCAGTGAAAGAATATCCTTGTATGATGATTAACAACAACAATAAAAACACAAACAACAACAAAAGAGCAGCAACATACCAGGAAGTCAAGATTATTGGTTTAATTGGTTAGTTTTGTTTCCAATGGTATAATAAAAAATGTAGTGGAAAACACTACATTTTTTTTAAAGGAAATTTTAATATGTGATAATATTGTATACATTATAGTTTGTAGTGTGTAAGCTTTGAAAGTTAGATCAGAACACATGTATTATTGCCCAAAGTGAACATTAAAAAGTTGGATTAGATCTGTTGTTAAAAACATTAACTTAAAATAACACACTTTCTTTCAGATATATCTGAAAAGAATGTGTGATGTTCAAAGTTGAGACACTGAAGCTGCTCAGGTTCAAAATGTGATTGGAAATCTGAGAATCCTGCTTACTCCTCCTGCTGACCACCCCTCCACAGCCTCAGAGGTGTTGGCCAGGGTTCTAGCGCTTTGGTGGAAAACAGTATAAAATCTTCTGGCTTAAAATGTGTTTTTTAAATTTATAGAGTTGTAAAAGTCTGCATATGTTCTTATCCTTTCAATCCCTATCCCCTTCCCTTGTGGAAATAGGTTCTCTGGTAATGCAAAGTAAATCAGCATACACTCTTTAGCAACGGGTCATTGACATTCTGCTCTGAATGGAAAGATGTTTACAGCTGAGCATCCAACAAAATTTGGCTGTAAAGCTTGTGTTAACTGTGGAGGTAAAAATCCCTGACATGAATGACATGACAATTATGAAATTTTTTATCTATATTTACCTGTGATGAGCTGAAGTTGAAGGGCAAAGTTTCGGGAGATAAAGAGGCTTTTACACTTGCTTGGCATGAGAGCGATGAGACAGAGTAAAACCAAAATGGTATGGACACTCTGGAAACATACAAAGATTATCAACATGAACAAAACCTTGAACATGCAGAGATGGTGGTCAACATAGTCTCATTGTTCAATTTCCTCGTTGTGCTTCTACAAGGGAAAAATAAAATAAAACCACATACGTGAATCATAGTAAGTATGTGTAAACTTATTTGGGGGTGGCCTCCATTGTGGTCATTTTGCTAAAGAGAGCTTGTTGGAAGCCGCCCATTGTCCTCACTAGCAGAGAGGTGTGGACAAGGAACCAGGAAGGCTGGTCAACCTGGAAGCTCTGAAAGGTCAGAGCCAAGCACCCACTGTTTAGTTGAGACAATGGTAGCTGAAGCAACTTCCACCTTCTAGTTTTATGTAAATTCTTGCTGATGGGCTATTACTGGAATTGCCTGCCTAGATCTATGGGTGGATCCCAAAGTCTTAATTAAAGGGATAGCAAGGCCAGAGCAGGGTGGAGTCCTTCCCTTGAATTGGGCTCCCACCTGGCCCCCAATATTTCCAAATTAATATTTTCTAGTCGCTTTCATTTGCGTGAGGCCTCCTCCAGAGCCTGAACCCTGAACCTGAACCCTGAACCACGTGGGACATGGAAAGGGGTTCACTACAAGAGCATTGTTATTAGAACTGATCTATATACACTTTGACACTTGGCTTGAAGCTATTTATATATGGAAAGCTTGCTTCTTAATGCTCATTATTAGAGGTGATTGAAGAGAGTTCACAGTTACAAGAAAAGCAGCATTAACAAAAATCCATGTTCACTCTCCTGCTATCTTTAACTACATATTCCTGAACTCCTTGTCATTTGACAGAATATCATGTTGGCTTATTATATTAATGGCACTAAATGGACTTGAGCATAAAATGGTGAATTCCATAAACATCATAGAAAGGCACAGGCATGACAAAAGGTGCAAAGATATAATCCCAGAAAGAAAGAAAAACATGGGCCCATGCACTTTTTAGGAGGCTAGTGGTCTGTGTAATACTCCACTGTTCCATCTAAGGTACAAATCAAGTGGTTGTGAGACATAAAAAAAAGTGAGGTACATAGGGGTAGGACCATGGGAGAAGGAAGTGAAACTGGGAACCCAGGGAGGTTGAGTTACTAAGGTGCTCCATCTGGGTGGGGAAGGAAGGGTGCACAACCGAGGCATGAACTTTAAAATGTACGGACATTACTAAGACACTCAGTGTGCAGACAAGCAATCACAAGGCAGTGAGGCAAGCATATCTACAAAAAAGCACACACTCCCTTCCCTCCTCCCCCTCCCTGTGCAGTGCACAATGGATGCCCGACATTCCTGTTGCAGGGGAGCACATCTCCTGTGCCCATGTGGCTTATGGCCAGTGGGCCCCACACACGGACTATTATACTTTAATTTGTATATTAAACTATTCCTGACTGTAACATGAAAAGGAACTTCTGGACACTGGCCTGCTCCTGGAATCCTACCTGCACCTTCTCCAGGACTGGCTTCTCCCAAAAGAAATCTGGTTCCATTAATCATGTTTGTCTGCAACTTCATTCTTCGATTTTCGTGAGATAAGAACTCGGACTCAAAACATCACATTTTGGGTATCAGTTGCACCTTACATCTTCCACCATTAAGAAAGAGGCACAGAATGTGGGACTTTATTATACTCTTCCACCTCGATTATTGGCTGATTTTAACAGCTGTCAGTTTCAAGTGAGGGCCAGAACAAGGCTACTCTTAAGAATATTCAGGCTGTGGGGAAAGCTGCAATCTACTTAGAACTTAAGATGCAATAGATTCAATCTTGGTAAAAATATCACGATGAATAATGATAGTGGGTGGAGTCAGGAATGTCACCGAATAGATCCCTGGGAGTCTAAAACAAGGTGATATTCTCCTTAGAAAAGATCTATTTCTCTTCTACAAAGACCTGTTGGTATCCATGTAGAGGAAGATCCCCTGATAATTACCTACTTGACTAGGCAAGCATGGCTAGCCATCATGAGCTATCTGACATCCAATTCCCCAGTGCATAGGTTAGGCAGACAGAGCAGCAATCTCTTGCATAATGGCAGTGGTACAATCAGAAACCGGGCTTCTCAGGTAAAGAAGACATGAAG
The DNA here is from genome assembly GCF_027574615.1 of Eptesicus fuscus. Taxonomy (NCBI): domain Eukaryota; kingdom Metazoa; phylum Chordata; class Mammalia; order Chiroptera; family Vespertilionidae; genus Eptesicus; species Eptesicus fuscus. The sequence goes on along the minus strand of NC_072474.1, from coordinate 81,100,210 downwards.
AAGCGATTGTGTCACAATCATAAACAGTTGTCCTATACTCTCATTGTAATGCCCAGTGTTCAGAATCCCCAAAAACCCCCCAGGAAGGAGCCAAGACCCGCTGTAACTGCAAGAGAACCTTTATTCGTGCTAGCACGAGCTCTCATCTCCAGCGCTCACCGGGGACCAAGAGAAATTCTCTCGCCAACACAAAGGCTTTAAGGGGGTCTCAAGCAGTGGGCAGGGAGAGTGTTTATGATTGGTCAGGGGTAGGGTGAGGGGTCCAGTTACACAAAGGCACACTGGGTAGCTTGCTTAAGGTGGACTGAGTCCATCTCTCTACATTCCTATTGGCAGGTTCATGCAATTGTTACATTCTCGCGGTTTTCTAAGAAAAAGGAGTTATATACATAGTTACACAGGGTGGAGGGTACAGTACATTTTGTGCTGTCCTGCTCTGCCCTTTCATTCCCCCCTTGTCTTGGGACACCCGGCTCAATCATGAGACGGTTTGCATTTTTACTTTGTCTTTTACTTCTGGTTAAGGCCTTTAGTACTACAGTCCCCAACAGTACTGTCCACAGTGAATTCCAGTTCTTCTCCTGCAGGTGTTGAGTTTCCTCCTGGCCTGCGTGGAGCCCAGGCTAGGGATCTCACGGGTGAGGCCGCTGGTTGCCAGGATCTAGGCCGTTTCCTGGTGCAGGAGCTGGGAGTGGTGTAGCCAGGTCTGGACGCCGTCTACTTCAACAGCCGTGGGCGTGCTCAGGATAACAGTGTAGCATCCCTTCCAGGTTGGGGTGAGTCCTTGGGCAGTGAACTTCTTTACCTATACCGAGTCCTTGGGCTGGAAGGGTTGTACAGGAACAAGCTTATGGGTGGCTCTCTGGGTATACTGCACAGCCTGTAAGGACTTGAGTAAGGGAATGGTTATGAATTCCAGCTTTCAGTTTCTTCCTGACCCTGGAAAGGAAGCGGCAGGGGGAGGTCTATCATATATGATCTCTAAAAGGGGGAAACCCCTACCGGTAGGGGGTATACCTGGCCCATAAGAGGGTGAAGGGCAGGAGGTTGGTCCAGTTTTCACCGGTTTCTAGGGTAAATTTAGTTAAATTCTTTTTTTGAGTCTCGCGCATGGCTGTCCTAAGGCTTGAGCTATATTTTGAGATATCTTGGCTACAAAAGGCGGGGCTGTTATCTGATCCTATGACTACTGGCAGCCTGAATCTAGGTATAATCTCCTGGAGTAATCTCTTGACAATTATAGAGGCAGTTTCTGTCCTAGTGGGGTATGCTTCAACCCAACCCGAGAAGGTGTCTATGAGAGCTAGCAGGTACTTGTACTCTGATGCTGGTGGCTTAATTTCTGTGAAATCTACCTCCTAATGCTCTCCTGGGGAATTTCCCTGGGGCCTGAATTTCTAGGGGGACCTTCTTACCTTGCTTAGTATTTATCTGTGCACAAACTGTACTTCTAGTGATTATGCTTTTAATTATTTTATCTAAGAGTACCTGCCTTGCAGAAGTTTAGAAGTCTTGGTGACGCCAAGTGGATAGCCTGGTATAACTGGGTAACTAACGTCCAACCTATAGCCTCTGGGACCAACAGTCTGTCATCTGGTAGGGTACACCAACCATCCGGTCCTTTAATGGCTTGCTTCTGTTCTGCCAATTCCTCCTCTTGTTTGGTGTAAGAGGGGGTCTGTGTAGGTCCAGGTCCGGCAGGGTTACTAAAACTTGTAAAGTCCCACTGGTTTTTGGGCGGCTTCCTTGGCAGTTTGGTCTGCGGCTCTATTTCCTCTGGCTTCAATTGTCTTCCCTTTCTGATGTCCTTTGCAGTGCACTATTGCAACTGCCCTTGAGAGCCAGATGACCTTTAATGTGGCTAAAATGTTTTCCTTATTTTTAATTTCCTTTTTTATTGCAGTTGGTAACCCTCTTTTCTGGTGGATGGCACTGTGTTCCTATTGGAGGGCCTGGATTAAGGCCAAAAGCTCGACCTTTTGTGCTATGGTTCCCCTATTTAGGGACTGCGCCCAAATGGTGCGGTTCAGGGTGACTACTGCTGCCCCTGCACATCGGATGCCATCCTGAACATAACTGCTCCCAACCGTGAACAGTACCTTGTCTGGTGATGATAGTGGGGCATCTTTCAGGTCTGGACGAGCCGTTTGTACTGCGTCTGTTACCTCTGTGCAGTCATGAATGGGTTCCTCTGGCTCATCATCTGGAAGCTCTGGAAGCAGGCTGGCAGGGTTGATGGCCAGTGTCTTATGGAACCGGATGCAGGGCTGGTCCAGGAGAAGAGCTTGGCACTGGGTGATCCTGGTGTTTGACATCTATCTCTCCAGGGCACCTCGAAGGAGGGCCTCCACACCATGGGGTATTATTAGGGCTAGTTCCTGGCCCAGAGTTTGCTTATCTGCCTTCTTTACCAGCGATGCTGTGGTGGCCACTGCCCGGAGGCACGCTGGCCACCCTGCTGCCACGGGGTCTAGTCTCTTAGACAGACAGGCTACAGGTCTCTTCCAGGGACCTAGAGTCTGAGTGAGAACCCCTTTGGCAATGCCTCTTACCTCACTCACGTGGAGGTGGAAGGGCTTCGTGAGGTCTGGCAAGGCTAGGGCAGGTGCTGAGATGAGAGCTTTCTTTAGCTCCTCAAAGGCCCATTGTTCTACTTCGGTCTAGTTCAGTGGCTGCGTTCCCCCAGTACTTGAGTCTAGAGGTTTAGCAATCTCTATGAGCCCCGATATCCATAGGTTGTAGTATCCAACTGCCCCTAATAATTCCCGCTTCATCCCCCGCAAAGGATATGATGGCAGTCCAAATAGTTTCTGTAGGAGGTCACATCTACATAGGGGGTACGGGCATTCTGGCATGACCAGAAATGAATGAGTTACCGTGTTCTTTCCGAGGTCCATAGTCCTTTTTGATGTCTAAGGAAAACAGGCAATTTGTCCGGTGGCTTCCTGGACTGCTGTCTTCTTAGAGGTTACGGGTCCCATAGGCCCTGTCAAGACTGAATAGGCTGTTTCAGTGTCCACCAGGAAACTAACAGGTTTGCCCCCCACTTGTAAGGTTACCCTGGAGGCTTAATAGAAAGGAACCCCGGTCCTGTCAGTCCTTTTCCTCTAAGTTAAAGACCCTTGGAGTCTGAGTCTCCCCTTTCTGCTTCTCTAGCTAACCTGCCAGGACATTTTCTCTTCCTGTGCCTCTGCTTCTTACAATAGGCATACTAATTCCTTCCTATTTGCTGCTGGCTTTTTCTTCTTTCTAATATTTCTCTGTTCTTCTTCTTACTATTTATAAACTTTTATAAATTTTATAATTTTAAATTATTCTCTAAACTTTTTTTATGTCTTTCAAAAATGTATAATCATGCCTCAAATCTTTTATTACTTTAAAATATTTAGAAAAGGCAGAGGGAGTAGGGAGCAGGCTCAGCCGCTTGAATTTCAAACTGTTATATTTTTCCTATAGATAAGCATCTCAGATTCTGATAAGCCTGGAATGGGGAATTTCTAGCTGCCGCCTTTAAGCCCCCTAACAGAACACGGTGAAAAGTGTCCCAGGAGTTGCCGAGGGTTCTTGGGTCTCATTGGGGCGGAGGGGGTCACAAGGGAATTTCCCTCCTTGTTGCTGCCTCTAGTCACTTAAAACAATCCCTGGAGGGGAGGGACACCGGGTGGGCGGAGGCAGGGAGCGCGGCGCGGGTCCCACCGAGGCGTTTTCATCTGGCAGCCCACTCTCTGTTCCCACTGGGAAAAGTGCTTGCCTCCTGCTAACGAAGGTGGTGTGGGGGAACCGGTGACCCCTACACTGTAATCAGACTCCCTGACCTTTCTGAAAAGCCACTCTGCTTGAGTGTGTTTCTATTAAAAATTACTGATTTCAAAATTATAACTTAAGAGTTGCCACACACACACAAGGACCAAGTGGCCTATAAAATATTTTCCTTTTCTTTTAAAGGTTTTACAATGTACAATAATCATATCAAACTTAATGGCCAATTGAGACAAACACTTCTGAGACCGTTCCTCCACCACTGATTAAGACTGGGTGGTGGCGGGTGTCAGAAATAAGATTCATTTAGGTTTTGAGCTTGCTGGGCAGACTTGGTGACTTTGCCAGCTCCAGCTTCCTTCTTATAGTTAATTTTAGAATGTGGTCCCTGCTTTAAATCTCTTTGGATTACAATTGTTATAACTTTATATCTTCAAATTAATAAATATAGACAGAAATGTTGTTAGGCAGGCCGATTCCCCCTCTGACAGAGAGAAAACACCCCTGGGAAAAAAGAATCCCAGTGGCCACTCGGGGGGATTGCTACCTGTCAGAGCACTCAGCCTTAAACAAATTAAATGTGTTGTTGTTTTTTTTCTTCTATATATGAACAAATAATTATAACCAGGCAGACAACAAAATATCAAACAAACATCTGTCCTTATATCATTTCAGTAAATAAGTATTCTTATATTCTTGGGATCTAAGCAGATAACAGGAACACTGCCTCTAAGTCCCCTGATGGGGGCCTCCCTTTCCTATCGTCGCTTTTTCTGGCTTCTGCCATAGGCCAGTGGGCAGGACCAGTGTGTTGAAGGAAAAATCATCCTGCAGTCCGGCTCGGGGAGGGACAGGTTACACATGGAGCGTTGTTTCAGGAGAGGCAAAACCTTGATAAAAGCTCCGTAATTCAATCACACAGTCAAAGGTTAAACTGGAAGGGAAGAACCACTCAATGTCCTCTAAGAGGATTTTAACAAACTGATAACAAACTGACAAAACCTTGACAAATCAAAATTCAATAAATAATATATACGTATAGGGCCCAATTATGACAAAATATAAGACAAAAAGACAAAACAAACAGTCCTGATACCAACATGACAAAACACAAAACAAACACCTGTTGAGAGGGAGAGCCTCCAGCCCCTTCCGGGGGGTCCCTCTCTCCTCTCGCAGGAGGGAGAGCCTCCAGCCCCTTCCGGGGGGTCCCTCTCTCCTCCCGCAGGAGAAGATTTCTTGTGAGCTTAAAGCCTGGGTGGCCTCCTGAAAGAAAAGATTTTTAATCCAGTTACAGGTGCTGTTAGAATCAGGATGAGAGAGGAAGGGAAAGTCCAGGTTATGTCCTCTCTGAGGATCCTAATAACTGAAAACAGTAAGTTAAACAAACGGTTAACGGGGTCTATAAAGAGTTAATAGTAACTTCAGCCTTAGTTCCACGTTGGACTATGATGTCACAGGCCTGTAAATCTTTCCGCCCTGTGAAGTTGTTAGCTGGGAGTCTCCGAGCACCAAAAGAGATAAGGAAGCTGTAAATAAAAGTTCCTTTGTTCTTTGAAATGTTATAAATGGATACTTTTAAATCAACCTTAGAACTTTAAAATTCAATTTAATACAGTAAATTCACAAATCAGAGCAAACTGAAACCTTCATTTATACAAACAGAGGAATTTTTATCATCTAAGTGGGCTTATTCCCTCTCTGACGGAGAACAAAGGACTGAGAAAAAGGTGTCTCAGCAGCTGCAGGTCCGCCCTATCTTTAAATAAATTAAACAGCAGAAAGAGATAACAAATATTTTCACATTTATATTTATATACCAAACAGTCCGAGTTTTTGACTCCTACTAGATATTTACCAGAGTTTAAACAGACACCTGATTAATTTGCCTGAGGAAGCTCTATGGCCTTGGGGGGGGGGGGGGATTAAGCTCCCCTTTCCACTCACTTGGAGTGGACTGAGTCTGTCCCATAATGTCCGTCAAGAGAGTCCACAAAACAAAACAAAAACAAATCAACACACACAAACAGAGGATCCTTAAGAAAAGCCTTCCAACGCGAGTCCGTTGGAGCAGAACCAGAAGCGTGGACGACGGCCTCACGCCGACCGGTGGGAGCGACCCACCTCGTCCCAGAAACTGAGGGGCATACACATCCCTCCTGAAAGAGGATCGAGACGTCTCCCGATGCCTCTAGCCCGTGGTCCTCCAGCACGTCTGCCTAGACCGCTTCGGGCACTGCCAGAAATTCAGATTTGAGCTCACACAAGGGACAAAAGACAGACACCTACCGTGGCCAGTCAGGTTCTCCGGGTTTGGGGGTCCCTCGGAGGGCTTGGGGATCCCGGACGCGCCCCCAAATGTAATGCCCAGTGTTCAGAATCCCCAAAAACCCCCCAGGAAGGAGCCAAGACCCGCTGTAACTGCAAGAGAACCTTTATTCGTGCTAGCACGAGCTCTCATCTCCAGCGCTCACCGGGGACCAAGAGAAATTCTCTCGCCAACACAAAGGCTTTAAGGGGGTCTCAAGCAGTGGGCAGGGAGAGTGTTTATGATTGGTCAGGGGTAGGGTGAGGGGTCCAGTTACACAAAGGCACACTGGGTAGCTTGCTTAAGGTGGACTGAGTCCATCTCTCTACATTCCTATTGGCAGGTTCATGCAATTGTTACATTCTCGCGGTTTTCTAAGAAAAAGGAGTTATATACATAGTTACACAGGGTGGAGGGTACAGTACATTTTGTGCTGTCCTGCTCTGCCCTTTCACTCATATCACCAACCTCTTTTGCAACAATGACATACATATAGCCCCGTGGGAAGATCCTAACAATCAACTGATGTGAAAAGATAGAACATGAGTCTTTATAGAGAGGTTGGTGGGAAATGCAAGAGTTAAGCTTGACAAAAATATCCGCTACTTTACTTCCCCTGTATAAGTTGGTCATGAGGACAGAAGTGAAGGGAAATACTTCCAATCATCAGAGTTGCTAGTAGAACATTAGGTGTTCACATAACATGTAAGGGGTAGGAAACTAAGATGTGGATATACTGTGATGTTCTGGGAGATGGAGAATAACTTGGCTGGTTGATGTGAGGCCTGGGACATGGATAAGAATTAAGTGAGTGAATCTATAAAACTTGGGCATATGGATCTGTATGTTTCTCACTTAATACCAGTCCAGAGATCCCTCAACACAGATGAGGCTCTCAAAAACCAGACAGGATTACTCAACCTGTGAATGAATATCCCCAGCTTCTCTCTGCAGCTTACCCTAGAAGGGGCATGACCTCTCAGAGAGAAAGTAGTGGCAGCGATGGCACTATGAATGTTACCAACAGCACAGGCTCTCTATCTTCTCACAGCCGGTCTACCTCCAATCTGCTAGAAATCTCTGATTTCATACATTCTTATATTTGCAGTTGCCTAACCCAGAATACTTTCAATCAGATAAGGACTTCAATTAGCATCTTATATGCCCCAAAATAATTTTGCATACTTAAATGTCAAAAGGCATATAAAATCATCTCATATTAACTCCTTACAAATTTATCTCAGTATTTGCCTATTTTATTTTATTAAGCTTTATTGGGACATAACTGACATATAACATTGTATAATTTTAAGGTGTATAATGTGATGATTTGATAGATGTATTTATTATAAAATGCTTACCACACTATGGTTAGTTAACACATCCATCATCCCACCTAATGACTTTTTCTTTTATGGTGAGTACATTTAAGATTTACTCTGTCAGCAAGTTTCAATTATACCATAGAATACTGTTAACTATAGTCATCATGCTCAATATTACATCTCCCAAATGTATTCACCTTATAACTGTAAGTTTGTACCTTTTGACAAATATCTACCTATTTTTTCCATCCTCCAGCTCCTGGTAACCACCATTCTAGCCAGTTTTTATGATTTTTTGTTGTTGTTGTTGTTGTTCTGTGTTTGTTTTGTTTTATAGCTTCTACATATAACTTGTTTTATATAGTAGTATTTCTCTGTCTTACTTATTTCACTTAGCACAAGTGTTGTGTTTATTTATAGAGTACGCTGTAATACATATAAAAAAATCAATGCAGCAGCAACTAAATTGATGAATTTACATGACTACATTTTTTCAGGTCAGAAGCAAGAGCCAGTTATGTTACCAATGTAACATAGAATAGTTGATCTATCATTTTTCATGTGGAAGTTTGGTGACTATTATATCCACATAAAAGTTATTTAAATTAATTATCCTTAAATTATAGAATCATCAACAACTCACAAAAATGTTGGCTGATAGCAAGAATATATATATAATGCCTAAGCGACCATTATGACCAAAAAACTGGAATGACCAGTCGACCTTTTGCTATAATGCACACTAACCACCAGAGGGAAGACGTTCAACACAGGAGCTGCCTCCTGGTGGTCAATGCGCTCAGTCAGAAGCCGGATTCCTGGCTGGTAAGTGCATCTGCGGCAGCAGGAGCTTCTCCTGACTCGGTGGCAGAGTGCAGGTGGCAGGCGCTGTGGGCCTGATTGAGTGTGAGCAGCGCCACGCCGGCTGGGTTCCTCCCTGGCCCCATGCTGCTTGGCAACCTGCTACATCCCATGAGGGGTCCCAGATTGCGAGAGGGCGCAGACCAGGCTGAGGGACCCCCTGCGCCCCCGTGCACAAATACATGCACCGGGCCTCTAGTTATCATATATGCTGTTTCTTACTTTCCAGTAGAATTCAGAAACTGTATGTGATATGACACCTTAATTGGTGTTATATATCTGTATTTGAACCTATACAATGACAATGTTTTGTATTTATAAAAGTGTTTCCTGAATGGCATTACTGATTATTAAAATCTCCATACCTAAATACATTGTATTTCTAAATTTTCTGTACTCCTTGTGTCTATGGGCAGTAGCAGACCTGGAATGACACTAAACAGGTGGTGGTAAAGGATGATGTTGGTCAGGGTGTCATGCTTGCAATGCCTGGAAGCATCTCCCACAAATCAAGATTTCAAGATTACATGTCATTCTTGATACACTGAGACCTTATGGTAGTCAAAGTTCCATGAAATTTAAAGGAAGTCATCCATGTAATGACACTATCCTGATGTTATTAATATTACACCTTTTAGGATGAAATTTTCCACTCAAGCATTGTGAACTGGGGTCCACCTGGTACCACTGTGACCTCTATTAGACATGTCTGATGCAAAGTTATGGGTAAGCTTCTAAGATTATTCACTTGTTTATTCTTCCCCTAGGACAGCAGAAGGGAGTGAGTCTTGCTGACACTTGTCAAGAAGCCTTTTTCCATCACAATTCTCCTAAGAGTTTGAGGCTTTCAGATGGATGAAAATGGGGCAACAAAATATCCCACAAAAACTGAATTCTTTAAAGCTGCAGTATTAAAAACAAGTTTATTCCAGATTTGTAGAGACTGACTTTGATTAGAGGTCAGCACAATCCTGATCTTAAGGAATAATAGAGTGACTATTAGGAAAAACCTGGGAAGCTCTATCTTGTTGTTTAAGCATAATTATTAATAGTCTCACATTCACTCTCACTGACCATAATGGATAGTACAACTATTTAGAAATACTGCTCAAAAAAGCAAAACTTGTGGATGTATGTTTTGCTAAATGTATCTCTTTCTTTATACCATTCATTCTTACTATTTCACCTAAGTTGTTTAAACTTTAACAATGTTAAATTAAGGCTATTAAAATATGGAGATTAGCAGAAACCGGTTTGGCTCAGTGGATAGAGCGTCGGCCTGGGGACTGGAAGGTCCCAGGTTCAATTCCGGTCAAGGGCACGTGCCTCGGTTGCGGGCACATCCCCAGTGGGGGGTGTGCGGAAGGCAACTGGTCGATGTTTCTCTCTCATCGACATTTCTAGCTCTCTGTCCCTCTCCCTTCCTCCCTGTAAATATCAATAAAATATATTTTAAAAAAAATATGGAGATTATAGGTCACTCTATGCTTTAAAGAAAAAAAAGGATACAGGCCATATGGTTCTACTGCATTGCCAAATAGATGACCATAATTATCCAAATAATATATTGTACTAAGACATTGTCTCCTAGACAAATTCAGTTTTACCTTAAATTATATCTATAAACAAACTGGAAATTCAGATTAACATACAACTTTTGCTCCCTACAACATTGACAAAGTCAGTTCCTAGCAGTAATTTAGGAGTATAATTTATAAAGTAAATTTTAATCTACAAAGCTATAAATACATGAAATACATTTTGGATTGTTTATTAGATTCATCTCTGGCATTGCCTAAATCTCCTAACTGGTCTGTTGCGCTAACAACTTAAATGTTTGGTGTATAAGAAGTTTTTGTTAGTAAAAACATTCTGAATGGTAAATAATATCATAAACAAATCAAAAGACGACAAACTAGGAAAAATACTGCTCGAATATACACAATAAATTGGTAATGTTCTTAATTTTTAGGAAGAGTATAAACATGAAAAAGTCAAAGAACAAAACAAACAAACACAGCATACCCAATAGAACAATAGGCACAATGCATGAAGAGATAATTTACAAAAAACAAACAAACAAACAAAAAGCTATCTGGTAAATATATGAACAGATGGTCAATTCTATGCATAACTATAGACATGCAAATGCATACAAGAAATATTTTTCAGCAATATAGTTTAAAAATATGAAATGTTACTCATACCAAATGTTTCTTAGGGTGTGGTAAATATGAGTAAATTAAATACGCTTATATATTTCTGATGGTAACATAAATTTGCACAGATTTCTGTCAATGATTTGCAATAATTTAATGTAGGGATCACTTTACCTAGTTTTCAAATCTTTATCACCTGCCCTAAAGAATAACTTACATATGTGTACAAGGTAAACAATTCTCCTGGCAACATTATTCATATTGTCTAAAAATTAGAAACATATTGGATACTAATCACTAGGTGTTTGATAAAATACAATAAAAAACTGAATACCCACTTAAAAGAATAGAATAATTGTGTATGCATTGATATGGAAATATCTTAGATCTATATTATTAAAGGAGGATGCATGATTTGCTATACACCTCACACAATAATTTTTCTAATGTATCCCCACTACATTCCTATGCATTAGATACTAGTACTTCTATCTCTTTCTCTTCATTTTAGAGAAGAAGAAATGAAAGATTTTTGTTGTTGATATTGTTTTTTTATGTCATGGAGGACTTAAGATCTTTGAAGTGAGGATTATGTGTAACAACTAATTTGATTCTAAATGATGTATATCCAGCCATTGTAGTGCATCCATTTAAGTATCTACTTCTGTTCCCACTCTATTCTATAAACTTAATTCTACTTTTAGGGGTTGACACCACACTACCATAGTTATACAAATAATTTTGATACATGGCTCACTTGATATTAATGATCCACATAAGTCTTAAAACAAGAAATTCATTTTAATGGAATTGCTGTAAATATATATATATATATACTTTTGAGTGTTTCTGTATTGGACCATGGTATCGATACATTTACTCAAATCTTTCTTATTGTTAATGGGTTTCATTCTTTTTTTTCTTCATATAGATATGGCACATTTATTGTAAAGTTGATGTCATTTTATACTTATGATTTTATTCTGACTATTGGAATTTTCCTTCAGTAATAACAGAAACATTTTTTAATTTTTATTCATTAGAGTACACATATTTTAATTATAAAAGTTTTCCTAAACCTAGCTGATTTGGTTCAGTGGATAGATTAGAGCATTGGACTGCCGGAAACAAATCAGTTTCACTAAAAGAGAGATGTTGACAGGAAGCCAGGAAGGCTGGTCAACAACCTTAATTGCTCTAACAACTCACCCTTTAGTTGTTTACATTAGCTGAAGCAGCCTCCACCTTTGTTTGTCCCAAGTAAGTTTCTGTTATTTCCTGCCTAAGGGCTATATGTAAGTTTCTGTTTATCTCCTGCCTAAGGGCTACATGTAAGTTTCTGTTTATCTTGCATAAGATGTTTTCCCCAAAGCCTCAATAAAAGGGATGGCAGGGCCAGAGCAGAGTAGTTCTCCCACTAGAGTTGGACTACCACCTGGCCCCCCATTTCGCCAAATTGAATTTCTTCAAGTATCCTTCCATTTGTGTGTGGCCCTTCTCCAGAACTTGAACTCTGAACTGGAACCCTGAACCACGCAGGACGTGAAAGGGATTCCTACATTGTACTGTGTACTAAAGGGTCCATTTAAGGGCACATCCCCCAGTTGCGGGCTTGATCCCCAATTAGGGGTGTGCAGGAGGCAGCAGATCAATAATTCTTTTCTATCTCTTTCTCCCCTCTCTCTTCCTCTCTAAAATCAATAAAAAACATATTAAAAAATAAATAAAAGAAACATAAATAAGTAAAAGTTTTCCTGTGGTCACTGATTACAGCCACCTCTACCAGCTCTCTTATAACTTTTAGTTCTTCAAATGTAAATGTTCTTATCATGAACAATTTTAGAGTCCAAACTCCCACAGTTCAAGGGGGACTAATTATATTCTCAAAATTGTATAATTTACCTGGAAGAAGCTGGGATTTTTTTGCTCTATTTTATTTTTTATATTTTATATAATGTTTGCCAATTATTGCTATATATTTGGCAAACATATATTCAAGATGTACACCTTGATGTTTTGATATATGTATACATTGTGAAGTCATTGCCTCAAACATATCCATCACTTCACATAATTATCATTTGGTATCTCCATGTTTTTCCACAAAGACTGTGACAATTATAATTCTATCCAATGGTGTATAAGGGTTCCTTTTTCTTTACATCTTTACCAATACTTACTATTTTTTTGTCATTTGTATAATAGATACTCTAAAAGATGTTAGGTGATATCTTGTTTGGTTTTGATTATTAACATTGAATACTTTTTCATATAGCTGTTGGCCATTTGAATGTCTTCAGTTTGAAAATTGACTATTCAGTTCCTTGGTCATTAAAATAAAATCAGATTATTTCTTGTTTTTCTTTTGAGTTGGACGAATTGCTTATGTGTTTTGGATGTTAATTTCCCATCAGAAATATTGCAAATTTTTCTCCTATTCTGTAGGTTGTCTTTCCATCCTGTGAATTGTTTGTTTCCTTTCCTGTGCAAGTGCTTTTTAGTTTAACAGTGTAACCTAACATGTAATCTACCATGGCATGCTCCAGATGTACTTAAGAATAATGTGTATATCATCTACTGTTGATTGGAAAGTTCTGTATATGTCTTTATATTAATTTGATCCATATTGTTCAAGTAGGCTGTCTCTTTATTGATTTTCTATTTGAATGTTCTATCCATTATTGAAACTGGGATAGTAAAGTCCCCTAATATTATTGCATTGCTGTCAATTTTTCCCTTTAGATCTGTCTGTATTTGCTTTATGTATTTAGGTGTTTTATATATTTGGGTGTGTATATATTTATAATTTATTTTTTAATTGGCCCTTTTGTCATTATATAATGACCTTGTTTGTCTCTTGTGACAGTTTTTAACTTAAAGTCTATTTTTTTTCAAAGTATTGCCTCTGCTCTCTTTTGTTTACCATTTGCATGGAATATCTTTCTTTACCTCTTCACTCTCAGACTGTGTGTCATTGAATCTGGAGTATGTCTCTTATAGGCAGCCTATCTCTGTTTGTTTAAATCCATTTAACAACTCTATGTCTTTTCATTAGATAAATCCATCAATATGCATTTAAAGTAATTATCTATAGGTAAGGACTTACTGCGGTCATTCTGTTAATTTTTTAAAAATCTTTTGAATTGTTTTGTCCTTTTCTTCCTCTCTTGCTGTCTTCTTTTGTTTAGTATTATTTATAGTGATTTATTTTTCTCTGTATCTTTTGTCTATCTATTATATGCTTTTTTCCATACTTACATGAAATATCTTGTAGTCATAACCATGTTTCACCTGACATGGCTAAGTTTCAGTCATATTTCTTTTGTGTCTCAAAGAGTGTTTCATGGACTGGCAGCATCAGCCTCTCTGGGAACCTGATAGAAATGCAAACTTTCAGTTTGAAGGTCAGACCTACTGAATTAGATTGGGCGGGGCGGGGGGGGCGGTTATGGTCTTGACATCCATGTTTAACAAACCCTATAGGTCAGTGGTCGGCAAACTGCAGCTCACGAGATACATGCGGCTCTTTGGCCCCTTGAGTGTGGCTCTTCCACAAAATACCACGACCTGAGCGAGTCTATTTTGAAGAAGTGGCATTAGAAGAAGTTTAAGTTTTAAAATTTGGCTCTCAAAAGAAATTTCAATCGTTATACTGTTGATATTTGGCTCTGTTGACTAATGAGTTTGCCGACCACTTGCTATAGGTGATTCTTATGCACATGACAGTTCAAAAAGTATTACATTATCTATACTTATTTTAATTCTATATACCATTCTACTTAACCTGGTGACTTATTTAATGTACCTTTCTTTGCTCTTTCTGCCTACAATGTTCTCTCCTTCTTATTTCCTCTCTATTGTTGCCAATACTTCTCTTGGTTAAATCTTTCTCAACTTTGAAGATAGAGATCCTGCTATATTTCCATTAAAAAGCTTTTCTGCTCTCTCCCAGGTAGAATTGGGTTCTTCTTCCTTTTAAGGCTTTTTCACCTACTGCATAAATTTCTCATAAAATTACAAATGTTTATTGTGGCACTTGCTCATTTATCTTTCTTAAAAAGACAATGCCTCATTCATATGGTGTCTCTATTACTTGCTACAGTGTCAGACAAATTTTAGGTGCTGAGTAAATGTTACCTGACCTGACTAATAGGAAAAAAATCATATCATAAACTGGTATATTTTGCTAAGTTTTGACTTATGAAAATAATGATATAGTAGGCAATAAATCAATATTTTTAGTCAGTATTTCAACCATACAAAAAAATTAGCCTGAAATATAGTTCAATGTTATGAGATAATCTCTGAGTGTTATACTTTACGGCATCATGACAAAGCAGCTAAAATGGCAAGTGGAATTTTGATTAAATATGGAACATGATTTTTAATAGATATTTAAGGTTCATTCAAGTCTCCATGTGGGTCCACAATGCCGATCATAGCCATCTGTTGTCTTTTTACTTTATTCAATCACTACCAATTGATGCCAAGGAGGAGTTACTACTTCTATATGAATCTCAGCACAGAGTCTTTAGATAATTAAAAATGATAGAATAAGGACAGACTGCTAAGCATAAACAGGAGGATGAAAAGACATCTGGCATACTTAACAGTTGAATACACCAGGTTTAACTAGCCTCGGTACAAAGCACATTGAAACGTCATGAAAAACTGAAAAACTTCTGTTGGGAGATAATTCTGCTGATACAGATCTTAAAGTCGTTATCTTCAGTTGAATTTTTATTAATTGGGACATTTCCATAAACTGGGGTATGTAGTTTTTAGATTTCATTTGCTCCTGCTGTTTATTTCTTAGTTGAAGGCATAATCCGCTGTTTGTGACACAGAAATTGGCTTTTGTAGAGATGATTATGATGTACAGTCAGAGAATTGTGACTTCAGGTGAGAAATAAGCAGCAGGAACAGATGAACTCTTAGCAATAGAGAAATTATTCTCATGCAAATATCTCCACAGTGACAGAACACAGAGGACTTACAATAATATTATTTCATAATATTGAATCATTTTCTATTTTATTATATAGAGGAATCAATCAGAAGGCTTTTAGAAATACATGCATATGTTTCTCTAAATATCCTTAAACCAGTTCTCCAAGAGAATTACATTCACTAGTTTCTATTTTACTAAGTCAAATACACTACCAGGAGTCTTGCCTGTTCAGACAGTTTTTAAAAATTAAAAGAAAAAGCAGTTCTATAGTTTAAACATTTATAATTTAAGAAGCAAATTCATTCAGTAAAATGGGAACTTGGTATATATTTTGATGAGATTCATTTATGTTTGGCTGTTTTGGGTAACAATCTGTTTGTTTTTAAAAAGGAAAGAGAAATGAAAGGCATCTTCATCTGGACTAGATAGATGGATACACCACTCAAATTATAACAAAGTGAGATAATCAACAGTCTGTTCAAACTACCCTCAATAGTGTCCTAGAATCTACTTTAACTGTTGTCATTTGTCAACTCTCACCTGGGGATATAATATGAAAGTCAGGTTATAGTAATACCTGCCATATCTTATTTCTTATGATTCTTGGATGAAGCATTAAGAAGATATGATATTATGATATGTAGAAGAAAAATCATAACATTTATAATTTTCCATCATGTAATGCTTAGTTTTTAAATTGTGTGGGTTTTTTCCATAGGTGGATGCCATTAACTCCTATAATAGTTAGGAGCTTTGATTTTGTCAGTGCTAAATGTAAAATAGTACCATTCATTCTTGGCCATTACCAGTTTCTTTCAATTAGACCTAAAGATGGGACTCTGGTATTAATCAGACATAGATCAAATTACCCTATGCCGTAGCTACAATCTAGAGCTATAATCTAGAGACAGCTATAATCTAGAGACAGATGCCTGAAGTCAAATCAGGGCTCTGGGCATGGGATGAAGGTTTCAATGCCAGACCCACCAAGTATACTGTGCACACAGTAGGAGGGAAATGGAAAAGTAAGCTCTCCCTTTTTTGTCATTCTCTCTCTCTCATATTTTTGCTCTTTTTGTCTCTTTATTATAAACTCCTTTACTTGACACAGATTCTTATACAAGCCCTAACTCTTTATATCTGACTTCTATCCCTATTGACTACAAAATATTCTCATATCCTGAAGGTGATAGATGTGCTTCTATCAATCAATATTAAAGAAGGTTTATTTCAATTTTCCCCATAGATAATCTTGAGAACCTCTTGAGAGTAACATAATTAGCAGTATATAGTATTTGTCGCTACTATATCCAAAAAAGAGTCTTTCAACTAAAACATTTTCCGCATTTTTAATTTTTTTATCAGTCATTATAACTGCTTAGCAAAATTTGTTTCCTTTTATTTTGTTTAAGAGTTTCTGTGTTTCTGATTCTTTCTGTTTCATTTTGTTTTGTTTGTTAGTTAAGTGCCATTAGGGAAAAATGAAAAGATTATGAGAGAATAATGAAAATATGTTTGATTGGTGAGGCAATGTCTCTTTGTGAAAGTGATATTTGAAAAGATACTTGAAGGAGTCTGATGAAGAAGTCAGATGTAAGGTGTTAAACATTTCATAAAGAGGGAACCACAGATACAAAAATTCTAGGTAGAAAATGGCTTGACGCTTTCTTCCCTCAATTGTTTCAATTTATAAAATGAGGTCAATATTTGGGGCTACTAATGGTCAAAGGGTATGTGGGAAAATATGAGGCAAACAAGCTATGCAGGATCCAGATGAAATAAGACTAATGTGCACTATGAATGGTGCAGTTGAAAGCCATTAAGGAGAATGAAGCAAGAGGAGTCATCTAGCTTCAGTCAAAGGGAAGGCATAGTGGGCAGGCACTCTTCTAGGAGGTTTCCTCTATGCTGGGTTCAATGTTAACTGGTGATTTCTTCCAAAAATCACATTATCTTACCTAGGGGCAATATTGCTTTATTCTCATAACCTTCATGCCATTGCTATATCTTGAAGGAATAATGTGGTGACTCAGCAAAAGATTTTGGTTCAAGCAATGCTTAGAAAACACTTAACAGACCCAAAAAGTCATGTAGTCTATGTTTCATGACCCCCCATTCCTTTTACTACTCTTCAGGAAAAACCCTCCTCTCCATTCATGATTTCAGCTTAGGGAATATGGTTAATCTTGCTAGCTCTAACAGTGTCCTTCTTTGCTAAATCTTTCTGTGTTGTAGCTATACGAGGGGGTGTGGGAGAGAGAGAGAGAGAGAGAGAGCTAATACTTAAAGCAGCATAAATCCAAAGAAGAGATCACCAGATCATTTCTCACATTTATAGGTCTATATATTTTTCTGCTGAAATTGAATATCAATTGATAAATTCTAAGTTTTATTTCTGCACAGTTAAAAAGTCATGTGTACCATGGGATATTACTGAGCCACGAGAAATAAGGACACCCTGCTGTTTGTAACAACATGGATGGACCTCGAAGGTATTAAACAAGTAAAAGAAAGACACAATATTATATGATATCACTTATAGGCAGAAGATAAAAAGTGCTCAACTTAGAGAAACAGAGACTAGAGTGGTCTTTACCACGGGCTGGTGTGTGTGAAAAATGGGGAGACATTTGTCAAAGAGAGCAAACTTCCAGTGATAAGATAAATAAATTGGGATCTAATATGGCACATAGTGTTTATAGTTAATGCTGCATTATATACTTGAAAGTTGCTAAAGGTGTAGATCTCAAATTATATCACCACAAAAAGGAAATAATAATTATATGACATGTGCAAGTATGAGCTAATGCTATGGTGATTTATTTTTTGCAATATGTGTGTATCAAATCAAAATGTATCAAATTAAGGTGTACTCTGTACACCTTAAAATTATAAAGTATTATATGTCAATTGTACCTTAATAAAGCTGGAAACTTTTCTGTGGGAAAAAAAAAAAGTCATACGCCCTGCCCTGGCTGGCTTGGCTCAGTGGATGGAGCGTCGGCCTGTGGACTTAGGGGTCCCAGGTTCAGTTCCAGTCAGGGGCACATGCCTGGGTTGCGGACTTGATCCTCAGTGTGGGACATGCGGGGGGTGGGGGGGCAATTGGTGATTCTCTCTCATCGCTGATGTTTCTGTCTCTCTTTCCCTCTCCCTTCCTCTCTGAAATCAATAAAGATATATTAAAAAAAAAAAAGAGAGAAAAGTCATATGAATTCACATAAATAGAGTTGAATGAGTGATTTAGTAGTTAGGAAATAAACTAAGCATCTCTGATAAAGAGATGCTAAAATATAGAGCTAAAAAAAGCAAAAGTAGACTTTTTGTTTTGTTTTGTTTTCCCTCTCACATCAAAATTCACAGGGAACTAATTATTTGAGGCTGAGAGTCAGCCCTGTTCTGTGAGGTTATCCAATGATTCAGGTTCCTTCTTTTTCTTTAAATATATATTTTTATTATTGATAGTCTCACAGATATCTCCCATCCCTCCTTTACCCCCCTCCTCCCTGCCCTTATCCATCCCCCAATGTCTTCACCACCCTATTGCCCATGTGCATAGGCTATGCATATAAGTATGTAAGTTCTTTGCTTTATCTCTTCTCCTCCCCCCAACCCCACATGGAGGGATGTCAGTCTGTTCTATGCCTCTGTGCTTCGTGTCTTATTCTGTTGGTCAATTCATTTTGTTCATTAGATTCCACAAATAAGTGAGATCATGTGATATTTGTTTTCCTCACAATGGCTTGTTTCACTTAGCATAATATTTCCCAGGTCCATCCATGCTGTCCCAAAGGGTAAGAGATCCTGACTGAAGACTGGAGCAGTCAGTCGGCTCCTAAACACTGGTCTGCAGCCCCCACTGCTCGGCCCACTGAATATGTAGGAGCAACCACTGAGTGGTCTTAAGCTGTTCTTCCATAAACTCTTAACAGAATGAATATAAGGTTGATGGAAAATAAACAGTTTAAACACACTCACAAAAAAATAAACAAACAAACAAACAAACAAACAAAAACAACCAAGCAAACAAAAAGGTTTAAGAGTGAATGAATGGGAGAGTCATGGTGAGTTATTTCCCTACCTGGCCACTGTCTTCCTCTCTCAGGACACATGTTTTTCCTTTTCTCCTTAAAGTACACATTTCATGTGTGTGTGTGTCTTGATTTTTTTATTCTAATAAAAATTCTAATAAAACCAGTTTATCTGAATGTAGTTGAAATAATTAGGCCTTATCTAAAAAATTAAAATGCTAATAAAAGTAAATGAAGAACGAACAGTAGATTTATCACTCAGGCTTCGATATTAATCAAAATCTGATCTATTTATCGCAATCAAAATATAACTTTGGAACTGATTATAATCACTTTGCCTTGGGTAGTCTTGGTAGCAAATAGTAAATAACTCTCATTAAGTATCAGAAGACAAACCAAAATGCTTCTGTCTCATTGAGGTTCTAATTTAGCTTAGAATAATAAGTAACACCATGTAAAATGAGAAGGAAAAAGAAGAATGTTTGCTATTTTATGCACTCAATGAATAGTATTGCTCTTTCTCTATATGGAGAACATGTGCTTGTCAGAAAGTTAAAATGGAAAAATGAGATTTTTTTTTGAAGAAATAGACCTGCCTCTGAAACCATGCTCTGTGTGAAGGGTAATTTTATGAGTCAACTTGATTAGGCCATAGCACCCAACTATTTGTCAAACACCAGTCTCAATGTTGTTGTGAAGGTATTTTCAGGTGAGTTTAGCATTTGAATCAGGAATTGTGAGTAGTGCAGATTACTCTTTATAATGTGAATGAGTCTCATCCAAATAGTTGAATGCATTAAGATAAAGAGGTTGAGGTTACCTGAGGAATAGGGAATGCTGCTTACAGGTTAACTTCAGACTCAAGCTGCATCATCCACTATTCTGAGTCCCCAGTTTCAAATTATGGACTTGCCAACCTCTGTGTGAGCCAAATTCTTAAAATTAATCTTTCTCTCTCTCTCTCTCTCTCTCTCTCTCTCGTGTATGAGTGTGAAACATATATAGCTTTCAAACAGGCAAAGGAAAAATAAAACTTTTGGAGGTGATGCACATGTCTATTACCTTGATTGTGGGGACAGTTTCACTGGTATAGGCATATCTCCAAACTCACATTTGTATACATTAAATATGTCCAGCATTTTACCACATTTGTATACATTAAATCTGTCCAGAATTTTATCACATTTGTATACATTAAATATGTCCAGTATTTTATCACATTTGTATACATTAAATATGTCCACTATTTTGATATATCAATTATTCCTCAATTAAGTTGTTTTAAAGAATGTGATGAAGAGAACAGCCTTCTTGAGGAAGAGATTCACTGGCCAACATGCAGTAGACCATGATGGAAGTAGAAAAGCTAAAAAGTGGACCCACAGTGAGGTAACATTAAAAGGCACACAGTGAAAAAGAAAGTTCTATGTCTGTCCAAACTAATATCCTTGGTCACTTTCTAGTAGCTTGACCTGAGAAAGTCACCCATTCCTGCTCTACTTATCCAACTTCTCTCATCTACAAAGAAAGATAACACCAATCTTGCAAAGCCCTTGGACAAATTAAATACTGTATTAATATTAACTATAAGGGCTCTGAGTATGTTGTCCACTTCTATATTCCAAAAGAATAAAACTATGCTTGGAACTGTATGTCTCAACAGTATTTATTACTAATTAATGAATACCAGAAGTCTAGCACAGTCAATTCCTAATAATAAGAGATAAGGTTGTGGTGGCTGCTCTTTTTGCCACTGTCAGTGTAATTAAAAGTGGAGAGAGAAACAATTTTTGTAGAAGCTAGGTTATCTGGGGAACAATTCCAGATGGTGTACATCATTAAATAACAATATCAGCAGTTCACACATTAAAGTGCAGTGCATTAAAAAAGAGATCAATGGGATCCAGAATGAATGGAAAGGACATTATGCAAAAGGTGAGGCTTTATAAGGCCTTTCAGGATGAATATCATTTGGAGAGAGGCAGTTATTTAACACAATATTTTTATTGTGAACAGTAAGAGAAGCATCATAAGTGCATTATCTTTGAATTGGCAAACTATAATAATTGTAAAATACCTTGTTAATTAAGCTCATCTAGCACAACCTTTATTGACATTCTCATTCTTTAACACTGGTGTCACCAATGAGATTGCTTTATAGGAAAATGACTGCTACTGGCAGCAAGAGTAAAATATTCAAATTGGTTCAAACTTTATTCTCAACCACGTGTGGTTATGAAAGACAGAAAGAATGTTATTGAATATGTCAGCTTCCCAGTAATTTTACTGAGGCCATGACAGGCTGTCATATTTTAAACACTGGGAGGTACTTTCTTTAGCAATAAGATGCAGCTTCTTTGAACTGTATGCACGCTGAATAGGTTATCTGTGGGATATCTGTGTTTTCAATCTCTCAAATTAGCTGTGTTTAATCCCTCTAATTACTTCAAAACTTGACGTTTTGGAGCTCTGTCATTCCTACTGAGAATATAGAAAAGGATCATATGATTTATTTCCATAAATATGAAAGAAGGTCTAAATCCCCAAATTACTTAGAATGCAAGTGGTTATACAGAGTTTTCAAAGAACCCTGTTTTAATCTATGAATGTCTGTATATGATCCTTTAGTTTAACAGAGCAGTGGAAAGTACTGAAATAATTCTAAAATGACTCTCTAGTCATCTTGTAGAAGCCTAGAGCTTATGAGTCTCTTTCTGATTTGCTTTTTTAAAAATATTTTTTTATATTAGCTAGGCCAAATGTGGAA
The DNA here is from genome assembly GCF_027574615.1 of Eptesicus fuscus. Lineage (NCBI taxonomy): Eukaryota > Metazoa > Chordata > Mammalia > Chiroptera > Vespertilionidae > Eptesicus > Eptesicus fuscus. The sequence goes on along the minus strand of NC_072474.1, from coordinate 81,078,049 downwards.
TATTACAGAGTCATTTCCATTGTTCTCCACCTATTCTAAGGTACTATTATTCTTCACATCTGATTGTTAATTTTGGTCTTATGACTTGATTCAGCCAATGAAATGTGGTAGGAAATTATAAATGTCAGTACCCTTTTCTTCTTACTTATCAGTTGGCAGTTTTTCAGGACAGAGTTCTTCCATTGCCCTAATTTTTGAAAGTAGTCAATGCAACAGATCCGTTGCCAACTTATAATAGTTACATAGACTACATAAAAAATATACTTTTCCTGTTGAAAATCATTGAGGTGTTGGGGTCTGTTATTACTGCAACGTAGTACACTATGATGACACATTGACCCAGACTCTTCATCATGGATTGATTTATTCATATTCAAATATTTTGACTACACTATATCAGGCACTGGAATAGATAATGAGGTTCTAAGAGTGAGCAAAAATAGATAACTTCCTGAAATCATGGAACTCACTCTGAAATGATCATATATCATGACGACGTTTTGCTATTGCTTTCTCTTTATTCTTTTCTCTCTTTCTCCTTTAAAAAATACATTCAATGTGCTGACTATCACACCCTGAGGCATATTGCTCTCTGTCAAATTGTAGACATAGCCGTTTCTGAACATTAAGGATGAACTATATTTGAAAAATGGAAGATCAAAGAAAGGACAAGGCAGAAAGAGGAAGGTGGCATTTTAGTCCACATGGAAGGCCTCAGATGCTATTAGAGGTGCCTCTGTGAGGACTGATCAGAGCAGATGAATTGGAGTCCTTTTTATTTCCTCTTTGTCTTTTTCAATATAGGAAGTATCAAATTGTCTTTTGGGTTATTTCATGTGATACCAGAGGCCTCAGCATTGAACTTCCTTATGCCTAGGTTTAGGATTAATAGTATTCTGTAACCTTCATAATCCTCAAACAGACTTCTACAAATAGAGAAGTTGAATTGTACAGCAAATTATTATCCTAGCAATATCTGCACTATTGCAAGAATAAATCTCATTGTAACTACAAAGATGACTTGTTGTGGTGTATATAATCAATGTCTATTATGTTATACTAGAGGCCCAGTGCATGAAATTCATGCACGGATAGGGTCCCTAGGCTTGACCGGGAATCAGGGCCAATCAGGTTCCCTTCATCCTGGCCTTCCTGCTTCCTCCTTCCCTCGCTCCCTCATTGCCCCACCACCACCACGGGTTGCCCGCCAGTTTCCATGCTGCCCCCTCTTGGTCACCGCATATCATAGCAAGTGATCGAACTCCCAGTCCGTCTCCCAGGGGGACAACATACATATTAGTCTTTTATTTATATAGGATTTTATATATATATATATATATATATATATATATATATATATATATATATTAATCTTTATTGTTGAAAGTATTATAAATATCCTCTTTCTTTTTCTCCCCCCCCATAAAAAATAGAGATCTATTTTTAATTTTGTTTTTCAGAAGAATGTTGAAATCTTGACAAAAGTATCCTTCTAAAAAAGGTATGATGTGAGCTAAAATGTCTTCAATATTTTTGCAAAATAATGAGAGAGAGAAAAACTAAGAATCAGATCATTAGAATGAAAACATTTGCTTTCACAGGATAAAGTCAACACTATAACGTATCTGCAAACATGACTAATATTTTTCCAGCAATAATTTTTTAAAAAATCAATGTCACCTCTTGCCTTGACTTAATCCTCCTTCCTCCTGGATAAAAATTATTAAACATCAAATCAACACATTTCTCTACTTTTTCACAATATTCAACCCAGAATTGGTCCTACTTCTTTAATATCTTCATAAAATGAGTAGTGCCACAAGCCCTAGAAGTCCTCCCAACTCCCCCTTACTGAGGTGCCCCCATTTCCTCTGGTGTGTGTTCTCACTTTCTGCATATAGCTAAACAAACCAACTTTGCCTGAATACAATAATGTCTCTTTTGATCTTTTGGTTGGTGAATTTTAACAATAATTATATACTACTCAAAGGAACACTTTTACTTAACATTTGAACACAAAGACACACATACATATAGACACATATGTTGCCCTAAATGTCAATACATCTGTACACCACAGGGAAAAAATATTTGTATTTTATGTAGGAAAGAAAACAGTTAATTTTTATGAGGAAGCACATTTTAGTACCAATAATTAAAATGAATAGAAAGTGTTCCTCTGCATATGTTTCAAAACCTCTGAAGAGGATCCATTCTCTTTGGTCATGTAAGGTGCTGAGACATTTTTAAATGATCCTGGGAATACAACTCAGTGGGCACAGAGAGTCCCGAGACAACGGTATTGCATTTGCTGCTTTAACTAAATTTCATTGCTTATTTTTTCATGTTATTTCAACCCCATGCTTCTTTTGCAGAAACAATAACCAATTCTAAGAATTTTACTAGCAACAAATATATGTAAGACATTATTCACCCAAAGTATATATTCAAATAAAAAATAAATAGGATGTATACGTTTTCCCCAAGAAGAATAAAAATGTCCAAGTCTTTACTTTTCTAGTCAGAATTCTATGAATGCTTTCAGTTCTAGTCACAACTCGAGATTTGTTACTTTAAGGATATAAAGAAAGACTATAAAAAAGATTCATAACCTCAAATTACATTAACCGTACATTAAGGATGATGCACAAATCCCAAGAAATAATGAAATGTCAGGGTTAGAATCATCTCTTTTCAGGTTTAGTGCTCAATCTCCTATGACCTCGCATAAAATGCAATTGCTGCTCACCTTACTATTAGGAAGTACAATTGATTTTCTTGCAATATTTATTAGTGCATTAGTCATATACATTAGCACTAAACGGGAAACAAAAAATGTTTTACTTCCTCAAGTCTGTGGCAACCCAACACAAGTACAAATGTAGATGCCGATATAAGTACAATGTGACTCACACGCCTGAAATATCCTTTCTTTACCCAGATTTATCAGAGAAAGTTAAAGAGAGAAATTTACTCCACCCATTTTGATCTTTGATGAGTTAGAACAGTTCACATAAGTCAGGCTATTTTTGTTCTTTCAGCTTTGTGTCTTTTTGACAAATTATCATTATCTTAATGATAATTTGTCAAAAAGACACTAATAAGAATTTTGAAATACAAAAATACATCAGAAATAAATGGAATCATTTGTCTGATACTAATAAATAGGATAGGCTAAAACCTGAGGCTATCATTTTGCCAAATATTTATTTCAGCTCTGGTTGTAATTCCAAATCTTGCATTAGACTTGGTTGTTGGCTTAAAAAAAAAAAAAAAGACAGAGACATTTATCTTCAATAAATAATGTTAAGTTTGAAGGCCTGATGTTATTTGTAATAGCTCCACCATCCCCAACACTGCCATTGACCTAATTCAGACTAACTCCAAACAGCTAACTGCAGGACCACCGAGTTCGATTTCTGTCCCTGGTCACCCTCATTTGGAGTTTTTTCTGTAATAAAATCTAAAAACTGGTATTTCCCAAACATCTTTGGATTTCCTGATTCCTTGGTTTTCATCATTGTGGGTTTTCTCCAGTAGAATTCTTATCCTTTGCAACCATACCGTACCTCCCAATCCTTAGAGAGCTTGGCATGTCAGTTAGCCTCATGACTGTCCACTTCTCTTCTTTCTTAGGGAAATTGGAATAACAACTAAGAGTTGACAGTGTGAATGCATGGCATTTATAAGAAAAGTTTTAAAATTTGTGCTGTGGGTTTAGATACTTTATACTAGAATTCTGTCATTTAAATTTTGTCTTCATTTTGATTTAGCACTACAATCAAATCACACTATTTTTAAATAGTCTTAAGTTCAATTTTACTATTTGAGAAATTATGATTATCCAACCTGAGCTGTTCATTCTAATAAAAAATGCCATCACTTATTGACTACTTAGTGTGTGCCAGACTCTGATACATCTGTTAAACTTCACAAAACTCTCATTCAATAGGCACCATTATCCATTTATATGTCTATTCTTTTAAAATAGCCAGCACCATATCTCTCATTGGACATTTTTTTCTTTTTTTTTTGCAATATGCCTTTGTCATGTCTCATCACAGTATCCAGTCTATTCTCCACATTTTTGAGCCTGGTGGGGCCCTGTAACTTCTTTTTTTTTTTTTTTTTTTAATATATTTTATTGATTTTTTACAGAGAGGAAGGGAGAGGGATAGAGAGCTAGAAACATCGATGAGAGAGAAACATCGACCAGCTGCCTCCTGCACACCCCTTACCAGGGATGTGCCTGCAGCCAATGTACATGCCCTTGACCGGAATCGAACCTGGGACCCTTCAGTCCACAGACCGACGCTCTATCCATTGAGCCAAACCGGTTTCGGCATCCCCTGTAACTTCTTTACTAACAAACACAGTGGGAGTAGCACAGGCCTTTTCTGGTTGTAGCCCTTAGCCTGCCTGACAGCTTCTACTTCCTGTCTCTTGAACACCAGTCACCATGTCAGATGCTGTGATACCTCTGACATAATGTAAAAATCTCAAGCCACGGTAAGAGGTTAAAGGATGAGATATTCCCTGGAGATAAGCCAAGAAGGTTATAGTCACCAGCATGGTCATGAAAGGTCATCAGGACCCAGTCAAAAGCCAGAGCAGAGGTCCCAGACATCACGAATGAGAGACCATAGTCTTCTTGTGCCAAATCCAAACTGCTCTCACATCTAATTATGAGCATAAGAAAATGGAGTTGTAACCTCTCAGCTTGGAGTGGCTCATTATGCAGAGCTAGATAGCTATAAACACCACTGTTTTAAAGAGGAAACAAAGGCTCAGCAGAGGTAAGAAATTTGCCCAAGTTCACACAGATATAAAGTGGCTGAGTGAAGATTTGAACCATATTCTCTTGGATATATATCTCACGGTCTTACATACTAGGATATGGCATTACATATATCCCATTATAAAATGCAGGACCTCAATACTATATACTTGAACAAGTTCTTTTTCTAAAGAGACTCATATTGTAAGTAGTTCTATGGGGAATATGTTTCTTCAGAGAATAATCTCAGTTTATGGGCTACAACATATGTGTGCTTATAACCAAACAGGTACTCCTAATTAAATATTTATTTTATCTATTGAACCATGCTGACTTAGTCTCTACTTAGAAACCCTTTATTTTAAACAAATAGAACTGCATATTTTTTCTTTAAAAATATATTTATTAAGATTTTCATGAATTCAGTCTACATTTCCAGAAGTTTTTTAGTAATAGTTCACACCAAATTTACCTAAATCATGCTTTTCTATAAAGTATTTCTTTAGTGTTAAGCTACAAAAAAAAAAAAAAATGTCTAAAAAAACAAAGGTATAGGATGACCTTTTCTGACCTGGAGATAGTGGTAAATTGACAAAAAGAACAAATTCTGTAAACAATAGGCCTCAAACTCAAGGCTTTTTTCTCTCACATATATGTGCCTACTATGCTCTATTCTGCCAGGTCGAAAATCCAGGCACATGTCCAAATTTCACCAAACCCTCACCACTACAACAAAACTCTCAAGTTCTTGCTCTTCAAAGTTAATTTATCTATCCAGTTTCCTCTATTTGGATTTTTAGCTCATATGGAGCCCAGTGTTATAACAACTCTTGTTTCAATATTTGTTTACACTTTGTTGTTGCTATTGTTTTTCTCCTTTTTTGGCCTCCCTTTCATGAACACACCAAAGCAATGATCTCTCACTTTATTTTTTAAATAGGAAACATTGTCCTTTTAAATTTTATTTTTCTTCTGTGATTTGAGCTGTGCCTCCATGTATTCCAAAAGGCAGTGTCTTCTACCCTAATTGGCCAATAAAAACGTTTTCCTTAACAAGACAATTCTCCGACAAGAGAAACTTTTGTATTAGCTATAAAAGTAATAATGCATTTGCCATTTGTTTCTTGGTTCTGACCACTCTAACTCTGAAACCTTTTGGGAAGTTACTTAACATAGCTTTAGCTTTCATGAAATAAATATTGAATAACAGCAACCTCAAAATGTTGCTGAGAAAATTCAGTAAATAAGGAAGATTAAGCCAAACACAATGAAAGAACTTCATAAACAACCATTTCCTTCCTGCTGCTCTCCTTCAACCTCTCTTCATGCCTTTCTCCCAGCTATTAAAATCAATCAGTGTTTCTTCATTTTAAAAATAAATGTTACACAGTACCACCAAAGATTACTGTTATCTTGTAATAACTTTTTCTTACCCTATATCACCTATTGGCTTCGACCCCAGTCTGTGGACATGCCTGATTTCATGTATGATGAAGCTTATTTTTAAGTAAAAAAAATACATGAAAGTAGGGATATCTTGTTTATTCTATTTATATTTTGTACTCCTAAACCCTTGGAAAAAGAATCAGACCTTCAGAAAACTATTTTGGGTTATTCTATTAAATTGACTGTGCATAGCAATCATGCTGTAGTGGTCATAAAGACTATGCAATTTTTATTTTTATTTTTTACAAAAAATTACACTTTTAAAAAGTTCTAAGAAAATGTCTTTGAAACAGTTAAAGTTAAAACAAAGTTGTCTTATCAAGCACAATATACTTGTTGGTTTGATTTTGGATTTTCAAAAATGTTGTACAGATTATTGTAATTAACACAATTATAATTATAATCAAAATAATTGCCACATTTGTTCAATATAAATTTCAATGAAGTAATGGAATTTTAAAAACGTTATGCCTTGATTAAATATATTCAGGTTTTTTGTACTTCCACCATCTAGATGACTATGACTTATTCAATGTCATCCACAAGTAAAAAGTCACTTAATGTTGTATAGCAAAAAGTCACAAAATAAAATATAAAAGATATTTTCACTAACATTCCATGACTATTCCATGATTACATAGGCTCTTAGCTTCTGGGAATCATGAAAGGTGTTCAGATGCCAGTCAAATTATCCTAAACTACTGGCCAAGGTAAGACCAAGACCCCCTTCTCATTGGCATGCCACACCGCTGCTTTAGAGGAAGGAGACCAAGGGCACTAGAGATGGGGAAATGATCAAAAAAATTGATTAGGATAATGTTCCTCCTTTAACTGGGAAAAAAATAGTATGGCTTAGAGTTATGGAAAGTGTGAAAATGGATGGAAACCTTCTTTAATTATTTAGTTTGGTGAATGTCTATGGAAGTGTTTATTTGCCTTTCACCTTTAAGATAAAAGAACACACTCTTCAGACACAATGTTGGGTCAGCAGACATGATTTTGAATATCACTAATTAGTAAAAGTTCAATGATAGGTAAATGTAAACCTGAAGAGAACTTGCTTTAATTTTTTTTTATCTTATTTTTTGCTAATGCTAAACTGCTCCCATATTTGATTTGGCTTCCACTTAAGTCAGATAGTTCTATGGACATATGCCCCAAGCTCCAGGGGCATATGCGACTCAGGGATAGCTAATCAAAAGACTTCATTTCCAAGATCACAGTGATACATTCAGAGATGTGACCATGACTTAGTTTGTAACAATGAGTTGAAATTCTCTGGAGCTACTGGAGATATAACTTGTATTTGTTTGTTTGTTTAATATTAATGAAAGGAGAAATGTTCTCAACAGACGAGTTACCAGTGAGCATAGCTTTGCCTCCAAAAGTAAGGAACCGATATTATGACTTTGTGTTTCAAGTTTTTTTTATCGAGTTGGTATTGCAGCTCTGTCTGTTACTGAATTATCAAGCGCAATTGAGTCTGCAAAGCCTCAGGAGCCAATGGGAAGGCTCAGTTGCACTGAAGCATGTGACAGTATTCCCTTGCTTTATGGTTCACTTAAAACTAGAAAGTGAATTAGAAGGTACCAGAGGTGGTATCTTACTAGTAAGAGTATATAGAAGACACACACCTTTTCCTTTCATTTTGAGAGAATATACAAAAATATCCCTAGAATACTGGGTAATACAGGAATTTATTAGTGTAGTGCTCTTTGTAATTTAAAGTAATTTATCTTTAACCCTCTTTACAGAGGCTCATTTCTATGCTTTAGTTCTTATTGGCTTAGTATTCTGAAAGTTGTGATACACATAACATTTTTCATAACAGTTATATGGGCTAGGTCCATGTGAATAATTTTGGAAAATGCAAATATATTTCAGATGAAAGCAAATTCCTTCTGTTGGTGAATGTTACCAGAGTGGGGGAACTCTGTTTCCAGAAGAATAGATTCATTTCAGGTGTTAGGAACTGGATTGTTTTGCTTTGGCATAACTGAATGTTAAGTGCTAGGGACTAGAATAATTTGCACAGTAAAAATAGTAACTCTGATACAATTGTTGTTTCTGATAATTACTAGAGGTCCAGTGCACAAAATGCATGCACTCTGGAAGGGGGGTTGTCTCTCAGGCTGGCCTGCACCCTCTCGCAGTCCAGGAGTCCTTGGGGATGTCCGATGGGCCTAAGCCGTCTGTTGGACATCCTTAGTGCTGCTGCAGAGGCGGGAGGGACTCCTGCCATCACCGCTGTGCTGGTCAGTCATGAGCCCTGCTTCTGGCTGAGTGGTACTCCCGCTGTGGGAGTGCACTGACCACCAAGGGGCAGCTCCTGCGTTGAGTGGGATCAGGCCAAAACCGGCTTTCTGACATCTCCCCCGAGGGGTCCCAGATTGCGAGAGGGCTCAGGCCAGGCTGAGGGACCCTATGGGTGCACAATTGGGGCCAGGGAGGGACGCAGAAGGTTGGCCAGCCAGGGAGGGACTGTGGGAGGGCGCCAGGGCGTGTCTGGCCTATCTCACTCAGTCCTGATCTGCCAGACCCCAGCAGCAAGCTAACTAACTAATTGGAGCATCTGACCCCTGGCGGTCAGTGCACATCACAGTGACTGGTCAACCGGTTGACTGTCTGTCCCCTGGTGGTCATTACATGTCATAGGGAGTGGTTGAAGGGCCTTAGCATATCATTAGAATATTACACTTTGATTGGTTGAATGGACTACAGGACACTTAGCATATTAGGCTTTTATTATACAGGATTCTCCAATACTTATCCTATTGAAGAATTAAACGGAAATGCTAGAGGGATCCTTATCACCACATCTTTCAAATTTTTTTATTGTAGTTTAATTTTTGGAATTTCCAAGAAGGCTATACTGTATTTTGTTATTGAGAAAAAAAATTACACATGATGAAATGCACTGACATTATCCATGCAACTGATGAGTTTTTGAAAACATATGCACCTAAGCAATCATGACCTTTAGTGAGATATAAAACATTTTCATTTCCCAAGAAATTTCATGTTTCTTCTAATGATATCTTTGAGCAAACCCATAGTATCCTACTTTATAGTATAGCATAACTTATCTAAATGTAGGAAACTGAGGTTTTTTTTAAATTGGAGAGTGTTGTGACTCTTAACCCAATTCCCAAATCTCCCCCAGTTTATCAGTCTAAATTAGTGGTTCCTATACTTAAAGAGGCAAATAATGCAACAGTGTGTAGTTTTCAGGAAATATTTCATTTTATGTATAAATCCACAACTTTCCAGGCTTTGCTCAGGACCTGTGGTTATTTAGATATATGAGCTCACATCTTGGGACCTCAGGAGGCCATTTCAATGTATTGATCAGAACAAGCCTCATAGTAGTCAGGCGATAAATGATATTTGACCCTAGCTTACCTCAGGAAAGGCCAGAAGGATCATAAAGAAAGCTGTTGGCAACATTTCTGTCTCTGAAATAGGCAGAAATGTTTGAAATAAGCATGGTAGTTCAATCATTTGTAATGTAAAAAAGGAATAGATCTATATGGATAATATTTCTAAAAGAGGAGGTGCTCCTCATGCATGAATAATATGCAGCTATTCATCACCTTCTGTCTCCAAAATTATTCTGACATCTCTTAACTATTTGGTAAGGAGGACCCAGTTGGAGGAAATTTGAGTACACTGTTGAGATAGCTTTACAAATAAAACTTGATATTAAACAAATACACATGAAATTTAGAGATTATTTTTTCAATTCAACAAATATGCATTGAGTCTCTACTTATACATGTGATCATTTGTTTAATGCTAACCTCACATTTGGTGACACAAAATACTATTAAAACAAAATATGTTTATTAATAAAACATTAAAAATCATACAAGAAGTAAAATAATTTGTTGTTGTTAATCTTCACCCACGGATATTTTTCCATTTATTTTTAGAGAGAGTAGGAGGGGATGAGGGAGGGAGGGAAGAGAGAGAGAGAGAGAGAGAGAGAGAGAGAGAGAGAGACCCATCATGCCCCTGAACTGGGTCAGCGTTCAAACCTCTCCTTGACTGGGAATCAAACCTGCTACCCTTTGGTGCACAGCTGATGTTTTAACCACTGAGCGACACCGGCCAGTACTAAGAAGTAAAGCAATTTTGATGGATAGTCACTAAATTTCTTCATTGTATCTATTCCTAATACCATTTCACTAATAACCCTATTGTTGCTCTGAAGGGTACATTTTTTCAATATATTCATATTTATTTTATGTAATTGCTTGCATTCTTATTTAAATTTGAACTTAATGGTTACTAAATTTGGTATTATAGACACCAGTAGCTGAATTTTCTCTACTGAAAATAATAGTTTTAAGTCAGAAATACTCTACAGATGTTGAGGCACTTAGTAAACTCAGAACGTATCCTGGGAAAATAAAGATTATTTTAATAATGTTTGTAATAATATATAATATTCATAATAATATAAATTATAATTGATTTATATTTAAATGTGTAGATATTTAAGTCCAATTATTTATTTTCATATTCACTTTCAGTCTCTATTTAGAATACCTTTCTTCAAAAGGATTCTTATAAGACAAATCTAATAAATCCATTTTCTCTGTGACTATATTTTGCCCAGTTTATTTGAAGCCTTCTCAATTTCATTCACTTCCACAGCAGAATAGAAATTTATTCATTTAGAAGTATAATTCCATTAAAATATTTTATCAGAAGTTGAGACATTCCAAAATACAATTCTGTAATTTTATATTCATGTATACCCTTTTATCTCTATTGCATACGTTTAGCTCCCTTGCTTTTTACAGAGATACTTTATATTGTCTGACACTTTGCAAGATTGTCAATAATTACATTTCCCTAAAATCTTTGGAAGCTGAATTGTCCTTAAGCCATATTTGATGAATATTTTTAATTAAAGACTTCCAAATGTTTTTGAACAAAATGCAACCAATAATTAGAGGATTTATTTAGAAAAACTTAATACCATTGTTGAGCAATTAAGTTGATTTACTAGTATTAAGTCATTCTTAAAGTTGTGAAGAATTTACTGTATGCAGTAAAATTGTGTCTCCTTAGTCTTCTCCATCCTGTGATTGTTTCTAGCCATTTCTTACCTTTCATGCTTTTTACATTTTTTAAAGAACTAATAAACTATTTGTGGAATGTCTTTCAGTTTGGATGTGTCTACTGTTTTCTGATTATATTGAAACTCTGCATTTTTTACAAGAATACAACAGAAGCAATGATGCATCATATTAGATGGTCCATGATCTTGACATGTCTATTACAGATGATAATAAACTTGATAATTCTGAAGTTGTTGTCTGCTAGGTTTTTCCACTGTAAAGTTGCTATTATTATTTTTATAATTAAGAGTAATTTGGGAGAGGTGAATTATGACTCTGCAGATGTCCTATTTTTAAATTTTGCTCCCTGATTTTTATCATCCATGGGTGGAATTGGCCTGATACAATGATTAATCTGATGTTTGCTTAATAGTGATTTGATGTTTGTCTCATTTCTCCTATACTTTTAAATTTGAATTATTTTATAATTAAAAGATGTACCTTCTCTCCAACATTTATTATCCAATTATTATTTTCTGTAAGTATAAATTCATAAATACTAATTTTATTATATAATTATTCAACTAGCATTATTTATTTTGTTGCTTAAATTGTTTCAGCTTGGCCTTTAGGAGTTTCTTCAGGTTTATTCCTTTGTCCTTTTTATTTATTTTTATTTTATTTTATTTTATTGATTTTTTACAGAGAGGAAGGGAGAGGGATAGAGAGTTAGAAACATCGATGAGAGAGAAACATCTATCAGCTGCCTCCTGCACACCCCCTACTGTGGATGTGCCCGCAACCAAGGTATATGCCCTTGACTGGAATCGAACCCTGGGCCCCTCAGTCCGCAGACCGACGCTCTATCCACTGAGCCAAACCAGTTTTGGCTCCTTTGTCCTTTTGATATGATCTCATGATTTTTGAAACAACTTTGTATTTCTGGCACCAAAAGATATTGTTGCCTTACCTTAAAATTGTACTACAATAGCTCTGGAATTACATACTTTTTTAAGTAGCCCCAATTCTTTTTATGGGAGAATAGTATTTAGAAACCATGATCTCACCTGGCTGGTATTGCTCAGTGTTTGAGCATTGGCCCACACACTAGGGAGGTTACTATTTCAATTCTGGGTCAGGGCACATGCCCATGTTGCAGGCTTTATCCCCAGTAGGGGGTGTACAGTAAGCAACCAATCAATGATTCACTCTCATCATTGATGTTTCTATCTCTCTCTCTCTCCATTCCTCTCTCTGAAATAAAAACAAAAACAAAAACAAAACACAAAAAAAATATTTAGAAAGCATAATCTGCACACTGGTTGTGCTCATTGTTTTTAGGGTATCATTGGTCCTTGGCCCTTTCATTGGATTAAACATAGATAAATATGTATGTATATTGTGTGTGTGTGTGTGTGTGTGTGCGCGCGTGCGCGCGCCACATATATATATATGGCATGCTGATATTTCAGATTATAATTATCATGGGGCTTAGTTTAGCCTTCCCCTTTTCATTACTTATTTTAAATGATGAAAATTGTTATAAGTTATACTTATAATATTTATCACTTCTTTCTCCAGCAATGACATAGTTCACATGATCTGCAATACATTTCTTTATTTGCTCATCCCTGTATATACATAAAATAGTTTCAGAATTGCTATTGCACATCCTGCAGATTATTTTAATTAATGTATTACATGTATATATTTAAGAAGATTACAAATTCTTAAACACATCTGCTACCAAGAATTTCTAATAAGATATTATATACTAGAACTTCAGCAAAGAGAATAGAGAATAAGCTGGAAAGCTTGATTAATTTCTAGATTGAAACACATCTGTAAGAAGATGACTATTCAATGTCTCTTCTAAGAATACACACAGGTCATCACATGTCTGAGATATCAGACTGAAAGCTACCATTAATATTAAATTCTCCACCAGTGGGAATAATTATAACTATCTCATTGCAAATGCATACCATTTAGTTTTTACTTATTATTTTAAAATTACATTTCAATTCATTCTAGTTGTTAGAAAAGTAATAGTACTGGATTGTAATATCCCTAAATGATAATATTAAATAATAACTGACAAATCACTATGTCTTATGTTGGCTCATTATACTAACATTAGTCATGGTAAATTATTATGATATTACCAATGGGGGTGTAAGACATAATACTACCAACATGAAGAGTGACTCATTTTCCCTAGCAGTTCAGTGTCTTATAAATACCACCCTTATAATTTTTTAAATTATTGGTATTCATGACATGAACATGCAACAAGAGAAATAAATTAACATTTAATTCAATTGTTTAATAGAATATTATAAATGAATCATATGCTCAGAATAATAAAGCTAGGTTGTTGAAAACAATGTCAGTTCATCCCTCACCCTTCAAGTTGATCTTGTCTTCCACAAAGAACTATACAGTTTGTTTTCAATAATCAATCTACTTTCCATTTCAAATTCAAATTTTACAATGTGAAATTAGACACTAACTGTAATATCTTTTGAATTCTATTTTAATTGGTGTTTTTCTTCATATGAGAAGTAGGTCTCATAATGTGACTAATGTTAAATATGAAAAAAATCTAAATATATTTACTTGTTCCATATGATGAAGTTATGTCTTGAAAAAAAGAATCAGTGAATTATTTCAATACATTCATATGGATTGTAGTGTTAAAATACATCTTTCAATCTATTTTTATATTTCTTATTTTTCTATCACAGAAAATGATATCCAGAAACAGATTCATGAATGTGGCAATAGACAACACATTTACACAACTGATTATAAAATAAGCTAGAAAATTAATATATTTCTTCAAAAAAGAGCGAAAAGAGTCTGTGTTCAAAATGAATAATTTCTCACCCAAGAAAGGGAAAATATCTTTTAGACAATTTTGTACTGCAGAGTCTTATTACAAAAAAACAACAACAACAAAAAACAACACAAAACAGTCCTAAGGCTTCATCTATAGTGATTTGTAAGCCCCATTTAATTTATAAAAATTGTGATGGAAAGCCATATAGTATAAATTTGACCCCTGAAAATGAAGAAGCTAATTTTTCTAGTATGCTGCTTTTATGCTAGCAATTTAAACTAATTGTGTTTATATACAAAATCAGTAATACAAATTAGGCAACAGGGAGACACTACTAATTAATCTATGTCTAATACTAGAATGCTATGGCAATGCTAATTTTGATAATTTGGTCCTAAAATAGAGGCCAGATATAAACAATTCTCTAACTGCTGACAAATATGATAACATCAGCAGTCCATCACTCTACTTAGAATAATAACAAGTGTTAGCCATATTTTAATTATTTAAATATGTATAGAATTGCATAGTAAATATCTCATGGAAGTTGGGCTGTTTAAAAAATATTACTACCTTTTTCTGTTGAATATATATGATTGGCATATATAGGTATGTTGAAAAGGACATTTTATAGTATATTATATCAAGAAAAGAAATATTAATAGTGATATCTATAATAATGCCAACAATAAATTAAAAATAAATGTTATTACTTCTCTGTATATCTCCCAGATCCTAAAATAATAATAAAAGAATTTCCATTTTTGTGACTACAAAATTACTTAAAAAGAAACAGGAAAAATGTTAAAAGAGTCATGACATTGCCCTTGGAACTATAATCTTTGGAGAATAAGAGGGACATAATTGATAACAATAGTACAATTTATTTCACACATACTTTATGCTGAGCAGAGAGAAAAGCAATTTTGAAAGATACCTCTTATTTTCACAAGAACCCTTTGAAATAGGTAATATTATCACCCCCAGGCGGTGGATGAGGAAGTGAGCATAAGTGAAATTAAGTAGTTCCTGAGGGTAACACAGTTAGCAAAGAGTGGAAACAGAATTATAATCTTGGTCTGTCAGATTCCAGGGTCAGAGCTTTCCACACTATGCTGAGTGTATAAGACAGTCTAGTCTACCCCACAACGTCATCCCTACACACTCCTGCTCAAAAATTCCATTTCCTTACACTTTAAGATTTAGTTTAAAATATGGTAAATGATTCTATTGTACTTTTCAGAAAATACATTTGAATACATAAAAAATAAGATATGAAAGCCAGAGAGAAGTTAAAATTCTTTAGTTTGGTTAAATAGCATCATTCCACCATAAGGTATCCTGAAGTTCCTATCTCATGTGTGTCTGGGACAAACTGTGGACAATACCATCCTTGGGAGAGCAGAGTATCTGTTTTGGGGGACAGTGCTGCTCTTTTGAGTGGTATTGATATGGAAGAAGGGACTCTGTGCCTTGGAATGAAGGTTGGGACATCCATCCAATAACTTACTACATGTAAATTGTAGCACAGTAAAGTTATATGGTGATCTGGAACATATAAAGAGCCTAAATATCTTGCACTAAATATACTAGTAATACACCATACTACAAAGTTCATTTTAGATAAAACATGCCTAAATCTACAATTTAGTTTATTAAAATAAATCTTTAGGCTTAAATATTATATTTTGGTGATTATAGTTAATTGTATTATTCTTGACACAAATCAATTTAGATATTTAGATATTTCTGGGTGCTTTAAGAATATGACACCTAAAAATGGCACATACTCTGTTCTCTAAGTAAAGGATAAACATGAGTTAGCTCAAAATATTCCCATACATTTACTTCTCAATATTTTAGTAGCTATTGTACTTTAATTCTCCAATAAAGGCACTGGTTAGCCCAGAACAGAAAAAGAAGTTGTGACAATAATATTAGCAAAGTTATATAAAATTTTGTTTAAAAGGGCAAGAGAATGTTCATGTAGCAGATTGTTTCTGACCTATGATTTTTGGTGCATAAGCCTCTTCTTAATTTGTAAAGAAAACTCTCAAATAGCTATTTAATTTTTTTTTATTTTTTCTTTCTCTTCCTTTTAAAAATAAAATATCCAGGTATAATAAGGTGCAAAGGATATTGCATATTGTCAAGCTCATCTAAAGCATGCAATTTTCATCTCTCCTTCATGCCACAGTGAATTAAGTAGATAAACATGTCCTGAGAAATTAAGATGGATGATAAACTTGTTGGCATCATCTTGAAGGCACAAGACATAATCACCTTCTCCACAGGTATTTGGCTAAAATACTCTGCCCTCATATTGTGAAGTAGCACCTTGAAAAAATATCACACACATTGTTGAAAGCAAAGAAGAAGTCAAAGATAATATGACTCATAGTTTATACACTGCATACGTAATATGGTATTGATATGAACTTGAAAAGACTGAATAAATATGAATAATACTTAACACTTATTTACAGACATGAATTCAACCAATTTATTAATGGAGTAGATGTGTGGGATTTTTTTTTCACTTTATTTTATAGGTAAGGTTATAGATAAAAAGAAAAGATGTGTAAGCTAGTTGCCCAAAGCCCTACTTTCTTTCTTTCTTTTTTTCAAAAAAAAATCTTTATTGTTGAAAATATTACGTATGTCCCCTTTCCTTCCCATTGACCCTTTCTGTTCTGGCCAGGCCCCGCCCTTCACCCCAGGCCTTTACTTGCTTTCAATTAAAAAATCTAAGTCTAAATGCTTTTGACTGTTTCTATTTGTTTATACCAGACAAGAAAGAGCCACTCAAAATATGAAATCTAAGATGAAAAGGTATAGCCTTATCATGTTTACATTAAATTCAAGCCAGAGAACAAGGAGAAGCTCTTTAGTTTAAACAACTTTTTTTTTGACCAAGTCAGTTATGCTCATTATGGAAAACTAAATGTTAGAAAGGTTCTTTGTCATTTCAAGGACTAATTCTAGCTCAGACACCTTACTAGAATATACAAAAAGAAACATCTACATAATAAAAGCCCAGCAACCATTAAGGTGTAACAATCAGAACAACCAATTGCTATGACGTGCACTGACCACCAGGGGGAAGACACTCAATGCAGGCTCTGCCCCCTGGTGGTCAGTATGTTCCCACAGCTGGAGCGCTGCTCAGCCAGAAGCAGGGCTTAAGGAGAGGCGAACCAAGTGGTAAGGAGTGAGCAGGTGGGCAGTTAGGAGTGAGGGGTCCCAGATTGCGAGAGGGCATAATAGGGGCTGAGGGACATTACCACCCCCGCCCCCCATGCATGAATTTTGTGCATCAGGCCTCTAATACTAAAATATTAAGACCAGGAAATTGACATTGGCACTAAGTGTGCAAGCAGTTCTAAGCAATTTTTTTTATTGTTGACAGTATTACAGATGTCTCCCATCCCCCCACCTTTGCCTTTCTCTACTCAGCCCTCTCTCACCCCCCACCCCCACCCCAGGCATTCATCACATTATTGTCTGCATATATGCATATATGTTCTTTGGTTGATTTTTTTCAGTCCTCTCCACCTCCCTCCTCTCTGAGATCTGACAATTCTAAGTCATTTTATTCACATGTAAAGATATAGTCAAGATACACAACTATTACAATACCACAAAATCTCCCCAACCACACACACACACACACACACACACACACACACACACACACACACACATCCCAATCCTAACCCCTGGGAACCTATAATCTATTCTCCACATCTATAATGTCATTTTGAGAATGTTTTATGAATGGACTCATACAGGAGGTGATCTTTTTTCAGATTTTTTTTTCCACTCAGCATATTGCCCTTGAGATTTTTCTGAGTTGCTATCTTACCTTATAATAGACAAATATGCAAATTGACCGCACCTTTGCTACGCTCAAGCCACGCCCACCAACCAAGTCACGCCCATCAACCACGCCCACCAGGAAACCGTTGAAGGGAAGCACCTGCTCCGATCACAGGAGCCAGCCGAACCGCTCCTGCGATCGGGTCGCAGGGACGCTGGGGTGCGGGCGGAGCCCAAGGCCCGGGAAGCCGCCTGGGGCTTTCCGGGCCTTGGGCGCCACCAGGTGCGTGCTCCGATCGCAGGAGCGAGCCGACCTAAGGGGTCGGCTCGCTCCTGCGATCGGGTCGCAGGGACGCTATGGTGCAGTTTTCACCTGCACCAGTTTTCTGCCGGCACCGGGACCCTGAAAGAAGGTAGAAGGCGTTGGCCACAGCCAAGGCCTGGGTCCCCGGTGCCGGCAGAAAACTGGTGCAGGCAGCCAGGTGAATGAAGGTCTATTGCACGAATCTTCGTGCAAACGGGCTACTAGTCCTATCTAATAAAGAGGAAATATGCTAATTAACCATCACACTCTCACAAAGATGGCAGTGTCCACAGCCAAATAGGAAGGAATATGCTAATTGCTTCCATGCCCTCAAAGATGGCAGCACCCACAGCCACAAGATGGCAGCACCCAGTCCCCTCAGCCCCACTGGGGCAGAAGGCATGCAGCAAGGCTGGGCCTGCCACCAGGTGGGTCCGGCCACTCCTCGCGCCTGCCTCCAGAGTCCCCTAGTCCCCTCAGCCCCACCAGCCACCCAGGGCTGGCCCGAGGACCAACCAAATGACTGAACAAGCAGGCTGCGTGGGGAAACCAGGCCGGTGGGGGCCCATCAGGGGCAACCAGGCCCACAGAGGGGCAGTTCGGGGCGACCAAGCCAGCAGAGGCGGGCAGTAAAAGGCAACCAGGCCGGGGGTTGCAGTTGGGGGCAATTAGGCTGGCAGGGGGGACAGTGAGGGGTAACTAGGCCAGCAGGAGGGGGCAGTTGGGGGTGACCAGGCCAGCTGGGGCGGCAGTTAGGGGCGACCAAGCCGGCAGGGGGGGCAGTTAGGAGCAACCAGGCCAGCAGGGAGGGAACAGTTAGTGGCAATCAGGTTGGCATGCAGAGGTAATGAGGGGCAATCAGGCCAGTGCGGGGGGGGGAAGTTAGGGGCAACCAGGCAGGCAGGGAGGCAGGTGAGCGATTAGGAGCCAGTGGTCAAGGATTGTGAGCTGGATGTCCGACTGCCAGTCTAGACTGGCAGCCAGATGTCTGACTGCCAGTCTAGACTAGCAGTCGGGCATCCCCTGACGGGTCCCAGATTGGAGAGGGTGCAGGCTAGGCTGAGGGGACCGACCCCACACCATGCATGAATTTTGTGCACCGGGTCTCTAGTCTAAAATAAAGATAAATGTCTGTTAAACTGTGCTACAGATATACTTAGCCATTTTTTTTCCTTCCTGAAAACTATTTACACATTTGAAAATGTTGTCTATAAATAAGAATATACAATGCTAATATGATGAAAACTTGGAGAAACAAAGTGTTTTACTCAAGAATTCAAATTCTATTTTATTTTTATTCTGTTATCTTTTAATATATATTTTTATTGATTTAAGAGAGGAAGGGAAAGGGAAAGAGATAAAACAACATCAATGATGAGAGAGAATCATTGATCAGTTGCCTCCTGGTTACTCCCCACTGGGGATTGAGCTTGCAACATGGACATGTGCCCTGACCAGGAATTGAACTGTGACCTCCTGGTACATAGGTCGATGCTCAACCACTGAGCATCATGGCCGGCTCAAATACTATTTTAGCAAGTTTGAAAAACTGATGGAGAATTTGTCTTCCCTTCCTTCTCTCCTAGCTTCCTTCCTTCCTTCCTTCCTTCCTTCCTTCCTTCCTTCCTTCCTTCCTTCCTTCCTTCCTTCCATCCCTTCATTAATCCATTCTTTCATGCTCACATCTATCTATCATCTATCTATCTATCTATCTATCTATCTATCTATCTATCATCATTTATCATGATCCATTCATCCATCTATCTACCGAACAATTAGGTGAGCTGTTTTGAGTTATTCATTGTTCTTTACTACACATTTCACTTAACAAGCACCTAATATATAGTAGGTAGTCAAAAAATGCTGAATTAAATTGAAATGAACTGACCTAGAACACAGACACACATGTATTCTCCTATGTAACATATAATACCTCATATCTCACACATATACACATGAAACAAACTATCTTAAACTGCTTACACTTTCACTCTCTTCTCTAAACTGTTAACTCTTACATTCTTTTCAACCTAAGTAATGCATATCACCTACTGTCTTGTATTACTATCATTATGGTTTGAATTTAACATGCCAAATACTTGTGCCTAAAGTCTCCAAGTCAAATAGTGAGTTGCAAAGAGTATGGATTTTCCATGAACACTATACCCATAATTGAACATGGAAGAAAATAAATATTATTGAGGTGGTATTGTTTGTAAAGAATAAAATTGCTCAAACTGTCTCATTATGTTCACCCTATTACCTCCTCCCCATGCATGATAGCATGAAGACAAGTAATATAGATCAAATAACCACTCAAAAAATAACTTAGGCAGGTAAGTTGCTATAAGAAATGGAATATATTGACCTTGCTTTGCATAGGTTGTGTCATAGAATCTGAGTGCATTTGTACCATTTGATTTGCAATTTACCTTTGAAATTCTTGTTATGCTAACCTTACAAAAGTGGTTGTCTCTCTTTAAATTGTATATGAAAATTCTTTATCCTGGCTGAGTTTTGCATATATCAACATAATTTTCTGAAGAAAGATGTTGCAATCACTTCCTGTAAAAACAAATAAATGTGCTGGCTCAAACCCGTTGCTTAGCAAAAAAATATGTTCTTTGCCTATAGCAATTTGCATTATTTTAGTTTATAATATTCACAATGCCTCTAAGCTTTTATGTTATAAAGAAATGTTTCAGACTGTCAGTTATAGAGCTTTGTAATTAATATTTTCCCCCTGACAAGTCTATATAAGACTGGGAAGTGAAAACATTTAAATCCATGAAGTATTTGTGATTGAAGTAACACATATTACTAGGCTGTTTATAGAGAACCCTTTTTATTTATAGCCTTAGTATCTCCTACAATTATTTTTCATAGTTTTATGTTTTTGTAATATCTAAAAATTCTAATTTTCAAAAACAATTAATTCTGGAGATCAGTGAGTAGAGTATGATAGGGTATGTAATCTCCTGTCAGAAGACAAGATTCAAGTCACAGTTATGCCTTTTATTAACTCCATATTATGTTTTCAGGAGCATCAGTAATTTTGACTATACAATTTAAAACAATAATTAATAATAATAATAATATTAATAGCAATAGTAGCAGTGTGTAATAAATAGTAAGTAATAGAGTATAATTTATATAACATTTGTTATATTTAGAGTGTAGATTTAAGGAGACATATATGTATGTGTGTATATGTATATATACATGTACAAGCTAATATATGTACAATATATAGCTTGTAAAATATTAATATCCATAACTTAGGTATAAAAATAAATATATTTACTTGATACATTTTCTGCCAGGTACTATACTAAATGCTTCACATGCATTTATTAATTTAATAATTCTTAAACTCCCTATTGTATAAATTATAGAAAGTTTTGATAACTTGTCCAAAGTTACAAATCTTGGTTACATTCATGTTTATAAGTCTGATTCTAAAGCTCATGTTTATAACACCTATTGACACTTTAAAATGCAGCATGTCAATGATATAGAAATTATTCAAAAACATGTAAGACCATCACAATACTGACCATGATTCAGTCGAACTAGTTATGTATATTTTGGTATTCTGTCAAATGAGCATGTAAACTTCAAAAATAAAAATATTTTAAAATATGAAATATAACTGATTTTATTGATATTGACTAGCTTGATGTTGACATTGTTTATGGAATGACAACATTGTTAATATCCTTAACAATGAGCCATGTGTCTTAATATCGCTTTTTGACATATTTTTATTAAGAGAAGTTGTATATACCAAAAACAAATACTTTTGTGACATATAATAAAAAATGTAATTTTTCTCACATTTATGCAAATATATGTACCATTTTATCAACATTGTATTTACTCAATCTTACAATCTCTCATGCCACTTCATAGTTGATAACATATAGTAAGGCCTCAATGTCATCAATAGGTTCTGTGATTGTAAGCAAAACAGAGTATGACAAAAACAAGTTACCATAAGCTAATTACTATAAACAAGTGGTAAGTTCCTATATCATTTCATCAATGTTATAGCAAAACAATGAGGAATGAACAAATTTTTTCAAGGACCTACTCTTCCTCATCTTTCCCCCCTGGGATTATAAATATTAAATAGTTCCTTATCTACCATGAATACTCATTTCATTTTAAATCACTTGTGAAATTTTGAGATCTTATGTTGTGTTAGATCTTAGGGACAATATGATCAATAAAATGGAACATTTGACCTAGTCCATTTGACTTAGTGGATAGAGCATTGGCCCTCAGACTGAAGGGTATGGGGTTCGATTCTGGTCAAGGGCACATTCCTTGGTTGCAGGCTCGGTCCCTGGACCTGGTTGGAGGGCATGTAGGAAGCAACCAATTGATGTGTCTCTTTTACATCAATGTTTCTCTCTCTCCTCCTCCCATCCAATCTAAAAATCAACCACAAAATATCCTCAGGTGAGCATTAGCAAACCAAAAATAATAAAAAGGAGCATTTATACTCAAGAATCTCATCAATAGAAAATAAGAAAACCATATACATTAACATTTAGGTTATGGCACAATGCTGTATTTATGACAGCTGTATATTCTCAAAAAAAACTTTGCACATGTGGTCAGACAATAGAAAGGAATATTAGTAATACTGCTGTCCTAAAAAATCAAGGATATATAATTGTATAAGTTATAATAATTTTATACACCTAGATTTCACCTTTTGTACTCAGATGTCGAGTGTGACTCGACAAGGTTAGCATTAGAATAAAGGAATTGAGAAAAAAGCAAGCGAGTGCAAAGGGTTAAGAAATAAATTATATTTATTTGCTGTGTCAAGAGGCTGAGCTAGAAAAGGGAATATAATATAAATAGGCTTTGAGGAATGGCAAGGAATTTGCCAGAGAGACAAAGAAGGTTTCCAGGAATGGATTTTTTTATATATATATATATATATATATATATATATATATATATATATATATTTAACAGACTGACAAATTTCAGAGGGAAGGAGGAGGAGCAGGGGTGGGAGTGGAGTGATTAACCTGGGAACTTATATATATATACTAGAGGCCCAGTGCACAAAATATATGCATGGGAGGGGTGGGGGTCCCCACAGCCCACCCTGTACCCTCTCACAATCCAAGACTGCTGGCTCCTAACCGCTTGCCTGCCCACCTACCTGATCACCCCTAACCACTCTGCCTGCCTGCCTAATCGCCCCTTACCCTTCTGCCTATCCGCCTCATTGCCCCTAAATGCTGGCCTGCCTAATTGCCCCTAACCACCTCTGCCTCTGTCCCTGCTGCTGCGGCTTCATCCAGAAGGACATCTGGAATGATGTCCGAAAGGTCATTCGGCTGTCTGGTATAATTAGCTTATTACACTTTTATTATAGACTAGAGGCCCTGTGCACAAAATTCATGCATGGGGTGGGGTGGTCCCTCTGCCTGACCTGCACCTGCTCCAATCAGGGACCCCTTGGGAGATGTCCGACTGCCCTCTCGCAATCCAGGACTGCTAGCTCCTAACCGCTCACCTGCCTGCCTGCCTGGTCACCCCCTAACTGTCCCCCTGATAGCCTGGTCACCCCCCAACTACCCCCTGATATCCTGGTCACCCCCCAACTGCCCCCTACTGGCCTGGCTGCCCCCAACTGCCCCTCTGCCAGCTTGGTTGCCCCCAAACTGCCCCCATGCCTCTCTGGCTGCCCCCTGCCACCCTGCTCACCCCCAAACTGCCCCCCACCAGCTTGGTCACCCCTAACTGCCTCCCTGCTGGCCTGGTCACCCCCTAACTGTCAGGAAGGAAGTCGAACATCCAGAAGATGTCTGCTCATCTGGTCTAATTAGCATATTACCCTTTTATTAGTATAGATATGTATAACACATGGACACAGACAATAGAGTGGTGAAGGCCTGGGAGAGGCGGTGACAGGGTGGAGGGGTCAATGGGAGAAAAAAAACACACAAATACAGAAGACATTTGGAATTCTTTCAACAATCAAGATAAATTTTAAAAATATTCATGCAAAAAATGCAGCTTAAACAATGTCAATATAGTAAAGTGTAACAAGGTGGTTAAAGGTATGGATTCTAAAACAGCCTACCAGGTGCAGACCTTCAGTTTAAGACTTTTTTGCTGTGTATCCATGGTCACGTTACTATAAAATTAAAAGAATAATAGTCACTACCTCAAGAATTTGTTACAATGATGGAAATTTGTTAAAACATTTAAAAATGTTTTGAATAGTGTCTGAAAATAGTAAATGTCAACAGATTGCTATTATGAAATCATAGTAAATGTCAACAAGTTATTATTTGCAAAATAGCAGACATTTGCACTAGCCATAACTTAGGTTTAGGTAGGTAGCAGAGGGGAATAGGAGATAAAGACATTGTAAGGGATATGGAAAAGTAGGATTTAACCCAGATTTTAAAATGCATTTAATTCTTTACTAAGCCATTCCAATACCATATTGAATAAAACATGACATATGCATATTTTTAAAAATACAAAGTGATATGATATTTTAGTAAAATAACTTAAGTCTTCTTGTGTTTTAGCACATATTTAAGATAATAATAATAATAAAAAAACATTGCCAACAGTGAAATCAGTTAATCTTTTCAGTGGTTTAGGTAACTGTTCACAGGACACTTAAAAACAGAAAATCTGTAGCTCAAGAGGAGAAGATCAATGAGAAAATACTTTAGAATTTGGTTATTGTTTCAATATGGGAAAGGACAGTGGGGGCTCTGTGGTGGCAAGTGAGAACCCAGGATGATTCCTAAGTTTCTATGCTGAATTAGTAGGTGCTTAGTGATGCTGTTAACAGATATTGAGATTGAAGCAGGAAGAGAAATTGCTAAATCATTTTTAAACCTGTTTCATTTCAGTGTCACCAGGGCATTAGAATTTCTCATGAACCTCTGTAAATACAGATCTGAAGCCCAGAATTGATTTTTATCCTCACAAGAATATATTTTTTATTTATTTTAGGAAGAGAGAGAACGAGAGAGATATGTATCAGTTGCTGCAACCTGGATGTGTATTCTCTCTGGGAATAGAACCTGCCACCTGTTGTATAGAACAACACTCCAACCAACTGAGCCACTCTGCCAGGGCCAGAACATTTTTTTACAAATTATCAATGGTGTGAAGGTGGTAACTAAATCAATGGGCGCATAAAGGATGGCAATCAGAGAATACCTATGGAATGAGAAAGAAAAAAAAAAAAAAAGACACAGTCTTAACACTGTCCTAATGAAGAGATTAATACCCTTAGAGTTGAAAGGGCTCTAGTTTCCATTTTACCATTTGTGTTTTATAATGTTGCATACATTACTCATTATCTGTCTGAGCTTTAGTCTACTTATTTGAAAATGTTTCTATGGATTCTTCCTCACAAGATTATTGTTGGAATCAAATGAGGTAAAGAAGGTGAAAAGTGCATTACAAAATCTAAACTTACTGGCAAACCTTATTTGTTAAAAGAAGTGGTTGATAAGAATAGATTCATCAGACAACTAATGGGGATGGTAGGCATGGAACAAAGAATTGTTTCTTTTGGCGCACTTTTTTTTTTTTTTTAAACTTTACTGAGTATATCCTTGGATAGCCATGGGTGCATTTTTCCCCTTATTGGAGAAAATATCTAATTTTATCCATAAATTATCAAAATTTAGCTACTAATATCAGCATAGTATATAAATGTTTGTTATAAGGTAGTGTTCATCCAAAAATAGTTATGTTGAAGTTTTACCCTCAGAATGTGACCTGTTTGCAAATAGGGTGGTTGCCATTGTAATTAGTCAAGATGCCATTGTAATTCATCATTACTCCAATATGATTCCTGTCTGCACAAGGAATTGGCCAGAGAGAAGTCAGAGAGACAGGGAGAGGTCAGAGACATGCACATCCTACACTTTCCAAAGGCAGCAAGGCTCTGCTGACGATTTGATTTTCGACTTGTAGCTTCTGAAAACTGTGAGACAAGAAATGTATGTTGTTTCACTCTACAATTTATGATACCTTTTCCCTGGCAGCCCTAAGAAACAATTTATAAGGTGCTTTCTGTATATGTAATGTTTTCACATTTGATTATTAGAGATATGAAAATTGTACTACTTACCAAGAGCAACTAAGTCATGAAAAAATTATAGAAAGTAAAGTCTTGTTTAGATTCTGAGCCCAGTCTTCTTTGAACTATTAATGTAAAACTGTATCACAAAAAAAGGGACTTGTGGATTTGACTAAATATGTAACCATGATTTATGTAGGTAATTTTCTTAGGCTTTTCAATAAAAGAAGTTTGTCAATTTTGGATTACCCATGTTCTGGTCCTTGATTATATGTCTACAAAACAAAAAATAAATAAATAACAAAACCAAAATCAACTCATGGGTGAACAGGGTAATGCTAATTTTTCCTTCCTATTTATTGTCAAATGTAAAAGGAACAACATGGATGGAGTGCTTCATACCACCTGTTCTTGCTCTGTGCATAAAATCATGGCCAACACAAATGAAGTTCTCAATGAACTTCTGTGAATGAAATAGATGCCCTATCCTGTCACCCCTGCACCTGCCTGGCTTTAAAAAAAGGCAATAATGAATTCTTTTTAAATGCTTTGAAAATAGGGCAGATGCAATTCAAAAGAAAATGAGCAGACACAAGAATGAATAAATGGCATGTCTATGACTCTTTTTTTGAAAGGCACATTTAAAAATGGAATATGATATCTCTTCTGCTATATATCAGTGGATTCTAGTTATATGGATGAAAGGAAAATAAAACGAGTGCTACTGGAGGAAATGGAAACACATTTATGTGGGAGTTTATAGACACAAAATGTGTCTATAGCTGTTGTCATATCTTTTAATAAACTAAGTCAATTTGTATCCACATTTTACCAGCATGTCATTGAACATAAAAAGCAATAGACATATGTCATGAAGGATGTCTACTTCCCAGAGCTGCTATTATGAGTATAAGGCAGAACATTCTCCAGGTCATAGAGGTATTGATTCTGGGATAATCATCGTGGCTGGTGCTCACCAATTAGAAATCTTACCTTATAATAGACAAATATGCAAATTGACCGCACCTTCGCTATGCCCAAGCCACGCCCACCAACCACGCCCACCAGGAAACCGTTGCAGGGAAGCACCTGCTCCCATCACAGGAGCCAGCCGAACCCGCTCCTGCGATCGGGTCGCAGGGACGCTGGGGTGCGGGCGCCAGCCGGGTACGTGCTCTGATCGCAGGAGCGAGCCGACCTGGGGGGTCGGCTCGCTCCTGTGATCGGGTTGCAGGGACGCTGGGGTGCGGCGGAGCCCAAGGCCCGGGAAGCCACCAGGGGCTTTCCGGACCTTGGGCGCCAGCCGGGTGCCTGCTCCGATCGCAGGGACGCTGGGGTGCGGCGGAGCCCAAGGCCCGGGAAGCCGCCAGGGGCTTTCCGGGCCTTGGGCGCCAGCCGGGTGCCTGCGATCGGGTCACAGGGACACTAGGGTGCAGTTTTCACCTGCACCAGTTTTCTGCCGGCACCGGGACCCTGAAAGAAGGTAGAAGGCGGTGGCCACAGCCAAGGCCTGGGTCCCCGGTGCCGGCAGAAAACTGGTGCAGGCAGCCAGGTGAATGAAGGTCTATTGCACAAATCTTCGTGCAAACGGGCTACTAGTATTTTCATATGCAAACTTCTAGCATATATTCAATATTTGCAATTGGAGCACCCATGACTGCTCAACTGAAAGGGGAACTCTATTTCACATTGATCTAATATCACTAATTAAGCATATGTAGAAAAGGCGTAAATAGAAAAGACACTTGAAGAAAAGCTCCGGTTGCCCTTTTCTTCCTCAGTAGGTTTTACTCTATGCCCTCAGTATTACAAAAAAATAACTGAGCAGAACATCGATTGTAAGACATTGTCATGATGTTGCCTATGTGCAGTGGCAAGCCAGGAAATTTTCATTTCATACACCATTTGAGCCTGGCTGCAGTGATTTCACAAAAATCAGCAGGCTTTGAAAAGTTAATGATAAAGAAAATCATTTGTTTTTGTTATTTTGAGAAAGTACTTCAGTTTTTAAAACTGGAACCTGTGGAGGTTGGTTAGCAAAAATTTATTTCATTTTATTTGGAAGTAATGATATTTATGTCACAGTTAGAAGAAAAAGCACCACTAAAATAATAATATCACAATGGAAACTTCATCAAGAGTTGTATCAGTAAACAAAAAGACATAATATATAACAATACGCATCCTACCTATAAATAACATTAAATATAACCTATTTATAGTCATGTCAGACAATGGCCATTTATTTTCTTCAAATAATTATATAACATTGCTATCAAGATTATTTATTTATTTATCTACCGATTCATCTGAAACATGTTTATTAATATATTTTTTCAGCAATAGAAATATTTGAATAAAAACACTAACGTAGCTGTAATTTGTAGTTATGTTAGTTAATGATTAATGTCCTTGGAGATTGTTTCCATATCACATTGAAGAAAAGTTTTTGTTGTTACCATTGTTTTTAATTATAAGGCAATAGAAAAATGATGTAAAAACCCTGTTTTGACATGCTAAGTTTGACTTTGGTACTGAAATTGTCAATTGGATATAGACAGTTTTATCTCCTAAATAGATCTTTTAAAAATTATCTGTGCCACTGTCTTGTCACTTTTGATACAGCTTCCTAACTAATGTTCCTGCCCCATTTTCTTTTTTTCTCCTGACCTCCCCACCTAAGGTTTTCAGAGGCATTATTCTTTAAAGAAAAATATTTTTTCCCAAACTTGAGACTTGTATTAGCCCCAGGTTTCCTATAGAAACGTTACACACATAAGTGTGTAACTCCTTATGTGTCCTAGGTTTTCCTAGCCAAGCCATTCAGTTTCATCTTCCACCATTCCTGCTTCTTACAACACTACATTCACCAAGTCCTTTAGGCTCTTCAAACATCCTAATATATAAAAAGTCAGGGAACAACCAGATGGACAACCGAACACAGGATGCATGGGGCGACCAGGTCGGCAGTTGGGGGTGACCAGGCTGGCAGGGGGCAGGGGAGTTGGGGGTGACCAGGCTGGTGGGGCGCGCAGTTAGGGACAACCAGGCCAGCGGGGGGGCAGTTGGGGGCGACCAGGTCAGCAGGCAGAGGCAGTTAGAGGTGATCAGGCTGGCAGGGGGTGCAGTTAGGAGCAATCAGGCAGGCAGGCAGGTGAGCAGTTAAGAGCCAGTGGTCCCGGATTGTGATATGGATGTCTGATTGCAGTCGAACATCCCCTGAGGGGTCCCAGATTGGAAAGGGTGCAGGCTGGGCTGAGGCTCCCCCCTCCCCCATTCACGAATTTCATGCACTGAGCCTCTAGTCTACATTATAAAAGGCCAGGGGCCATCATGACCTAAATGACCAGATGGACAACCAGTCACCAGGAAGTGCATGGAGCACCTCTTGTTCCCTCCCCTGTGGCCCACAGGCTCCTATCACAGCAAGGCTGGTGGCCAGCGGGCGTGCAGGGAGGTAGGGGGGTGGGCGGAGCGAGGCGGGCACAATGGCTGTGGATCAGGCCTAGAGATAGGCTTGGAGATGCTGACTGACATAGGAACCGACCAATCAGAATCAAATCTGGGGAAGTGCAAAGGCAGAACCTAAGGTGGGGGCTGAGGAGGGCTTTTAAGGGCAACAGCTATTTGGTGTAAGGTGTAAGAAAGTGGTCCAATTTTTTAATGACTGGTTTGGCAGTATAGTGCATATGGCTGGCTATCCATCCAGATATAGGGATTATGTATTTTTGTCTGCCAAGAGCATCTCCTCCTGCTGAAAAAGGCTTTTGCCCCCCATTTAAGCAATCCTATCCTATATAATTTATCTATACTAATAAAAGGGTAATATGCTAATTAGTCCAGGTCGACCAGCCATCTTCCAGACAAAGCCATGTGGTGAGGGCCAAGGCAGAGGCAGTTAGGGGTGATTAAGCTGACAGGTGAGGGCAGTTGGGTGTGAGATCAGGCAGGGTAGGGCCATGGAGGACAAGATCAGGCAGGCAGGGGAAGGCAGTTGGGAGCGACCAGGCCTGCAGAGGAGGGCAGTTGGGGGTGATCAGGCCAGCAGGGGAGGGCAGTTGGGGGCAATCAGGCCAGCACGGGAGCAGTTAAGGGTGATCGGGCAGGCAGGCAGAGGTGATTAGGGGCAATCAGGCAGGCAGGCAGAGGCAGTTAGGTCTGATCAGGCAGACAGGCAGAGAGGTTAGGGGTGGTTAGGCAGGCAGGCAGGCAGGCAGAGGAGATAGGGGTGGGCACACAGAGTGATCAGGCAGGCAGACAGTGAGCGATTAGGAACCAGCAGTCCCAGATTGTGAGAGGGATGTCCAACTGCCGGTTTAGTCCCGATCCCACAGGACATCCCCCAAGGGTCCCTTATTGGAGAGGGTGCAGGCTGGGCTGAGGGAACCTTCCCATGCATAAATTTCATGCACTGGGCATCTAGTATACACAAAAGCTCTCAATACTGCATTTCTTCACTCTATTCCTATACATAGGCTTTCATTTCTCTTTAGAATTTTACCTGTTTCCACACTCTCCCCAACCCTCCACTTTGTGAAGTTCCTTGCCATTATTTAAGACCCAGTTCAAATGCAAGGTCCTTTGTGAAATATTCTTAAAAACTCCAATGGGATGCATTCCCCATTCTGCTTCTAATTAAGTTTTGCATCTATTTCTAAAAATATCTTTGAAATGTTAGTTTTTCTTCTCTATTAGTGGTACTGCCATATTTTACTTTGTATCTAAGTACAGCATTAAAGATGAAATCCATAAAAGGGATTTCTCCTTTATCTAACTAAACAAGTTCCGTATTCATTTAATGACATTCCAAAATCCATTTTATTTCATCCTTCTTGTATTTTTCTATCACTAAAACAGTTGTAATAATAATTGTATCTGTTGCACATACATTTCATGGTTGATCTTTTGTTTTTCAATGTTAATTAAGTTGTATATGCATTTGATATAAGACAATTGATGTTTCCAAATATGCAACTGTATTTATAACAGATGAATGTTACTAAATTGATTTTCCCATTAAGTAGATTGACAGTTTGGCAATGGAACACTTTTTTTTTTTTAATCTAAAAGATCATTATAATTTTATATTTATAGATTAGAAAAATAATAAACAGAAACATAAAGTTATAAGGAATTCTGATACTTCAAGAATAATAAGAAAATTGAAAACAATAATGTTTTAAAATAGAATTGGTAAAAAGAAATACTCCAACTCTTTATCTCCTTAATAACATTTGCTTCTGTAATTTTTTTACTGCAAAATAATAAATGAAGTCATTTCTCTACTTATTACTGAGATGTTGTAAAGTATCCTATCTAATAAAAATGGAATATGCTAATTGACCCTCATGCCATTGCAAAGATGGTGGAGCCCACAGCCAATAAGGAGGGAATATGCTAATTGACTGCCCTGCTCTCAAAGATGGCTGCGCCCACAGCGAATAAGGAGGGAATATTCTAATTGACTGTCCCACCCTCAAAGATGGTGGTGCCCACAGCATCAAGATGGTGGTGCCCAGTCCCCTCAGCCCTGCTCTGCGCACCTGCCTCCAGAGTCCCCCAGTCCCCTTAGCCCCCCAGCCACTCAGAGCCAGCCCGAGGTGCAGGCAAGCCTTGGATGGTGGCTGCCCAGCCACTCAGGGCTGACCCGAGGTGCAGGCAAGTCTTGGATGGCAGCTGCCAAGCCGCTCAGGGCCGCCCAAGGTTCAGGTAACCAGGGCTGGCTGAGGCTTGCGCTGCTGGCAGTGGCAGCTGCAGAGATGTGATGGGGCATTGCCTCCAGCCCCTGAGGGCTCCTGGACTGTGAGAGGGGGCAGGCCGGGGTGAGGGTCTCCCCCTCCAGTGCATGAATTTTCATGCACTGGGCCTCTAGTAAAATATAAAAGAGTAATGGACCCTCCACTCAGAAGGTGAAGTCTTTTATATCAATTTTAAAATACACATTAAATAGTAGAGTTTTTTGTAATTGGTAAAACTTTATTCAGTCATTCCAGATTCTTTATCTCAGCATTTTTCTGTGAATAAAAATATGAATAAAACAAATGCTTATTGATGGCATACTATGTGTTAGGATGAGAAGTGTGAAACATAGAGATCAATGAAAATGGGTGTGTAGCCCTTATCCTCATGGAGGGCAAAATTGATCTGAGGGCAACAGATATTGATTTTAAAAAATAAACACTATCACATACATGTAATATTTTGAAGGGTAACTACTCTAAATGAAATTGCCATAGAATTGAGAAGATGGAGTTGGCATGAGCTAAACTAATTTGATTTATTAACTAAGAGAAGCCATACAAAAAATATGAGTTTCAAATCAATAGCCCAAAGAAAACATGGAGCCAAGGTAATGCATTTGTTCCAGATTTTCCAGATTTCAGAAATAGCAAGCTGAAAAACATACCTTGCCAAATTTGACTACTTAAAATCAGCTTTTATAATATATTTACCTATGCTCTCTTTCTGGAACTCTTATAACTTGAATACTGGACCTTCTAAAGTGATTCTTTATGCCTCTTTTTTTCTCTTATAATGCATCCTCTCCTCTCATCTCCTGTCCTCTCCTCTCCTCTTCTCTCCTTTTTTCTCCTCTTTTTTCCTCTCTCCTTTCCTCTTTTCCCTCACTTCTTTTCTGTTATATTTTCTTGACTTTATTTCTCCAATTTTCTTATGGCTTATTTTTAATCTAACAATTGTATTTATAATTTATTGAAACTCTTTTTAATACCAAATTATTTGTTTTAAGTCCTTTTGATATGTATGGTTGTCATACTCTAACACTGTACTAAGAAACAGTATAGTGGGTGCTATGGAGGAGTTAGGAAAGATTATTAACTGAATTTTCCACAAGATAATTGAATAAAAAATTATCTTGTGGAAAATTCAGTTAATAATCTTATTTTCTCATCACATAGATATCTGCAGAATGATCTAGATATAAATGATGAAGATAATTGCTGGTAAAATAAATATTTCCTGGACCGTAAGTAGTTATTAAAATGCAGAAAAAAAGCTGTCTTTATCAAAAAGATTGGATATTATTATGGTCATAGTGAAATTATTCATTTTTCAATATCAGAAAATAAACTAGTTTCAAAATATTTTGTTGTAGCTGAAGCTTTATATACTTATTAGCGTTCCCGTTGCAGGAAAAATCCTGCAATAGGGTTTCCTGCTGCATTCTACCCTGCCCTGCCTGCTCTCCTCCCTTGTCCCCCGGGCCGCCTTCTCCGCCAGCCTGCCTGCTTTGCCCTTCTCCCCCGGCCCTGCCTCCACTCCTCCCTTCTCCTCCCCCCAGCTTGCTTGCTTCTCCGCAGCTTTGCTCCCTTCTGCAGCTCTTGGCTTCTTTCTATGCTGTCTTGATATGCAAATTAGCCGCCATCTTTGTTGGGGTAATTTGCATATTCATCCTGATTGGTTGGTGGGTGTGACTTGGCTGGTGGGCGTGGTTTGGGCATAGCGAAGGTGTGGTCAATTTGCATATTTGTCTATTATTAGATAGGATGGGAAACAGGTATTCTTTATCACAAGGTACTAGGTCTGTGTGATGCAGTTTTATCATATTAACTACAACGGGTAAGTTTTTCCCAAGTTGATAGCTGTTGTTTATTTTGTTTGTTCTTGTTTTGTTTTTTTCATTTTAATCTGTGGTTATTTTTAACACAGTGTTTGCCATGAAACACTAAATTATTATCAATTATAATGATTAATCACAGTGTAACAAATTCATGCTTTGCTCCAGATAAAAAAATAAGGCAGTAATTTATGTTTATATCCACATGTAGACTACACTAAGGCTATAAATGGCTAGCTGATACAACTTGGGGGTAGCGGGGGGAGGAATACTGTTCTTGAGTACCAGCCAACTTCTTTTCAGCTGCCCATCACTCTCAACCCAAAATGTTCATTCAACTATCAAATGTCCTGAAAATACCATTTCTACTTTTCTGCTTTTAAGGATTTGACTATTCTTAAAAAGTAATAATTTGCTTTCCTATTTTTCTAACAATATTTTACCTGAGGGAAACATAGTAAGTAATATGGATGCAATTAGACTCAGCTGAGGGTCAACTATTCATATCAGAAGTTCAATGACTACATAACACATTTGGATCTCTTAATATGTGCATAAAATACTTATTTAATTGAAAGGAATGTATTATTTTTATACTCTATGCTCTTCTATATATATATATAAAAGCCTAAGTGGCCATTACAACCAGTTGCCCAAATGATCAGTCGACCAGTTGCTATGACCAGCACTGACAACAAAGGGGCAGATGCTCAACACAGGAGCTGCCCCCTGGTGGTCAGTGTGCTCCCACAGCCAACCTCCCTTGGCTGGCTAACTTCCTGTGGTCCCTCCCCTGGGGATGGCCAGCCCAAATCGGCCCCAATTGCCAGCCATGTTGAGGGACCCCACCCATGCATGAATTCATACAACGGGCCTCTAGTTTACTTATATTTTGCTATGTATTTAATTTGTTCCTTACAAATGGTATTTTCATGAAGAATATATAATTGTTTTATTAAGAATAAACTTATTTCATACTTGCTATAAAATGATAGAGTATGAAAAACATGCACTTTCATCTCTAGAGTTGTACCCATTTCTATTTTGATGACTTTGGCAGGCTTTTAATGAGACTCAATAAATAACAAATAAGGGCACTTTCAGAAAAATATGAATTCATAAGATGACTAGTTTTTAAAAGGGCAAAATTATGTTAACTTTAATAATGCAATTAAAATAAAAAGAAAGATTTAAATAATTAAGTCAAAGGACCAGAATTGTTACACTAAGAAACATAGTCCAATAATGTTGATGATGATGAAAACAGTATTTTAAGTAGTCAGTATGCAGGGCATGTAAGATGACTCATTAGGCAGAGGAAATTATTACTTCCCTTTAAAGAATTACTTTTTACAAAAATGAAAATGTTGATTAGTGTACCCCAGAATGGTTGGTCTATAAAATTATAAAATTAATGAATGTATGAAATGATTAATTTCACACATAAATATCTGTGAAAAGAATTTAATTGTTTCATAGATTAAAAGTTATTTAATTTACATGCAGGATAAAATATTACATCTGAAATAATAAGCTTTTGATAGTATTTGTTCTTGTCAATTTTATAGCAATAATTATAATAATCTTATGGATTTTCAGAAATTATGGGGAGGGAAATCACACAATACATATAAACAAATGCTTATTAAAATAATTTTTGTACATTTTATCTATATGTGAAAATTTTTTGAGGTCTACCTGGTCAAAAGTTTGGGTAAGTTATCCCAATTTCTACTATCTATATATATAAAAGCCCAAGCGAACATTATGACGGAACGACTGAAACGACCAATTGCTATGACGTGCAGTGACCACCAGAGGGCAGATGAACCCCTGGTGGTCAGTGCAATCCCACAGTGGGAGCGCCACTAAGCCAGAACCTGGGCTCATGGCTGGCTAGAATAGTGGCGGTGGCAGGAGCCACTCCCACCTCCACGGCAGCCCTAAGGAGCAGCAAGCCAATTGGTAAGGAGCAAGCCAAGTGGTAAGGAGCAAGTGAGGGGTCCTGGATTGAGAGAGGGATGCCTGACTGCCGGTTTAGGCCCAATCTAAACTGGCAGTTGGACATCCCTGAGGTGTCCTGGATTGCGAGAGGGCACAGGCCGGGCTGAGGGATGCTCCCCCATGCACGAATTTTGTGCATAGGGCCTCTAGTAGAATTATATTAGGAGAAAGATAATGAAACATGCTGATCATATTTACCTACATTGTATAGATTATAGCAAAAAATATAGAATAGTTCATTAAATAAATTTAGTAAGTCATATGAATTTTATTCATAATATACCACAGCATACAATATAAAACAATGCTTACCAGAATGCAAGGCCTTTAATGTAATATGTTGTAATGAACATATTTAGCTTAAAATAATGTGTAATCATGTATACTTTCTTATATAGGGTATCCCAAAAAAATGTATGCACACTTGACTGCCATTATTAATTCAAATGGGTTAAATCTGAAAAGAAATCAACATTAATTGAGCTATCAGCTGTTAAAGTGCATAGACATTTGGGGGCGGGGGGGCGGGGTGGGAACACCCTGTAGTTAATGTCAAATCCAGGGTCAGGATTTTGTGTCATAGCATCTATACTAGTACAAGTTCAATAACTGCAAAAATAATCTTGAAATGTTGGAAACACTATTAGCTATTGAAGCACACATTTATGTTTTGACAAATTAAAGTCCTTTAGTTTGCACTGTAAAATAGGATTAAAAATTTTTATCTCATAGAGGGGATATAAAGTACATTAAGAAAATGGCTTGAGGAGTTGCCTAAATATATATATATATATATATATATATATATATATATATATATATATTAGAGCTATTATCTATCTATTGAATACAGGTGTTGGAAAATGTTAGTTTACAGTTTTGAGTATGCAAAACACAGTTTATTCTTGTATTATTATTGTCATGTATTATTTTCCATACAAACAATTGTAAACCTATTTTTGCCTACCCCTTATATAGAACTCTCTTTATGTATATATTTATATATCTATTTTTTCTACATTTATATACACTACATATATAATATATATTATATATAGAGGTAGATGGTTTATATATATATGTGTACAATAATAATAGTAGTTATTATAGCTATTGTGATTATTATTTTTTTACCATCTGAGTGTTCAAAAATCTATCTGGCTGAGTGGTTCCTAGGTTCCCATGAGATAAATTTTGAGATAACTGGGTATTTCTTGAGTGCCCTTCTCATTAGACCCTAGCTTATTTAGCTGCAAATCTTTCTGCAACCTGATGACTGAATAGCTTGTGCTCAGTCTGATACTATCCTATCATGCCCTTGTGGGAATTTGACCAATTTCTATCTACTCATTAGTTATGAACAGCTATAGCATAAAATTGTGAAATCTATAAAGGCACTATAGATCATGTTTCTTTTTATCCATTGTGTAAAATAAAACAAAAACCTAAAGACCTTTTCTTATAAGCTTAAGCAAATAATAAATCATGAAATAATTCTCATAGTTTGAACATGGTAGCAATATAGATGAAACAAATTCAAATTTCTGACTGATCATACAGGTTTCCAGTGTATATTTCTATGATACATGATCTGCATATTGCATTGCATGTCCGCCACTCAAAGTCAAATCACTTTCATCACCATATATTTTGCTCCATTTACCCTTTGCTATAACCTCACCCTCCTTCCCTCTGATAACCACCATCCTGTTGTCTGTGTCTATGAGTTTCAGTTTTCTATTCACATATGGGTGAAAACATATGTTTTTTAGCTTTTTCTGACTGACTTATTTGGCTAACATAATATTCTCAAGGTTCATCCATTTTGTCACCAGTGGCAGTATTTCATTTTTTCTTAAGTCTGAGTAGTATTCCACGGTATATATGTACCACATCTTTATCCAATCTTTTACTGAAGGACACTTTAGTTGTCTCCATGTCTTGGCCACCATGATTAGTGCTGCAATGACCATGGAGTGCATATATCTTTGTGAATAAATGTTTTCAAGTTATTTGGGATTCGTGGGTCATATGGTAACTTTATCCTTAACTTTATGAAGAACTTCAATACTTTTTTGCCATAGTGGGTATATCAGGTTACATTCCCATCAGCAGTGAATGAAGGATCCTTTTTCTCCCCTACCTTTCCAATACTGGTTACTATTTGTTTTGTTACTAATAGCCATTCTAACAGAGGTGAGGAGGTATCTCATTGTAGTTTTGATTTGCATTTCCCTAATAGCTAGTGAAGCTGAGCATGTTTTAGTATATCTATTGGCCATTTGTACGTCTTCTTGGGAGAAGTGTCAGTCCAGGTTCTCTGTCCACTTTTTAATAGATTTTGTTTGCTTGGTGTTGAGTTGTATGAGTTCTTTATATATTTTGGATACTAAACCCTTGTTGGAGCTGTTATTTGCAAATATCATCTCCCATTGGGTTGGTTGCTTTTTTGTTTTGTCGGCAGTTTATTTTGCTGTGCAGAAGCCTTTTAGTTTGATATAATCTCATTCATTTATTTTTGCCTTATTTCCCTGCCTTTGGGGTCAAATTCATAAAAATCTTCTCGAAGACCAAGGTCCATTAGTTAGTACCTATATTTTTTTCTCAGTAGCTTATTATTTCAGGCTTTATATTTAGGTCATAATCCATTTTAAATTAATGATTAAATACAATAAAATGGGTATAGAAAATACCTCAACATAATATAGGCCATATAATACCAAACTCAATGGTGAAAAACTGAAAGCTTTCCTTCTAACATCAGGAACAGGACAAAGATGTCCACTCTCACCACTTTTATTCAACACAGTCTGGAAGTCCTAGCCAGAACAATCAGGCAAAAGAAAGAAAAGAAAAAAAATGAAGAAGTGAAAGTAACACATTTTGCAGATACAGAAAAACCTAAAGACTCTACCAAAAATTTTTTGAAACAATGAACAATTATAGGAAAGTTGCAGAATAGAAAATCAATGTGCAAAAATCTATGGCTTTCCTATACTAACAATGCAATTTCATAAAAAGAAATGAAAAAAAAACAACACAAACAAAAATATTTTACAATTTCATAAAAAGAATAAAACACCCAGGAGTAAACTTAACAAAGGATGCAAAGGACCTATATACTG
This sequence comes from Eptesicus fuscus, assembly GCF_027574615.1. NCBI lineage: Eukaryota > Metazoa > Chordata > Mammalia > Chiroptera > Vespertilionidae > Eptesicus > Eptesicus fuscus. Next base: position 81,039,001 of record NC_072474.1, on the reverse strand, counting down.
AAAACTACAAAGCATTATTAAAGAGATTGAAAAAGACACAATAAAATGGAATGACATTCTTTGTGCATGGATTGGAAGAATCAAGTTGAAAATGGCCATATTACCCAAAGCAATATTCAGATTTAGTGCAATCCCCATCAAAATCCCAATGTCATTTTTTAAAGAAATAGAACAACAACATAAAAAATCACCAGGTTTGTATGGAACCACAAAAGATCCCAAATAGCCAAAGTAATCTTGAGGAAAAAAGATCAAAGCCGGAGGTATCACACTACTTGACTTCAAATTACACTACAGAGCAATACTAATCAAAACAGCATGGTACTGGCAGAAAAACAGACACACAGACCAATGAAACAGAATTGAGAGCCCAGAAATAAAACCATATGTGTATGGGCAAATATATATTTTTTTTTGACAAAGAAGCCAAAAACACACAATGAGGGTCGGGGTGCGGGGGAGCCTCTCCAATAAATGGTGCGGGGAAAATTGGAAAGCCACATGCAAAGGAATGAAACTAGACCACCGTTTTTCCACATGTATAGATTGTTGTTTTAATACAATGCTCACTCCACATTCACATATAACATTCAACTTATTAACATAGTATCTGATGAATGAGAGTAGGACTTTCCTCAACTGCTAACATTTCACAAAACTTTCTAATGATCAGGCAGAATACTTTTTTCCACTAATTTTAAATTTGTAATGATCATTTCCCTCCTAATACTTAGCAAAGCAGCTGTTTTGCCTTGAGCCCGAGGCTTATTCCAAGTTTAAAATGTTAATGTTGTTGAGTCATGTGCAAAATAATTAAGTATCTCCAATTTCCAAATTAAAAGATCTTGGCAGCTCTCACTCACTAAATAAACTTAGGTAGAAAGAGACTTATAACACTTATAATGTCAGATGGAAGAAAAGGAATTCAACCACTTCTCTTTCTCTACTTTGCGACCTCCCTAAACGGCCTACAATACTAAGGAACCTTTTAAAATCTACAATTAGTGGAATTTGATTGGAGTGATTGGTCTAGATACGTGGTCGGCAAACTGCGGCTCTTTGGCCCTTTGAGTGTGGCTCTTCCACAAAATATGACGGCCTGGGTGAGTCTATTTTGAAGAAGTGTCGTTAGAAGAAGTTTAAGTTTAAAAAATTTGGCTCTCAAAAGAAATTTCAATCGTTGTACTGTTGATATTTGGCTCTGTTGACTAATGAGTGTGCCGACCACTTCTAGATGCTTGGTTTTTAAGCTAACAAAATTAAATCACTGAGCAAGATGAAAAGAATGATAAGTATAAAAAACACTGTGTAATACCAAAGTGAGATAAGTGATATTGTAAAAACAAGTAAGATAGTATTTCAATTATTTAAAGATTACTATAATTTTCACATAATTCCTCTCATTATCAGGAAAATAAATCTCCAGGCTTTGTCAAACGTATCTTATCTTTGTGGTATCTTTGACTCGTTATTTTTAATTATAAAATTTTAAATTTTGTCATGCTTATTTATGAATTGTAACACCTATATGCATTTGTATAACCAACTAGCACAATTAAAATATAAAACTGATCATATCACCCCCAAAACCTTCCTTGTGTTATCTTTTGAAAATCACATCTCCCCCATCCAAAAACCCAGGCAAAGACTGATAGCTGTGTTGTTTAGGGAATGTCCTAAAATATATCTTATAAGACTCAGTAGGCTGTCTTGAAGATAAATCCATGTAGTTGCATCTATCAATAGTTTATTCTTTTTTGCTGAATAGTATTCCATTATATGTACATCTATGACATTGCTTATCTATCATTTGTGGAAGGGCCTTGGAGTTTCTGGGTTTGAATGATTGTGAATAGACTCTCAATAAAGATTCAAGGACAGTTTGTATATGAACATGCAATTTCATTTCTTTAGGGAAAATAACAGGAGTGGTATTATGTCACCTGGTTAAGAAAAAAATTCCTGGATAATCCCAAGAGTAAAATGGAATGACAGAGACATACTTAGAAAAGAAATGAGAAAAATTGTGAATAAAATTTCTGAAGTCATATGTTTCTAGTGAAGAATGAAATAAATAAAAAAAAGACATTTGAAATGCCATAGCACCTAACACATGGAAATACTTAAAAAATATTAGTTTCTACTGACACATAATACAAGGTATCAGTGTTAACAAAAGCTATTAAATCAAAGGCTATTAAAACAAAGGCTACATCCTAAATTCTCATCAGTTTGCTAGGATCGCCATAACAAAAGTACCACCAACTGGTTGGCTAGAAACAACAGACATTTTTCCTTTCAGTTTTGGAGGCTAGACATTTGACATCAATGTATTTGTAGGACCATCCTCCTTCTGAAACCTCTTTCTAGCTTCTGGTTTTCTGGTGATCTTGATATAGACCTGAAAGTTCCAATCCTCCAGTCACTTGGTTCTCCACTGGCAACTAGCCCCTATCCTAGATGCTTCTCAAAAGTAACTTTATCAATATAACAAAATACACCTTTATTGTCCTCCTCACTTAGGAAATGCTAAGGGTTTGTTTTGAGGAGCTCTGTGCTAAATATGCATGTGCTGTTCTAGATCACAACATTACAAACACCCAGGGAGAAGAGGCTCTAGAAGGCTTCACAGAAGAGTCATGTACACTGGGGGAGTGTGGTCATGCTGGAGAAGTAGCTAATAGGTGAGGAGGGAAGCTGGGGAGTAGACGGCATTGCTGGCCAAAGCTCAGCCTGGAAAGGCTTGAAGGGTTGGTAAGAACCTGGAGAGACATTCCAGAGAACAAAGCACAGGCCCAACCAGGGGAGGGTCAGAGAGCAGAGTGGGTAACAAAAAAAAAAAAAAAAATCAAAATATCTCTAAAGCAATTTAAAAAATATCGCTATGATACATTCAGTATCCCCTATGCATATTTTAAACTTTATTTGCTTTCTGACAAATGGGGGATTCTGATGGCTACCATTCTGAGGTTCCCTAGAGCGGTTTAGATTAAAACACATTGGAGACTCTATATTCTATAAATTCAATATTTTCCAAGGTACATTTTGGCAAAAAAATCTAATATTAAATATCCTTGTTTTAGAAAACTGTACAGTCATTGTATTAATATATACATTTTATTATTAAATTCAAGTTTTTTTTCCTACTGAATAGTTCAAGAGAGTTCTCACATTCTTACATATATTTCACATCTTCCATTCTGTTGCAATGAAATGTACAAAGTATTGTCCTACTGCATATTCTAATAATGCAGCAGCACATACAATGTGTTTGAGAATGTATTTGTTGGTATGTGCTCATTTTATAAAAGGACAGCCTTTCATGATCACGATGCTTTTTAAATAAATTTTACCAGAATCTTGAATGGCTGTAGGAAACTTGGCCATGGTCGTGCTATTGAGGTCAACAATACCAGTGAATGAACCGTCCGGTTGGAACAGAGGCCCAGGCCCACTCCCTGCGCATCAGCACCTTCTGAGAAGGCTTTCTCACCACTCACATTTGCATGATAAATTGATGGGCTCTGGCTCCGCCAGCTTGATTGAACACATTGCGTTTTGCTAAGAACAGCACTGTCAGGGAGCACAGTCAGCATCCATATACATCTGGGAAAACTGCAACTGCTAGAATTGTGCTATGGGACTGAAGATAAGAAAAGCTTTGTCAGCTGTCAGTTAGACATTTCTCCTACTATCTATTTTATAGGTGATAAATGAAAAATGTGGTCAATATTCAACACTGTATTTCATATATTACTCTTTGGACTCGGAAGGCGCCGGAAGAAAAGAGAAATATCAAGAAAAGGCACAGGGATAGAAATGGTTGCTTTTAGTTCTAATAATTGAGAAGACCAGAAAGAAAAGGAATTATAAGCATACAAATTGGGACTGAGAAAGCAGCTGGAGCTTGGTTGGCAGAGAGCAATGTTATACGGAAATGATTCACTTTAGAAAAGATCACTAGTTCCTCTGTTACCTGCAAAAAAACAAGCGGGGTAGTTCCGAACAGTGTGTGTGTGTGTGTGTGTGTGTGTGTGTGTGTGTGTGTGTGTGTTTCAATATCTAATATAACTGCATGATCTTAACCCAGTTCTGAAGAGTTCAGGGGTTGAGCCACAAGTAATTCTGTTTGAGAGTTAGTTGTACTCTATTATCCATATAATTTAGACAGAATTTTTTGTCAAAATAATTTAAAAATATTCACTTTACCTGTCAATTTAATTTTCAATTGTATAAACTACATTAAAACTACATTTTAAAAATCCAAAACCAGTGATAAAAGCATCTGGAATTGAGAACATAAACCTTTGTTAAAACGAATACAATAAAAATAAAATGAAAAGAAAATTGGCCAGGTATTTCCTTTGTCTATTCCTGAAAGGAGTCAGTTATCTTGACAGTGATAAAAAGAAATATGGTCTTACTGCAGAATTGGTAAGTGATTTTGAGTAGCTATTTAGCAGTCGGAAGTGGCCTTTGTGACACTGATAATTTTGTCCCTGGACATTTTAATGCAACTCATAAAGGAAATCTATCGTTAGACTGAAAGTATTTAGTACCGGTGACTAGTACTGACTTAGGATGAAATGGGATATGAGGATGGGGCAGGGCTCAGAAATATATAGAGACTAAGAAAACAAATTTCAAGTTTCAGGTGAGGTTCCAGGTTGTAGTTGGGTCAGAAGTGCCTAGTGTATGCTTGGTTATCAAATACAACAATTTATCTATAATAATGGTCTTTTAATATAGGCATCACAGATTGCTTTGCTCTTTATAATGTCTTATATTGTGGAATGACTATATTATATAACTGACAAATATATATGTTTCCCCAGTGTGCCCATGATGCTTCTGAAAAGAATGCACTCACTAATTATGAGCCCAGCGTGCTTATATTTGTATTCTCCTAGAACAAAGTTGTCATTTAAACCCATTGAATCCCACCCAGAAAACTCATAAAGGGAAACAGTTATAAATGTAGAGGGAAGGCACTATGCCAACTCATCAAAGTCAACATCACAGTATAGTTCTGTCAAAATCATGGACAGAAAAGGGAAAAGAAAATTGCTAGAAAGCCAAGTCAGTGAGTACATTAATGGCATCAAATCAAGAAAAAATATTGAAATTGACATAGTAGTGAAGACAAAGCAGAAAGAAAAGGAAAGCCCCTGGCCAAGGTACCCCAAAGTCAAACTGCATGAGACTAGGATAAGATCCTTTAGACTGGATCCAAAGACTGGCCCTGGGCCACTTCCTTCCCAGGGCATGTTTCTTTTGCAAACATATTCTGTCCATCTGTAAGTTTGTCTTACTATGCATTCATGCAAATAAATTTTTCTGGATTGGAGTCTTGCGTGTTATCCATGGCTGCTTAGGGGTAGTATGTTTTTATGAAGTAATGGCCTTATAGCTAAAAAACATTTGCAAACTCTTAAAGTGATCAGGAGCCATTATGAATGAAATGTTTACTTGAGGAAAGGTAATCACTATAATTATTAAAATTTCAAAACGTTTTTTCCACCTTTTTCTCTCTTCCTCTTCTCTACCTCTTCCTCTCTCTGTTGACTCATAATTCAAATTAACACATACTTTAAGATTCATGATCTCTCAGATGCTTCATTTCTGAAGTGATCTGTAGTGGATTTTATTCCTGCTGTGGAAGAAATACTCTGGCTTTTAAAGCCTTGCAGGAACAGGACACAAAGGAGAAACAAGCCTTCTCTTATTTAGGTAGGGTGGATCTTCAAAACTCACATAAACTCTAGCCCCACACACTGGGTTAGCAAATTATATAGTAGTTGGGGAAAATAGAAGACCCTATTTTTTTAATAAGAACATTTGCCTGGAATACCCCTTGGGATATATAGCTAATAAATAAAATAGTAATTGTCACTTTTTTTTCTAAACAGCCTTATAATTATTATTAGTCCCATTTGATAAATTTCACTACTGAGTTATATAGAGATTGATCATACAATATGGTATAGCTAGGATTTAGAGTCAGGCACTGGGTTTCTAAGCTTATTCTCTTAACCTCTATGCTCTGTTGTCCAACTTTCATTTTAATAACTTTTGGGTGTTTTTCGTTTTCCCAATATTTTTGCATGTATTACCAGTTTAAATACTTACAGAACCTTAAGTAATAGGTGATATTATTATTATTACCATTTGAACATAAGTAAACTAAGACATACATCTAGTATGCAATACGTATGAGGTACAAGCCAAGAGAGTTTGACTTCAGTCTTGATCACTTTAGCCTTTAGGAGACTGATACTTAACAGTGGAAATTAGTAAATGAACATATGATAACACATCTTCTATATACTTGGCATGGAAAATTGGAATTAAGTCACAGTTCCTCTCTTTAAGGAGCTCAAATTCTAGTAAAAACAATAATTATGGAGAACATATTTTTGGGAAAAGTGTTATATAGGAAAATCAGTCCTAAAATTTATATGAAACTCTAGAAGGATCTTTGATTAATGGTAGAATTTAGAGTTAGGAAAATATCTTAGCTAACATATACTTTTTACATTTCAAAGCACAGTAGTAGGTACCAAAAATCTTTAATTCCATTCCAAAATTACTTGGTTTAGTAGGAAACTTCTATGTATAATGGATACTTGATGTAAGTTCTTTGAGAGTAGAGAACATTGCATTATTATTTTTATTTAAAAAGAAAGATGAAGATAAAAATGATTTTTTTAATTAATATTTTTCACCAGAGATATGTTTATTGATTTTAGAAAGAGGAAGGGAGAGAGAAGAGAGTTAGAGAGTGAGCAAGAGAGAGAGAGCGAGAGAGAGGAGAGATTGATGTGATAGAGAAACATTGATCAATTGCCTTTCATAGGCATCCTAACTAGGATAGAAACTGCAACTTAGGTATGTACCCTGACTGGGAATTGAACCTGTACCTTTAGGTCAGTGGTCGGCAAACTCATTAGTCAACAGAGCCAAATATCAACAGTACAACGATTGAAATTTCTTTTGAGAGCCAAATTTTTTAAACTTAAACTTCTTCTAATGCCACTTCTTCAAAACAGACTCACCCAGGCCGTGGTATTTTGTGGAAGAGCCACACTTAAGGGGCCAAAGAGCCACATGTGGCTCGAGAGCCGCAGTTTGCCAACCACGGCTTTAGGTTTATGGGACAGGGAGGACATTCCAACCAACTGAGACCTGGCCAGGGAATTAAATTAATATTTAAAAAATTTGTTACTTATATGCTATTCTCCATCTTGTCATTTAAAGAAATGAGTTTATATCTTTATTTACTAAAGAAACAAATATATTTCCAAAATAATGTTTTAGTATCTCTAAGGACTATTATGCCTATGATAGTAGATTTTACTTGTTTTAGTGTTATTTTTTACTTGAAAATTCTTCAATTAAAAATAGTTCATTGCAATTAAAAAATAGTCAGTTGACTATAACCTCATGGATCTTGCTCTACTCAACTCAAATGACTTAAGAATTCCCTTAAAATTAGATGGACATCTAAAATTACTATTCATTCTTGTTTAAAATAAACAAAATATAAAGTTGACTTCAGAATCACAATTAAAAACTTGATTGTTTTATGATACTTTCAACTGGCAGTGATAATTGTTGGAGTTCACTGCTATAGGGCTAAAAAGCACTGAAGGGCTAGTTAGTTTGGATGTATTAGCTCAGATATTAATAATAAGTTGGAACTTGTATATTTGGAAAAACTTCCTCAGAAATTGGTACAAATTTCAGTGATTTCTGAAGCCATTACAATTTAAGAACTACCATCATTTGTTCCTCACAGGATATCACGTAAGTAAAAGGTTTCTCTGCATCTAGGGCTGGCTCTTCCAATTGACTGCATTTCTCTTTATTAACGTGGCTTATGTTTCTGTATTTAACATGTTAAAATGTTTACACAGTCTGCTTAGGCAAAGTTAAATTTTCCAAGAACCAATGAGAAAGAGCTAATATACATTTAAGGGCCTTTGGTGTTCCAGATGATTACCTTATTTTACTGCTAATCCCCAACAACCATGCTAAGTGAGAAACCCGAGAAGCAGAGAAATAAGTAGTGAGAGTCACTGGGGTTTTAATCCAAATCTCTGTGATTTCAATGTCTGTACATGATATGTTACTGCAACTCATGAAAAGAGTAACAATTTGTTTACTGCTGTTCTCAATTGAAATTATTAGCAAATAAATTCATTTCATAAAGCACCTTTACAGATTTCATGGAAATGTGAAAATTCTAACATATAGAGAGTACACACACACATTCACTTTTCAGATATATGTCAGTTCTGAGAAACACTGATTTTCTCAAACAAATTTATACTCTCTCTTTGGAATAATAAGCTATAAAAAGGGATATTAAATATTATATCAAGTAAATAAACACCAGTCTTAAAATATGAGTCTATATACAGAGAAACTGATTGCCCAAACTATGTGTTAAAAACTGGAAGTATATTGATGTAAGTTGTTGTGGATGCTTTGATGCTGGTGTATTGAAATATTTACATTCTATGAGCCCATAATGTTGATAAGTTACCTTACTTTCAGTCCTGCCTTTACCATAAATTATGCAATTAGAAAAGTCACTTAATATCCTTGAGCCTTAAATTAATCACCTATAAAACAAAATACTTGATTAGATTATTTGATGCCGATATTTGAAAAATCTCTGATTTTATTAGAATGATTACTAGTAGGTATCTCTAAACAAAACCTCGAAACAAAGCAAAAGTGATGAATACTGGTTTGAAACCATTTTCATATTTGCTTCATATTTATTATTTGGATTAAACATTCAGTTATAGAAGATTCTTAACAGAGGAGACCCTGATTCATCCTTGTGTATGACAATCACTGACTATCTTCAGGGAAGGGGATGGCCAGGAATAGGATCTCTGAATCTGTGAAAACTACTCTGGCCAAAAGTTTTCAAGGCATGTATGCACAAAAGACATATCCTTTTATGAGTAATTAGAATTTTAGTACATTATAGTAAAATGATAATGATGGCAAATTTAGATGCATTCAGGGATTAGGCAGATGATAAAGGGACCAAGTGAATAACATTTGTTAGTAGAAGGCCCGTGACAACCAGCAAATACATGGTCTATGAAGATATTAAAGAAAAATTTTAAAATCTTGTACCATTCAAATATACTTCATTTGTCATATTTATTTATTTTTTTCCCAAAGAGCTGTTCAATCACAACTCTTTCCTTATGTGGAACAATAAACTTGAGAACTTTCTGAATTGAGAGGGACCATAAGTGTTACTGCTGTAATTTGGTATTTAGGCATTGTGAAAATAGTCTACTCAATCTCTGTTCTAGACCTATAATATTGGGAGGTAGGAAGTGAGAATGAGAAAGAGAGAGAGAGAGAGAGAAAGAGAGAGAGAGAGAGAGAGAGAGAGAGAGAGAGAGAGAGAGAGAGAGAAGAAAATGAGCCTAAGACACAGAAGAAAAATAGACATAGAGAAAGCATTTTTCTACCCAAGTTATTATAAAACCCTACTACATCAGGGTATCCCCCCAAAAATGTATATATACTTTATCAGCTGATAGCTAATTTTTAAAATGAAATGTATTTTAATAAACACTCATTTATAATTATTCAAAGTGTGTGTGTATATTTTTGGGACACCCTATATATCTCTCACTAAAGATTTTACTCTGTTACTCCCCAAGGTTGTAGTGGATTCATGATAGACGTAATTTTTGACCCTTCTCACATACAAAAAAAAAATATGAACTCCTCTTAAATATTGACAGTCTCTGCAATTTTTTTGATCAATGGAATAGGCTAGAAGATATGCTATGCCAGTTTCTGGTTTCAGGTTTTAAGGCTGGCATTTTTCCTTTTCTGTCCCTTCAACCCTTGCTTTTGGAACTCCACTACTATTGCTGGTTGGGGTAGGGTAGCAGTAGAACACAAGAAGTTCTGTAGAGGCTCCCATTTGGAGAAGAACCAAGATTGCTCAGTGGCAGCCAAGATACCAGCTTACAACCTCCATCAGCCATGTGTGTGAGCCATGTTGGAAGTCAAACCTCCACCACATTTGAGCTTCCCCGGTAGACCTGTTTGACATATAGATAAGCCTTCACGCTGTCCAAAATGCATTTTCATGAATAAGGTAATTTTTTTTTATTTCAGCCACATTTTAACAGGAAAGTTTATAATGCAACTATCAATAAGAACCAAAATCTTACAAGGTAGAGAAAACTTATTCTTGCTTATTCTTATTTTGTTTTACTTTGACTCTATTCTAGAGGAAAGGGGGGTATAGAGAGAAATAGAGGTTCTATACAAAAGATTATGCCTCAAAAGAATAAATTTTCATTTATTTGTGCCTACCACAAAAACATCCACTGCTTGGGTCCTAACTTATTTTGTTTCCTTGAGGATTTCCTTGGGAATGTTCTTCATGAACATTAATGTTCCTTTTATGCTTAGGTCAGAAAGGAATACTGCTGAGCTCTCCCTATAGACTAGAGAAGTGTGGTGAGCTATAACTTCTTTATTTTTCTCTTATTCTTCCTCTTCCTCCTGCTCCTATTCCACTTCCTCCTCTTCTCCTTCTTCTAAATTTAAATTGGCTATGTGATTTTTTTTTTTTCTGATGCAATCGAGCCTATAAATTTGTCCCAGACACATTTAGTTTCTTTACACTCTAAAAGGCACATGGAAAGGCCTTGGGTTTTGGAATTACTTTAATATAGGTTTGATATTGTCTTGCATCATTTATTATTTTTGTGGCATTTGTCATTTACTTAAGGTGACCAGATTTTAACATTGGTAAAGCAGGACACCATTGACCGGGGTGGGGGGGGGGGGGCTGTTCTTGATTAAAAATTTGGTCTATATGGAGCAACAAAAATTTTCATAGAACGCAAAAATAGTATTGTAATATATTTTTTAAAATTTCAACATAAGTACAATTTACAAATATAATAAATAAAAAAATTATGTATAGTATTATTTTATTCTTTGGCATATTTCTCATTTGAGTGAATTTTTTTTTAGTAGATTGCTGTCGTTGTTTAAAAGGTCATGAATTTGCCGTAACGTAAGTCGTAAGTGTCACTTTCAAGGCCGGCGCTAGACTTTTTGCCGCCACTATAAAATATAAATAATACGAATACCGTCTGCTAAATTCAAGAAAATTTATGTATTTATGAAATAAATAAATAAATTACTTACCTAAATTATCTGAATAGCTGATTTGTAATGACATCACTTGTTTAACTAGCTTACTAGCACGCAGTACGATGTGTATCGTCTGAGAGACAGTTACAAAATGTTTTCGTCGTTGCCAATCCAAAAAATGCCATTGTTCATTAAGTCCAAACAATGGTGGTCGAATTCTAACAACTGATCAACAATGCGAACTTTGATAAGCAGTTCTCGATAATCAGTTCTCAACAATTATTTGTTATTATTAAAGTTTAACATTATAAAATTAACAAAAATAATATGAAACTCATATCCTGGCTAAAATAGCCACATGGCCGCCGAAAACCGTATATTCCCTTCCCATTCTCCTGCTGTTCCCTAGCTTGTCGTGCATTCTTTCCAAAAATCAGGACTTTTTTAAAAAGCCACAGGACGCAGGACAAATTGTTAAAAATCGGGACTGTCCTGCCAAAAGCGGGACTTCTGGTCACCTTACATTTACTAAAACTTTCAACAAGTTAGGTGTTTTTTTTTAATGTGTTAAAAATTTCATCTGAATTCTGCTCATTAGATAAATAAATATTCTTTGTCTATAACAAAACTTTTTTGCAAACTTGTGGTAAAAATCAATTAGGAGAAGCTATCTCAGTCTCCTAATAAGCATCAGAGAGTGGATAGAGGATAGCTTCTGTTTCTTGTACTGATTTTGTTAATAACTATATTTTCTACATGCAATTAAGGCTTAAAATGGGACAACAAGGTAACTTCTTTGAAAGGATTTATTTTCACATTGGTTATTTCTTATTTTAGAATGAAAAGAAATATAAATTATTGAATCTGACAATAAACAATAGAATTTATACATAAGCCGAATGAAAGATTCATTTGGATTCCACTGCTCAGAAGATTGAATGACAAACATGAAATGTTCATAAACCTTAATTTTAAAATTATGTTCTACAAGGCAAGTTTAACGGTTTCTTGAAAGGACATATTTATGGTAAACAAAGTTATTATGTGTTCTTATGAATATCCAATGCAATGGCAAGAGATCCTACTCTAACTCCACGTTTTAGAGTCAGCTTCCTGAGACCACTCCAGGCACAACTGTGTTGCAGGGGTTTCTGGAAACAGGAGTTTTGTTTTGCAAGACTCTTGGGGTATTCATCAGTAGGGATGTAAGAAATTCCTGAATAGGCAGATGGAAAAAGCTGACCAACAATATGGTGACAATAGAGGACTAGAGGACTCAGCTGATTCAAGAGGCGCTCTGGGATTGGGATGGGCCTTCAACATTGCCCAAAATTGAGTAATGGGAGTTAGACTTTTGTATCCCCTCCCCTCCATTCATAGCAATTGGCCTCAGGCTATATTCTAGTAAGGGCATCACCTGGAGCTGTGGCTGAGGGCAATTCCCAGCTGAGAGATGAAGCTGTGCGTGGTCTCAGCCCTGCTATTTCCTTAAGTTGAAGCCTTGGAGAGGGAATCTGAACAGTTTCACAATACCTTCTACAATATCCTGACTCCCAAACAATTTACAATATTTATTGGAGTAAGTAATTTTTTTTTCTAACAGACGTTTGCAAAAGTATAAAATAAATGTCTTTGATAAAGCCTAGCAGGAAAATACCTCAAATCAAAATTAGAAGGAAAAAAAAAAAGTGTTGCTTATACAATTACAGCTGTATTTGAAATAGCCAGCAATGTAATACAAATCTCAGAAAGATTTTCCCCCCTAAATGAGGGCTCCAGTGATGTACTACACATAATTAACACTGAAATTCTGGGAACTACTTTATCATTTCCAGGCACTGGAGTTCCAAAGCTGGGAAGTGAACATGAGATGATTGATTCCCCATGGATTACAACAGGCTGAAGTTCCCTTCATTATGTAAATTAATAAAATTCAAACTATACAAAATATATATTAGTCATTGATGATTAATTCATCCATTCATGAATACTAAGAGTCTGGTCTACTTAAGCCACACAGATATTTTAACCTTTTCAATTTAGAAAGATTTGGTTTATATACATTATCCTTCAGAGTTATAATTCTAGATTGGTAAAATTAGAAGGAAACTCTAAAACTTTCATGTCAATTCAATATAGATGTATATATTTGATGTCTGAAATAAACAGAAGGACCTTAATGGAGGTGACTGTTGTATTAGTTTGGGAACAGCATAAAAACACAATTATTAAAAATAGTGTTATATAAAAAGAAAAGAGTTATTTCTCTGTATCTTGAAAATTCAAAAATAAGTAATACAGAATTCTTCTGTGTAAAAATTGATTCTCAAACATTTGCAATTAATATCTTTAATCGTAGATGGAAAGAAACACTTGAGCAATATCAGCATCTAATAGTTCAAAGTGGCCAGCAGCCAGACGTTACTTTGAAATGCCCTTCTTCAGCAGTATACCTGGGCCTTTACAGTCGCCTACAGATGAAGTTTAATATTGAGCAAATCCCACCTCAGCTGTCTTCAAACTCTAGCAAAATGACCCTTCAAGAATATGATCTTTCGTGTTGACCCCTGTCAAAATGACAGTTCCCCAAATTGAGAAGTCAAATCCCAGTAAAAACAATAGAAAATGTGGCTGGAGGTTAGTAAAAAAAATAAATTAAAAAAATTAAGTACTAAATGGTACATACCTATTGAATAAAATTTAAATTTTTTAAAGAACCAATCTATTCACCAGAATAGTTAAAATTAGTGACCTTTAGCACAGTACAATGCTACCCTTCCTTAAATTTGCTCCAATGAACTAGTTATTTCTGTATGCTATTAACACGCATAACACAAACACAAGCATCCTCTTCATTTGTTTATGGTGCATCAGAGTGACATTTCTTTGAAAAGGATATATCTATATCTATCTATATCTGTGCCTAAATCTATAACTATAACTATATCAATGTCTAAATATTAGTAAGCTTTTGAGATGGTGATATTTATAACAATACCTCAAGTAGAACTAAAGTGCTAGTATTTTATTTTTTGAGGTTAGAAACATAACTGTTAGATGTAACTTAGCACATATGGCTATATAAGATTGCCTGAATTATATTACAAAAGTGGGTTTAGTAAGCAGCTTCCTGGACTGCTATTTTATCTACTCTGTACACCCTAAATGCCACCTATCAGAAAGATCTTAAGATCCTAGTTTAGGGAAATGAAATAGAAGATGGAAGCTGTTATTTAGCTCACCCAATCTAAAAGAAAACATCAGTCTGGCTGGTGTGCCTCACTGGTGGAGCTGCAACTCATACACCAAGAGGTTGCTTGTTCGATTCCTGGTCAGGGCACATGCCTGATTTGCGGCTTGATCCCCAGTAGGGGGTGTGCAGGAGGCAGCCGATCAATGTTCCTCTCTCATCAATGTTTCTATCTCTCTACCTCTCCTTTCCTCTCTCTCTAAAAAATCAGTAAAAACATATTTTAAAAGAAAACATTATCTCAGTCTTTTGGTATTTTAAGTATAATATGATCATAGTCTCTCATGATTAATATTATTATTATTGCTATTATTAATTTCCTCTTTACTTAATATTCTTTTCTGAGAGTACAAATGTATCTTAGAATCCTGATAAATTTTAGATGTGTAAATTCTGGATAACACTTAGCTAAGGTTACCTAAACTACATAACTGGATAGAAAGGCTAATGTGTAATACAGTTAGACTAAGCTCCAGTTTTAGATTCTGAGGAAATCGCTTATACATTTGTAAAAACTGAAAATTTAAAATTTTTATATAATTATAAAATAAGATTTTCTTACACTTAAGAAAATATATAGTTTATTAATTTAGAGTAATGAACAAATTCTAAATACTTTGAAATAAATACAGGTGTCCCCCAAAATGTACACACACTTTGAATAATATAAAGGCAGTATTTATTAAAATACATTTCATTTTCAAAATGTAATAGAAATAAGTTATTAAAGTGTGTATACATTTTCTTGGGACACCCTGTATATTATGTTCCCATCTATCACAACATACACTTTTTAGTATGTGTATATGTTATCTTTACTGCTGAAAAACATTGCCATTACATATTCCTATATTTTATTTCATTGCAACATTTCAAACATTCTTGTCATTTAAAAATATTGTAAATATTATTCAAAGTAAATAATATAAAATATGTTTTTCTTCTATTCTGTTATTTCCATAGCTATAATAACAGTGAGGATATATTTTCCTCACAAGCATAGACATTAAAAAAGTTGATCTTTGATTTATTTCACAGATGAGGCCTGTTCTTCTCTCAAACTATGTCTTTCCTTATGGACTTTCTATATATCAGTCTTGCTTCTTAATCTGCTTAGTGTAGAAGAGGACCACAGAAACTGCATGCCTAGGTGTCAAAGAGAGGAAAATCCATCCTGGATCCCCTCCTGAAGTCTACAGCCTATTTATATAGTCAGAGGATAAAGCTTGCCTCTGCCTGAATTCACATTCTGCACTATGGGAGTCAAGAATTAGTGCTTCTGTAAAAAGTATAAGACCCAGGCTCGAATAAAGAAAATAACCTCCGAACCCTTTACTAATTTTTTTGGGGAAAAGATTTGCTCTATTTGGAGTCGGCTTCTAACATGGTATGGTGGTTTTACTGTCTCTTAGCATAGCATGCTGCTGAGCCTGATGAAGGAGCCAACATGAAAGCAAAGCTGAAAGATACAGAGGTAGAGTCCTGATAACACCATCTTCAACATCTAAAGCCAAGTGAACTCTGATGAATGTCATTGTTTTACCCCAAGCCAGCAAACTTTTTCTAGGAAGGGCTAGATTTAAAATATTTTAGGCTTTGTAGTTCATATAGGTTCATGTGCAGCTATTCAACTCTGACGATGCATATGGCTGTGTTGCAATTAAACTTAATTTGCACAAACCACCTAGGTGGCAGGATAAATTTGGCTCATGGACCCTAGTCTGTCTGTTCCTGCCTCACCCTGACACATTTAAGTTTCTTAAGCCTGCAACCAAAGCAGTTTTAAGACATACCCCCTTTATAATGCAAAGGATTAATAGAATTTTAAACCAGAAATCATAAAACCCATTATTTACACATTTGCCCTGGTTCCTGTCAACAATAAGTCAATAAGGGCCAGAAAGTGGGTCTCTCCCAAATATTTTCCTTATCTATTAAATGTTTCCACCCTTACTTCTAACTTGTTATCCCAAATCACCATCATCTCCTGTTTTGAGACCTAAAATAACTTTTCATATATTTTTCTGTGTCCAGGATTATTCTTTCCAATTATATTTCATACTGACGGTCCTATGGTATTTTTATAACACACATATTGGCATTCAAGCTCATATCCAGGTAACCTTCTATGAACACCTGAGTTGGCATATCTTTTGTCATAAAACACACATTATCTGATTTCTGTATTAAATCATTGTTCCTGTTGCTGGAATGTCAATCTGAGCCATAGCAATTTTCTTGTTCATAGCTTTGTTGAATTGTCAATATATGTGCTTGATATAAAGTGGATATTCAACATACATTTCTGAAAAGAAGAATAAATGATTCATCAGAGAAAATAAAGATAAAAGTAATGCATTTGCTTTCCTGAATAGAGACTTCAAAAATATAGCTTCTGCATTTTTAAAATAAGATCTATAAATACATATTTACTATTTTATGGTAATGTCTTTTGTTTCTATTGGGACCAAAAGTACTAAAATATTATTGGAGTAAAAATAGAAGAAAATTTTTCTAAAACATATTTATTTATTTCAAATACTTAATTTTCCAATTGTCTTTCTATTTTTTTTTTACTTCCAAAACCGACCTATTATGACCAGTTCAAGTTCAGATTCACATTATCTTTCTAATCAAGTCCCTGGAGGTCTATTCTGTTATTTATGGAACTTATTTTATATATCACATATTTTTATACTTCACATTGTATGTAATTTTAAATTATTACAGTTTCTCCCTGTGTGTAGTTATTTCTTTGATGCCCATGGACAACAAATGTTTTCAGAAGGTAAGGGATATTTTGTACACTTTTATTTGAAATCACTAATTTCAGTACAGAGCAATATACATAGAAGATATTCACTAAATTCCTACTAACTAAGTTACAAAGGAAACCAAAAATTGATGATTATAAAATTACATCTGCAAGGAACACCATGCCCAGAAAATCAACTAATGACTGCACAGCATTTTTGTTAGCATTATGATGAAGGATACAACTGTATTTCAAAAGCATGAAACACAGCAGATGGTTGGTTTACACTTCAGCTCACTCACTTGGTATCTTTGGAGAAATTATTTGATGATAAATTAATACCCCTTTCACTTTTCATTTGATCTTTAAACTAAGTTAATGATATGATTACATAAAGATATCCTATGTTATTAAAATATTTTGTTAAAAATATTTAGGTATATTAAATATGCAATGATACAACAGAATATAGAAAACATATGGAAAAATATAGAAATGTAATTGACCAATGTTCAATATAAACCAAAATGGAAAAGCAATTTTCAAATCCTTTTTAACATCATGCACTCTAATATCATCAAAACTAACTCTAGAAGAAATCAATTTTAAAACACAAATGATACAAATAAACAAATTAAAATGCGAAGTTTATCAAAGAACTTCCTCTAATGAAGTCAGTGGGCCCAGGATTCATATTTCAACATGTAAGAGAGAGAACACATAATTCACTTAACATAAAACTTGATAGAAAGCAGCCCTGTCTGGGTGATTTGGTTGGTTGGAGCATCCCCCCTTATATCAAAAGGTTTCGAGTTTGATCTCTGGTTGGAGCATGCACAAGAGGCAGCTGATTTATGTTTCTCTGTCACATTGATATCTCTCTCTCTCTCTCTCTCTCTCTCTCTCTCTCTCTCTCTCTCTTCTCTCTCTCTTTCTCTCTCTCTCTCCCATACTTTCTCTAAAAGCAATAAAAATATATACTCAGATGAAAATAAAGAAAACTTGATTAAAAGCAAATACAAATAGAAAAAAACTAGAAATTATTTTATAATGGTAGCACAAACATTAAAAAGGTATGTGTCTGAATATGCTTATGCACACATATGATAGTACAAAGACACAGACGCATACATACCATACTAATATCATTTAAAAATTTGAATGAAAAAAATCTAGTTAAGAAAGAAAACATAGCAGAAATCAAAATCAAGTGATTATCTCAGGAAAGTAAGATTTTACATTATGTCAAATGGTCCAATAAAAAAAGAAAACAATGATAAGAAATTTGTGATCAGGCATTTCTTCAAATGAGAAATATAATGGCTAACAAATATGGAAAAGATGCTCAACATCACTAACCACCAGGGAAATACAAATCAAAACCACAATGAGATAGCACCTCACACCTGTTAGAATGGCTTTTATCAAAAAGTCAACAAATAACAAGTGTTGGCAAGGATGTGAAGAAACTTGAAATCTTAGGCACTGTTGGTCCGATTGTATGCTGGTGCAGTCACTATGGAAAGCAACATGAGGTTCCTTAAAAAAATTAAAAGTAGAACTACCATCCAACAAACCAATTCTACTTCTAGATACTTATCAAAACAAAACAAAACAAAAAAAACAACAACACAGTAATTTGAAAAGATATATACACTCCTTTGTTCATCGCAGCATTATTTACAATAGCCAAGTTAAGGAAGCAACATAGGATCCATTGACAGATGCATGAATAAAGAAGATGTGATATATATTGGACCATAATGGGATATTACTCAGCAATACAAAAGAATGAAATATTGACCTTTATGACAACATGGATGAACCTAGAGGGTGTTATATAAAATATACCTATCAGTGTTTTGCAGACTCTGAACATCAGGAAATATAGGAAAAAAAGATAAAAGCCTTGTGATTGACCTATCTTACTTACTGCCTTTTCTGGTAATGGTATAATTTTTCTAAGGTTGAAATAATAGAAGTATATTCGTATATTCACAAAGACATGCAAATAGCTATAGCACATTGCAGAGATATTAATTTTGCTGTTCAAGAAAAATATCAAATTGAGTTAAATTATTGGTAAATTATTTGAAATCAAATTAGAGACAGCAAAGAGTAAATATCCATTGACCCTAAAGAGCTCTTTTATTCATTCAACAATGCTTAGTTAGAGTATTTTAATTTCTGAACAGTAGGCACTAAAGGCTAGATGTAGAATACTGAGGAAGATGGCTCATGTCAGCAAGGGATTTGTACATATATAACATATATGTTGATTAGAACAGATTACTATAATAGACAAAGGGCCAAGGAACAATTAACAAAATAAATAAAATTATATGGAATATTGTTAAGTAGTTGGTAATCAATATGTTTGCTTCTAATGACTAACTCTAAAAATTAAAAATAACAATTTTATTTAGCTCATAATTTTGTGGATCTGCTGAACAGTTCTAATCTGAATTGGTTCAGTGATCTGAGAGCTCTTTCATTCTTCTGTGGTAGTCAGCTGACAGATTGGGCTGGTGGCTAGAAGATTCTAAATAACCTCACACCTATATTTGGCAGGCAGTGAGTGCCATGGACCTGAGGAAGAAGCCAGACAAACAGTGAGAGCAGATGGAGTAGATGAAGCAAGGAATCGCTCAGGAGAGTATCGTGAAATTCAATACTGACATGAGAGTCTCTACAAACTACACAACGCCTTTGAGGCAGAGCCAAGCATCTGGCCAAGAAGAAGCAATTGAAGGAACTGCAGCTCTTAAAGCTGGTGAAGCTGCGAGAGGAGAAGCATGAGAAGGAGGTCAAGTGGAAGATCTCCAGCCTGTCCTTCACTGCAGATGGAAAGGAGGAAGGGGCCATGTATGAGGAGCTGGAAAAGGAAGAGATCACCTTGAAGCATAGGAAATTTGGAAGAATCCCAGATGTGGACACAAGCTTGCTCCCCCATTTCCTTCCAGTCTCTCCAGTTCCGTGGTCTCCAGGATTCCAGACACCTGGCTCTCTGCTCCTATGACCTGACTGATCATCCCCTACCCCTGATGCTGTGATGTACTGCTTTTTTCTTTTACAATAAAGAAATGTACATGTTAGACTCAGAGCGCTGTGTTTTATTTTAAAAATTTGAGATCAAATTCACATAACATAAAGTTTACCATTTGCAAATGTACAATTCACTGGTATTTAATACATTGACAACCATCACCTCTATACCTCTACCTACTTCCAAAATATTTCCAGCACCCCAAGGGAATCCCCATACCCATTAGCAGTATCTTCCTTAGCCCCTTGCACACCCTAGTTTACTTTCTGTATGTATGAATTTGCCTATTCTGGAAGTTTCACATAATGAAATCATACAATAATAATAACAAGTAGAAACTAAATGAGAGAATCAGGTACCCGTTCTCCAACTAGTTTTTAATAGGTCTGTTCACATATGTATTCCTGAATTGACATAAAATACAAAGTTATATGTCAGGGACTTTTACAATAAATATAAGATTGAAGTATCTTGCCCACTTTTCTTTAATAGCATGTGAAAAACAATAACAAACTCTTATTTCAAGATCTGAAATGTGAGACTGTTTTTCTATCCATCTCCTAATGAGTACTAAGAAGCAATTTGCATCAATTTACCATCTATTCCTTGGCATCTTCAATTCCTTCAGCAGTTAAAAGAAAAAGACCCTACTTCCAAATATAGTCACATTCCCAAGTGCTGGGATTCAGGATTTCAACATATAGATTTTGAGGGAACAAAATTTGGCCCATAACAGTAAAGATTTAAACAGGTATTCTTATATCAACTTTTTTATAACACTAGAGGCCTGATGCACGAAATTCGTGCAAGGATAGGCCTTTGCAGCTCCAGTTGCCGGGGCACTTGCAGCCCCAGCTGTCTCACGGCCCAGGCTGCCTCAAGACCCTGCCCCCCCTCCCCCCCGCCTGCACACACCCTGGCCTGGCCCTGCCTGCATCCGCCACCACACACCCCTGGTTACCTGGTTCCACAGAGCCCCCTGATTGATTGCCCCTCAGAGGGTGGCCTAGGCCTCCCTTTGTGGGGCGATTGCAGAGCGCTCCCATCGACAGCCCCCCAACCAGTGGCCTGGGCCTCCTTCTGCAGGGTGATCATGGGCCCCCAACCAATCACATCACACCAATCTTGGCTGGCCTGGCACCAGTGCGTGTCATAGCATGGTTGTCCAGAAGGTCATCCAGATGGTCGTTCTGCTGTTTGGTCGTTCAGTCTATTTGCATATTATGCTTTTATTATTATAGATTATTCACAATATCCAAAAAGCAGAAATAATCTAAGTGTCCATCAAAAGAATGGATTAAAAAAATGTGGTTTAAAACACAAATGTTTGTTATAGTGTCGTGTAAAATAAATGGAAATAGTGTAAATAGCCAGCAACAAATGAATAATGAAACTATAGTACATGGAATCCACAAAAATATTGCAGTCTTTTAGAATGCATAATGCATAGAAAGACTATTGATCATCTTATATTTATACTAGAGGCGAGGCCCTGTGCACAAAATTTGTGCATGGGGGGGTGGGGTCCCTCAGCCTGGCCTGCACCCTCTCGCAATCCGGGACCGCTCAGGGGATGTCCAACTGCTGGTTTAGGCCTGATCCCAGAGGAAACCGGCAGTTGAACATCCCTCTCACAATCCGGGACTGCTGGCTCTGAATTGTTTGCCTGCCTGCCTGCCTGATTACACCTAACCACCATCTGCCTGCCTGATTGCCCCTAACCACTCTGCCTGTCTGCCTGATTGTCCCTAACTGCCTCTGCCTGCCTGCCTGATTGCCTCTAACCCCTCTGCCTGCCTCCCTGATCAGCCCTATCACCTCTGCATGCCTGCCTGATTACCCCTAACTGCTTGCCTGTCTGCCTGATTACCCCTAACTGCCTCTGCCTTGGCCCCCCATCCACCACTGCGGCCACCTCTGCCTCAGCCCCTGCCACTGTGGCTTCATTGGGAAGGTCATCCAGAAGGATGTCTGGAATGATGTCTGAAAGGTCATTCAGCTGTCCAGTCTAATTAACATATTATACTTTTATTATTATAGATTATTATAGATGATAAAATATGCATGTATGCCAGAATATGAAAATAGAAAAAACTACATATAGAATTAAAGAAAAAAATTGAATTTTTTATCTTCAAAACTCTCAAATTTTCATAATTTCTGTTTTAGCTAATCAAATGTGCCCAAACTCATACAATTCTACTTTGTATTGCTTTATATGATGTTACAATTGACATCCATGAGTTAACTTTGCTAGTCTGTATAATGATTTTACTTTACTTTGGCCCATGAAAAACTATCCAAGTACAAGAGGTAAAAATAAAACGACACACACACACACACACACACACACTCACTCACACCTGTTTCTTTGAACTAATTCTAAAGATAAGGATTTTAATTCCTCAGGGAGAATTTCCTCCTTATGTAACATATAGCTCTACAGTATTATTGTCACAAAAAACAACAACACAGAGATAAGGATTAAAGAGGATAAAAAAATACCAAGATTTACTTTATTTTTCATTGCTAAGAATACTGCATTTCCAGTTTTATTGGATGAATAAACCCTAACAATTCATATGTAATGTATCAGGAAGATTTACCTTGTAAAGACTAAATCAGAGTGAAAAGATACAGTACATTGAACAAGCAGTGAATTGTTCAAATTACAAGTTCTATGGAATAATATTGCTGAAATACCAGAGTTCTGTTAAGTCAACCTTAAGAAACAACAAATGGAGGAAGATAAAATAACAATATCAACTCCCATAAAGTAAAAGCAATATTCACAAACCATAAAAATAAATAATTCCTTATAATGAGGTAATTTACAGTAACAGTCAATATTAAAAGCAGCATGGGATCCCCCTCCTCTTTACTCATATTATTATATCTTTGTATTAAGTTACAAGGTCTTTTATTAAGGGTCTAGTTCAACTTAGTATTTCAAAAAATATACCCAAACCAAAAGTTATCTATTTTAATATTACTGTCCAGATGTTTTAATCTCCTGTGTTTTTATTCTACCAGTCCTTTAATTAGATAGTGAATTATTGTGGGGTTTTTTTCAGTACCTTTCTGAGGTTATCAATTTTATATTAATTAGACAATAGGTCAAATGAGGCCCAGAAAGTTTAAGTGGTATGTACAGATTAAGGCTTTCTACGTACTGAGTTATGGATGAAGTTTGAAACTCAGTACCTTGGTGTACTTTGCTCTAATAAACTAACAGTAGAAAAGCATTATTCAATAAGTTTTCATGAAGACATGAAGCAACAGTTTGGTTACCTACATTAACATCATGATTTATAACAGATCTAGAGGCCTGATGCGTGAAAATTCGTGCAAGAATAGGCCTTCCTTCCCCCAGCTGCTGGCACCGGCTTCCCTCCGGCACGCAGGACTCAGGCTTCCCACCTCCAGCCACCGGCAGGCACCCAGGACCTAGGCTTCCCTCCTCTGGCCACCCGCAGGCACTCAGGACCCGGGCTGCTTCCCTCCAGCCCCGGCTTTGTCAGGAATGACATCCAGAATGATATCTGGAAGATGTCCAAGACTAATTAGCATATTACCCTTTTACTATTATAGACACAACCTATTAGATATCCTGAGATGTCATTAATAGCATTTCTGTTTATAACTTGCACACATATAAATGTGACAAGGTTAATCTTCCTAAGTTTTAGGAAATATTTAAATATTATTGCTTTTATATGGCCATTGATTTTGAATCTTGACATGGTTCACACTACTTTAATCAAAAGCAACTATGTTGCTCTCTACTAACAGAGCTCTTGAAGCTCCCTCTTAATCTAAGTTCTAAATACGGGAGTCCTTCAGGTTCAATTTTACATTTTCTCTTCCCTATTTATAGTCTCCATTTGCAATATTTTATCTAATCTGATGACTTTAAACAATATTCTTCTTTGATATACCCCAAATTTATTTCTTCAACTTCTACTTTTAATACCAAGCTTGTATATTAAAATGCTATTTTAAATTATTCATAGATTTCTAGTAATTATTCAAAAAATAACATAGACTAAGAGGAATTATTGACTTTTTCTTCCCAAATTCATTTTGTAATGTGAGCCAGGCATTGTATTAGTTGTTATTTCAACAGAAGCAAAACACAGTCATGTTAACATTGAGATGGTTATTGGATACTCAATAAACCACTTTAAGGTAAGGATAAATCCAGAGTAGATGAAGATTTAGAAATATAAGGGACACTATAATTACACAGGATTGTATAAGCATTACTAGATACCTACAGGAAGAAAGAGGAGAAATGGAGTTTCTTCTACTAGCAGATAATATAAAACCAATCTTAATTGACTTACACAATCATTTAAAGCAAACAGAAAAAAATAAAAATATACGTTTTGAAAAAAATTCCAGTTGGCAAAAAAGTTACCTCAAATAAAACCTCAGAATATGGATAGAAAGCAGACTTCAAAAATCACCTTTTCCCTTTAGTATCTGCCAAACCCTGATAACCCTATGTGTTCTTTTATTTAGAGTTATATGCAGTTTGGAAACAAGAAAGTTAAAGTAAATACTAATCTTACATATATGTTATCAAGTTAGAGATCTTTCCCAAATTATAAAACATAATCAAATGAACACCTTCTCCTAGATATAAGCCTTCTGCACAAAAAGAAAACTGTATGTCTCAACATTGGTATGAAAATCATGAAAAATATACCCTCTGAAAATTAACAATTTAAAGCCTGTCACTATGTAAGTTAGCAGTTGAAGTTATGCTACCTTTATATTCTGAAAATTCTATATAATAAAAGGCTAATATGCAAATTGACCGAAAGGCAGAAGGACAAGTCACTATGATGCGCACTGACCACCAGGGGGCAGATGCTCAACTCAGGAGCTGACCCCTGGTGGTCAGTGTGCTCCCACAGGGGGAGCGCTGCTCAGCCAGAACCTGGCTCACCGCTGGCAAATACAGCAGGAGTGGCGGGAGCCTCTCCTGCCTCCGTGGCAGTGCTCAGGATGTCAGACTAACAGCTTAGGCCCGCTCCCTGAGGCAGGCCTAAGCCATCAGTCGGACATCCCCTGAGGACTCCCAGACTGCGACAGGGCACAGGCCAGGCTGAGGGACACCCCTCCCCACTGAGTGCACAAATTTCGTGCACCAGGCCTCTAGTCATTGTGAAAATAATTACATTATTTTGGTTCTGAATTGGAAGATCTTTCACGCAATAGCAGATAAAAACACTTTGTGTCTGAAAAAATCCAACTTTAACCCTTAAATAAAAATCTAGGTAACATGACTGCAATGTACATTATTATAGTACTACTAATAATACATAGAAACATAGCAAAAATGAGAGCCAGAAGAACCAAACAAATCAAGAAGATTTTTTTAAAAAAAAAATTACAAGATTAGGAAATGAAAAATATAGAGTGTAGAAACTAAATGGATATGTTAGTCACTATGTTATACATACCCAGAGGGGGAAAAATTATTGAACCTGGAAAAAAGGTTCAAATATATTATTCTGAATGAATAGTAAAACACATAGAATATAGGAAAGAGAAATTAAGAAATGCACTTTTGGTGTCAGAAAATTAAATAATATGATTTTGTATATTTTAGGGTAGGCCATATGTATTTGCACTTTTTGGGGGGTCAAAATGATTGAATATCACTGAAGTTTTCATAGATAACCTTATAGGAAAACACAAGTAAACCATTCATTAGACATTTAGCACTCCTAAGTGAACTCAGCAAGATTATTGGACACAAATCCTTATGTAATAGACGATGGTATATCTATTTACCAGCAACAGTCAGTGTAGGATTGTAATTAAACAAATGATTATGTACAAATGGAAACAACAACAAATATATACCAGGAATAAACGTGACAAAGAGAAATTGCCTTTTAATGGAGAAATGCTTTAAAATGTATTGAAAAGCATTAATGAATTTCAATATATGGAAAGGCAAATTTCTAAACTGTTCTTCTCCCTATCTGTCTCATCTCTATACACACATACATTATACACACAAATACACTACAATGACATTAAAGGGTGAGAAAATACATTTGTCCTGCCTTTTACACCAGTTTAGTTCCTTGTTCCCACTATAAAAGGATATGGGCTATTGGCTTTAAATAATTAGACATTAGGTTTCTTATGCATCAAAATGTACAGAAACTAGATTTTCTAAAGATAGGTTTCAGATAGAAAGTTCTTAAAAAAAGAAAATATATATGGAGAAAATAATACATTTTTAAAAATTATTCAGATTATACTTGTTCATATATATATATATATGCATACTATGTGGCCTGAAAAATAGTTGACAAAGTTAATAAAATATTTAAAATTTTACTTTTTGGGAATACCCAAGATATATGGCAGCTGCACTTAGCAAATTACTAAGCATATTTCTTTTTAAATATATTATTTTCTGAAAAGGGTGAACATAATACGAATAAGTATATTTCTCAACTTTTGAATTTTACATATTTAATTGCCAAAGAATAGTAATCTCTGTAATCTGGATGTCCCTGTTGTAGGACATGCTTGAATTTAATTTTGACAGCCAAAAGTCTGACAGGAGAAACTTATAAGCATCTGCATGATTGACTTCATGCCATAATTAAACATGACTCACTTTCTGATTTAAAAACTGTATCCCCTACAAAGTTATGCAATTATTTTATTTATATAGACACAATTTGCATCTCTGATGAGACACAATGCAGAATCGGGGATTCCATCATTTGAGCATGTAACACGCGCTTTGTGAAATATAATTCAAATAGTCACCTCTCTCTGTGCACCTACTTATTATGCTTGAAGTCTTCTCCCCAATCCTCATGTGCTTCTCTGACTTCCTTTTAAATAAGAGTCAATGTTTGCTGTACAGTGCTTTCCAACCATGAAATTCTACTAGAGCAAAACACAGATGTAAAGCATCATGCGAAACTCTATAAAACTTTTCTGGAAAATTGTAACAATAAAATAAAGGTAAAATCAATAACTATCTATACCTCATGTGTGTAACACCTCCTTCAGAGATAGGTTGCACAAAGCCCATAGTCAGTGAGCTAGGTGTGACAAAACCCCATTGTTGGGAAAGTTTAAATTACCTAGTTACAAGATTTTTAAAAATTATAGAAATCACCCTTGTTTTATTCTTCCTTATACTTACAAAACAATGAAAGAAAAAAAATGTGTTATTTGGTCAGAATGAATCTCAAATTTCTATATACCCTTCAAGTAAGATAATTACAATGCCATTTCAAATTATAGTTTATTCTTTTTTAAATATACTTTTTTATTGATTTCAGAGAGGAAGGGAAAAGGAGAGAAAGTTAAAAACATCAATGATGAGAGAAAATCATTGATCCACTGCCTCCTGCATGCCCCACACTGGGGATCCAGCCCACACACAGGCATGTACCCTGACAGGGAATTGCACCATGACCTCCTGGTTCATAGGTTGATGCTCAACCACTGAGCCATGCCAGCCGGGAAGTTTATTCTTCTTTATATTGAGGTTTTACAAAGTAGTACTATTTTGGACTCAGTAATTCTTTCTTGTGGGTAGCTGTCCTGTACAATGTAGAAGCTTACCAGCATCCCTTGCCTTAATGACTCATAACATGCTAATAGCATACTCTCCCAATTAGTGGTAATGATCAAAACTGGCTTCAGACATTAGCTAATGTCATCTGGGGGAAAATAAACCCCCCTTGAGAGCCACTTGTCTATAATAAAACCCATCATATGAACTTTGTTTTGAAACAACCTAATAGTTCTGTCATAACCTAGGGATTGTGGCCATACATTTAGATAAGCAATTAGTGATTTTCCAATTTTATAAAGATACCTGTCTGCAGGTCTGCTATGGATTGAATGTTTGTGTCCCCCTCAAATTCTTTTTTTTTTTTTTAATTTGTTGAATTTAAATGTTTCAGCCCTGATCCTCAATGTGATGGTATGTGGAGATGGGGTCTTTGGGAGGTAGTTAGCTTTCGATGAGATCATGAAGGTGGAGCCTCTTTAATAGGATTAATATCCTTAAAAGAAGAAGAAAAGATCTGAACCCTCTCTTTTTCACCATGTGAGAACACAGCAAGAAGGCAGCCATCTGCAAACCAGGAACAGGGTTCTTACCAGGCATCAAATTCATCTGACACCTTGATCTTAGATTTCTGTCTCCAGAATTATGAAAAATAAATATTCCTTGTTTAAGCCACCCAATCTATGGTGTTTTGTTATAGAAGCCCAAACTGACGAAGGTAAGATCTTATTACTTAGAATGTGGGAAAATATCATAGTTGTGGACTATTTCAGAATGGCAACATTTTATGATGAATGATGTAGGTCATAGTATAGCAAAAAGTCAGTCTAGTTAATGATTTTGAACTATTGATTAAAAAAACAATAAAATTTCTACATATAAATCAAATATGCAAATTAATACTGATCATAAAGTTGCTCAATAATATTGACTATTTTTTATTGTATTGTGAGTTTTTTTTACTGTGAAAGAATTAATACTTCATATCTTCAAATTGTATATGTTCCTGACTTTTTAAGAAATGACAAATTGGCTTCCCTCATTGGATAACTCAGTTGGTTGGAGCTTCACCCTCTGGACCAAAAGATTGTGGGTTCAATTCCTTGTCAGGGCACTTACCTAGGTTTCAGGTTCTGTCCCCAGTCAGGGTGTGTATAGGAGATAACCGATCAATGCTTCTCTCTCACATCATTGTTTTATTCTCTCTCTAAAATCAATAAGACATATTCTCAGATGAGTATTAATTAGAGAAAAAGAAATAACTAATTAGGAATAGCAAGTTTCTATAGAATGTATATATTAATGCATCCAAATCAACAGCAAATATCTAACTACCCATGAAATATCATTATATTAAGGAAAATTAAGACTTTTTTATATATATATATATATATATGTGTGTGTATATATATATATATATATTTCTCTTACTTTTGTCCTCAAAGTTCTTAACATTGAAATAGGAGATATGAAACTAAAATTAAAAGAATAGATTAAAAAAATGGAAATTCAAAACCTAAGAAAGACCAGACTTATGTAGTGAGTTTAGAAAAGATGAAAGCTACAATATAAATGTATGAAAATCCATTATTTCCTTATATTACCATTAATGAAATAACCTACATAATAAAAATCTATCTTCACAATGGGAAGCATAATACAGAGGGTGCAAAATAGGTTTTATAGTTTTTAATAAAAAATGTAGGTTATGATTATTACAATAGCTTTATAACCTCAAAAGAATGTCATAACATATGTGTAAACCCACTTTTGTCAACCCCTGTATAGCCTAATAATAATAATAATAAGATAAAAAGAAATATATTGGCCCTAAAGAAAATAAATCATAAATCCGCTGAGTTATAGAAGAAAACTGTCTTTGTAGCAAGGAGATATATTTTCATGGATGGAAAGACTGAATAATGCAAGAATTATATTACAACAGTAGCTACTAATTATATAATACATTTTATATGCTATACACTATAAATAGTTTACATAAAATTTTCCAATAATATTTACAAAAATTCTATGGAGTTGCTACTGTATGAAAGCCAAGTTTGAAAAATTAAACCTATAAAATCACTAAGTAGAAGAACAAATTTGTGAAATTAAGCAATGTCTGAGTTTCTAGCTACTACTTTATTGTTATACTATTAGCTCTTACTCATATAATTTTGGGAAAGGTGCAGCTTTTACTAAATTCTGTCATAATAAGTTTAATGCATCCATAATTTACTTTAATAAGTATCATATTATATATTAATTTTGATTTTCAACCATAATTTTTGTGTATAAATACAAAAATATATTTGATTAAAAATGTGAAGAAGTATACAAATTCTGTCATAATAAGATATATTTTTCAGTAAATCAAGAAATGATTATAATTTTATAGTAAACCCATGTGTAGTGTCTAATATGTCAGGAACTGTGATGAGCTGTGTCCTGTTCTTTCCTGTTCATAGAGTGGTTGATGTAGAACCATATTTATTATACAAAATTTTAATTTAATTAATTATCAATCTAATGCAAATAGGGTAAAGACAAACTGAATTAAAGGTAAACTTATGTAGGAGAGGCTGGGCGAAGGTCAATGGGGGAAAAAAGGAGATATATGTACTACTATATGTAATACTTTAAACAATAAAAAAATTATCAATCTAATGCAAATAGGATAAAGACAAACTGAATTAAAGGTAAACTTATAATGGTGCATTTAAGATAGCATGAAACTGAAAACCTCATTTATATGGAAATTTTAAAATAAGTCTTTAAGCTTTAGTTCCATTTATTTTATGATTTTTCAACTGCCATATTTAGCCATAAAAATTCCAAGTATATATTTCTTTCACTGATTCTTAAAAAGCTGTATATATTTATTGCCATTACAATAGCTTTGTTCATACTAAAAGATTTAAAAAAAATAGAAAATGAAACAAAACTTGTGGAGAAAGCTTGAATACTTTTATGGTAACAAGTAAGAACCAAATTATTGGCTTATGATTGTCTTTTAATTTGATCTATTAGATACTCTTAGAAATAGGGGTGATTTCTAACAGAGGAAATTATGTGAAAAATTATGAGGAAAAAATAAAAAAAGTAAAATAAAATCTTCAAGGAACATTATTTTCCATTTAACTTGAAATTGCTTGACATACATATGAAGTCTCTTTTGGCATATAGCTCAGTGTGGTCCTGGGAAATATTCCATAGAATATAACATTATTTATGTCATTGTTGTTACAAATGACTTAAACTAATATTGCTTTAATTAGTTTTATAATGTATCTCTAATATAAAACTCATGTTTTATATAATTAAAATAACAACACACTAATGCACATATTATAATACTTCAAAATTTACACACACTTACCACTTCAAAATTTACACAAAATAGACTTTTGTAAGTGGAGGTCTATCAATCAGAATTTTAAAAGTTAATTTTTTTACAAAAATGATAATTCAAAATTTAAAGTTATATTAGAGACCAAATGACAGTAGAATCAGAATTTGCCTTGTTGTGTCACTTTTATTGCCTCCAATTAGTACCAGCTCAGATGTCAGCAGAGTGTATGCAGATGGACAATTCAAAGTGACACTGGTGCAATCTTCAGCCTATTAAATACAAGAAGAAAATAGGAGCACTAATGTGGTCCCTGATATTTGAAGTGTGTTTGCTTCTTATAATTCAATCTGATGACACTCTTCCTTGGATGATCAAAGCAAATTCTGTGTTTTTCAGTAAGTTCATCTGCCTCTCAACAGGCAATAATAAGGAAACTTCACTGACAAAAACAGGTAATGAACTCTTTCTTATTAGGTCAAAGCTTTCATTTATGGTCACTGAGCGATACTGCTGTAAGAAATGAATTATTAGATTTTCCTCTCTGTGTTGCTGTTTCCAATCAAATGGCAACACTTTTCTTGGTAGAAATCATATTATGGTTTTTATCTGCTGTAACTCCTAAGAAAATTTATTTGACTGAAATTTTTTATACATTACCAAGAAATAACTTGAAACTTGGTATTAAATAAAAATTTCCCCAAACTGAAAGGAAGGAACAGAAAGAGAGAAAAAGGGACAAGAAGATAAAGAGACAGACACATAGGTTTACTAAAACACAAACATTAGAATTTCAAGAAGACAGACTTCCCTTCTTCTTTCCCATATTTTTGGGTTAGACCATTAGCAAAAGTGAATAATATGTAATGAAATAAATAACAATGATTATTAATTCATGATAAAGAGTAGTAAGCTGAATAATTTTAATTATGTTTATAATTATGAAAATGTATAAGTAGTTAAACTTTATGTTTAATGTGAATTATTAATTCCATAATTGACAATATTTTAGGTCTAGCTTTAATTCTATAATTATTTGAGTATTTTTCTCCTATTTCTAAAGTAGCTTGCCTATGATAAAATTGGTTGCGATAAATTCACTTTCTATATGTAGCTTCCCAAGATTTTTAAAGGAAATATTGAAAATATGTCTGATTTTGTACTTGAACAAAAGTACAAGAAGTATCAAACTTCCTAGATCTTTGGCAAATTTCATGCTAAGAAAAGATAAAGCTCATTCCCTTAGTGAAATTACTATTATTACTCTTATTTTTCATATATGGAGTACAGAGCAGAGGGTGATTAAATAATTTCACCATGGCTACACAGCAAGTATACTAGCAAGATGGGTCAAATTTGCACATAAATCTATTTGATCCCAAGCTCTCTGCTCTTGGCAATAACACTAAGTTGTCTTACATTTTTCAAGTGAGACATTGAGACCTAGATAAATCAATATACTCCTCAAAGTTCATAGAGTAAGTTAGTGACTTGATTGGTGGGAAAAAAGTAATTCTAACCCCCCATTATTGCATACATATATACCTGAACATGATCAACTAGTACTGGTTTCAGTATTGCACATACAGTATTCCTTGTGCATGCTATCTTCCATCAAACATTTCATTCTCAAAATTGTTTTTATATCCATCAAAACATTTTAACAATAATTTTAATTAAGCACATTATTTTTGAGGGATGGAAAAGTTGACAGGAAAAAAAAAATAGACATCAAAATTACTTCATGCATTTAGCAACTGCAAGAGTAGAATTTTCTGGAAATACCTGATAAGATGTCCAAGAGAACTTGGTTCAGTCATACTTCTATGTCAGTTGAAAGTGAAACTTACAAGCATATATTGTTTCTTTTAGCTATTTGACAAGATATGAGATTTGGTGCAGTTTATTGATGTTCTAATGGCCAAATTAATGTAATTTTAGTTTTCTAATGCAATTAGTCTTACTCCCCTTCTGGCTCCCCCAAAAAGAAATGTCTTTATGGAATTTTCTCCTCTGGAAAAAAAAATGATACTCATTTAAGCATTTTATTTTTAGCAACCATTGCTTTTCGCCTAAATACTGTAGTAAACACCACTGATAAATGCACTGCACTCTGTGATTATTCCTACTCCAAAATGATAAATGTGGTTGTAAAAAAAGAGGTGACAGGGCAATATTTATAAAGTCTATCCCCTGATTTTATTGCCCCACCCCTAAAATTTATTCCATAATCTGAGCCCAATTCCTTCTCCTTTCACTTTTACCTGCCTATCAATTGTCAGTTTGAGTTATAAATATATATTTCTTCTATTCTTCCCTTTAAAAATGATGAAAATTTTCACAACAGTAATTGCAGAAGTTCCACAGGGATTAATATTCAATGTGCTAGTTGAAGCAAGAAAGTCTAGGTACAATTATTGAAGTCATTTCCCAGTGCACCACAGGTATTCTCCAAAGATGAGGGCCAAATAGACTTACTTATTGCTCTCATCCCAAACTTCAGTTTGATGAATAAATCAATTTGGATCTATGTGAATCTCTCTTCCACATTAGCTTCAGTTTCTGCCTACTCTGTTGTCTAAAAATAGAGAAGAAATTATTTCTCCCTTCCTCTAAGTTGAATATTATGGCTTTCATGATGCAATACTTCTATTAGATGCATATTCATTAATCCTTTAAATACTAGTAGCTACAGCAAATCAAAGAAACAATCCAGATATCCTAGTTTATTTGAATAATATAATAAAAATCAGGGATCCAACAGTAATTATATAGTTAATGTGGAAAGGAGAAACTTGACAGATGGAGATTTTTAGGGTCACAGTCTGTCTTAGCTCAAGCTGTACAACCTAGTGATGGGCTGATGATAAAGAGTACATACATACCATGTGTGACATCTGTTTCATTCCATTGATGAACAAAACATTTCAAATATTGCTGGTTGTTTCTTGGGGATTCCAAGTCATATCACACATTTTTAAAAATACTAAAGCCTGGCAAGTTGGCCTCAATGGTTGAATATCTGCCCACAAACCAGGAGGTCAAGGTTCATTTTCCAGTTAGGGCACACATGCCTGGATTGCAGGCTCCATCCCCAGTGTGGGGCTTGTAGGAGGCAGCAGATCAATGATTCTCTGTCATTATTGATGTTTCTATCTCTCTCTTCCTCTCCCTTTCACTCTCAGAAATCAATAAAAACATATTTAAGAAATATGTTGCCCTACCTGGTTTGGCTCAGTGGATAGAACATCAGCCTGAGGACTGGAGGGTCCTGGGTTCGATTTCCATCAAGGGCGCCTGCCTCAATTGCAGGCTCAATCCCCAGTGTGGGGTGTGCAGGAGGCAGCCAATCAATGATTCTCTCTCATCATTGATGTTTCTATCTCCATCTTTCTTCCTCTCTGAAACCAATAAAAATATTTTTAAAAAGAAATATATTAAAAATATGATGTATCCTATGGAAATACCTACCATTAAGATAATGTGTTGGCAAATGAGGCAAAACCCATGCAGAACCAAATTAAACCAACAAAGTAAAATAAGACAAAGATATTTCAACTCAGGCTATAACCTATGACAAAATTTATTGTATAGAAACTAATTAAGTAATGGAACAGAATTAACATGAACTTGAAACTGTATGTTGTTATTGATTCATTTTCTTTAATGTAATGGGGAAAAAATAACCCACTTTCTCTCCCTTCTACAAAACAATAGCTAAATATGTCTGGAATTCACAGAATATAAAAAAAATTGAATATTTAGTAATAGAAAACTATATAGAATAAAACTGTTTTAAATTTGGTTTCAGCATTGGATCCTGAAACTAACTTACTTGGCTCCTACTGTAACAGATAATTCAGAGTTCCAGAACTCTGTACTCTTTTCCAAAAAGGATGAAAAATAAATTTTCTATTTCCCCTCCATCAACTGTGTAAACTTTGAAGTAGTCTCAGATCTCATTTTATCAAGTTCTTCCCTTTTCCCTTTGCCTCCACACATTTCTTTTATTATTTCCACCAATACTTGTGCTGAGATCATTTATTTTCCAAGTGTTCAGTTTTGTTAGGAGGCAGGTCTGTATCAGTATTAGTTGTTGATGTGGTCTTTGTTGATGTGGTCTAATGCTGACTAATAGTCAAAATGCATGGGATCTTGTCCTGGCACTGGTCCCTAGAAGTTCAGTGGCTGCCAGAACTACCATCTAGTACACCTGCTATCTTCCGACCTTGGTAATGTAAAAAAAAAAACCCACCAGCACAAAAGTTAGTAATGCTTCTTTTTAATTCTTGCAATTGAAAGAGAAGAAAAATATAATTTCTGAGTTTAGGATAACTTAAATTGGTTTCCTTTTGTGGAAACATGGATGGACCTGGAGAGGATTATGCTAACTGAAATGCCAGTCAGAGAAAGACAAGTACCATATGATTCCATTTATATGTGGAATCTAATGAACAAAATAAACTAACAAAGTGGAGAGAGACTCATGGATACAGAGAACAGACTGACAGCTGTCAGAAGGAAGGGGGGTGGGGGAATGAGTGAGAAGGAGAAAGGGATTAAGCAAAGAAAAAAAAAATACTCATGGACATAAACACAGTATGGTGACTGCCAGAGGGAAGGGACTGTGGGGAGAGTTAGAAGAGGATAAAGGGGGGATAAATTGTGACAGAAGGAGACTTGACTTGGGGTGGTGAATCTGTAATACAATGTACACATGATGTATTTTAGAATTGTACACCTAAAAACAATTTACTTTTATTCACCAACTAGAGGCCCAGTGCACAAATTCGTGCACGGGTGGGCTTTGGCCAGCAGGCCAGCCCCAATGGGAGCTGATTGGGCCTGGCTGGCTGAGGGGAGGGGTCATGGGCAGTTGGCCAACTGGCCCTGCCCCTGGTCAAACTTCCAGTGGAGGGGACAATTTGCATATTAGCCTTTTATTATATAGGATGTCACCCCAGTAAATTCAATATAAAAATAAAATAAAAATAATGGTTTTCTTTGGCTTCAAGAAGAGTAAAAGTCACTCTTGAATTTTTTCATATATTCCTGAACATGGTTATCTAACACACTGTAATATTCAATGCAAGCTTTTTCTAAATACTGTAGGTAGGCCAAAACTAAGATGAATATGGCCAAATTTTTAAAAATGAAAACAAAAAGAAAAAAGATGACCAGACATAATTTAATTGTCCATCAGGAAGGTATGCAATGTCAAAGCATAATTAAAATCCTCAACACCCACACTCCATAGTTACATAGGCAAACACACAAAAAAGTATATGTAGATTTTTAAACTTTAAAAAGTATAAGAAAAATATGTAAGTCATTTGAGAAGAAGAAATAGATGTAATTGTGGCTGATACTCAATAATTGTGAATGTATAAATGAAAATATACTTTATGTACATGGATGATGGAAAAATAGGAAAAATAAAGAAACTTTTAAAAACAATAGCTATGTGAAAATTTTAGAACACAGTGTGTTAAAATACTTAGTTAAATCAAATATATAAATAACTTCACTTAGATAACATGGGTCCTATTTTTAGTCAGGTGGCTTATATATATCAACCAGTGATTTGTTCTAGCTTTGAAGACATAACTTGAAAATATTAAGGACCTTAGAAAATTTTCTTTAGATAAAAATCAAATCAACTTATAGAATGTGAAATATTCTTCTTATTATTATTGCTTAATTGATTTATAATTTATATTATATTTCAAATTTCCAAAGGATTCAATGTAAGATTGTACAGATTTTATTTAAATCAAACAATGGTAAAAGTTCAGCAGAAGGTTAAACAAATCTGGTAAATTGTAATAGGAAACACATAAAGTCTAAGAAAAATTAGAAAGTTTGTACATTAAGAAGAAAAAACATAATGAGAGCTTTAAGTTCTTAAGGACAATTTTAAAGATTGCAAATAGAATAGAGAAGAAAGGAAATGGTTTTCATATTAGAATACTTGAGAGAACTTTGGGAAAATTCCTATTCCTAAGGCAATTTTCATAGCGCATAAGGTGGTGCCCTTGACAAAGATCAAGGTCTAAAATGAGAAAGTTATAGGGCAAGTAGAATAACTCAAGTCCAATAAATCACCAGGACCATATGGTATATACCCAAGACTTCTGAAGGAAATAAGCAAACTAGCACAGATACAGGGTGGGGGAGGGGGAACGTGTAATACTCTTAATGGTAGCATCTGCTTTAAAAGATTGGAATATTACTAATTGGGTCCCTAGAAAATAAAGGCAACATTTTAGAAGAATATCAAATAAAGAATTTTATATGCTCTGCTTGTATTAACCAGTGAGGTTAGGTAATCTTGAATATTTCTGTACTGTTCTCTCTTTATCATTCTGGATTCCTTTTATAACCAAGATTTTCTGCCATCTCTCTTCCTGATCTTGGCTGTTTTTCCCAACCACCCACTGCTTAGTAAGCCAGTGGCAAACATCCATAGATCCTGAAATTTATTCTAACCTGTTGGATTCAAAAGCTGGTGATTTACCTCTGATAATCACACTGGTCCTGCCCTCAGAACATTTGCAGTTTTTTCTCTTGTGGTTTATTGTTGTTGTTGCTGTTTTTCTTTTGTTGTTGTTGTTTTTTTTAAGTGATGATAAGTTGGAATATACTTGATTTTAAACAGAACTAGTATTTCTCCACTTTGTTTTTCAGCCATTCTGTTACATGGTTGTGGAATTTAGCTAGGGTTGTTCAAAATATCTATCAATTTGCAATTTGAAAAAGTGAAAATTTAAATGAATTTGTCAGTTTACTTTTTATTGACGTATCAGAAAAGTGTGCTACTCATAAGTACATAATTTCAAAGAATTTTACATGCATATGCACGAATGTAACCTCCAGCTAAATCATCATAAAGCACATTGCAGTAAAAGTGTTAATATTCATGTTTCTTTGTACACATACTTTACAAAAACTGTGTAATTATTTTTCTCCCTTCTAAGCCCACCCTGTTTCTCACTACTAGGAAATAATCATATACTAATGTTTCAAAGATTTTTAGAGATCTCAATGAGGCTCATTTTAAATCTCACAATTAAACATATTCGACATTCCATTTTTTTTTAAAGATATGTAGTGAAATCCTTAAAGATCCCACTTACACTTGAGAGGCAATAAACAGTGATGGAAATAACTTTTTAACACAATTGACAAGATAAACTAGCTTAGTTTCCTTATGGACAAACTAGAGACCCAGTGCATGAAATTCATACACTGGGGGGTAAAGGGGTCCCTCAGCCCAGCCTGCACCCTCTCAGAGTCGGACATCCTTAACGCTGCTGTGGAGGCGGGAGAGGCTCCCGCTACCGCTGCTGTGCTCACCAGCCATGAGCCCGACTTCTGGGCTTCTGGCTGAGCAGCGCTCCCCCTGTGGGAGTGCACTGACCACCAGGGGGCAGCTCCTGTGTTGAGCTTCTGCCCCCTGGTGGTCAGTGCGCATCATAGAGACCGGTCATTCCACCGTTCGGTCAATTTGCACATTAGCTTTTTATTATATAGGATATGGAACAGTAGACCCTCTCTCTTCAGTCACTTACTGCTCTAACATGCTATGGTTTTATGCATTTAAAACAAACAACAAGGTACTTACTGATTTTCTTCATGATTAAATTGAACTCTCACTTTGGATTAGCAGAAACAATTCTGGTGGCTTCAAATCTCCTCAGCATGGAGAAAGCA
Source organism: Eptesicus fuscus (assembly GCF_027574615.1). Taxonomy (NCBI): domain Eukaryota; kingdom Metazoa; phylum Chordata; class Mammalia; order Chiroptera; family Vespertilionidae; genus Eptesicus; species Eptesicus fuscus. The sequence continues at coordinate 81,000,167 of NC_072474.1, read as the reverse complement.
GGCATTCCTCCAAAAATACTGTTCCTACAAATATCCAATAGTAAACAATTGTAGGTATCCCCTTTACTAAAGTTCCAGCAACATGTTTCAGAATCAGTAACAAAAGAAACACAATTTCAGCAGTGGTTGCAACTCCCTGGAAATGGCTGGAATGAATCAATTAGGTCCTTAGTGGTTTCAACTCAGACAGGGAAACTGAGGAGTTGCTGGCAAAGACAAGATATTACAGCCAGCCAGGAAGTGAGATTGTCTTACAGGTTCCAACAGTGAAAGACTTGAGACTATTAGTGAGGGAACTGAAGCTTTAGGAATTTCTAAAATGTTAACCCTTGGACACAGATAGTGGGGTGGTGAGGGCCTGGGAGAGGGGGTGGGGTGGTTGTGGGCTGGAAGAGGTTAGGTGGGGAAGGAGGACCTATGTAATACCTTCAACAATAATGATTTTTTAAAAAAGAAAAATAAATAAATAAAATGTTTGAACAGGCAACTTCTGCTCTGTGGATGGCCCCAATATCATGACCAGCAATAGCAAAGGGTATCAGCAAGGGGCTGTTCTGATGCAATAAGGTCAGCCAGGGCAAAACACCACTTTAAGACAGAAGGTTTTAATTTTTCCACTCATTATTGTAAATAACAAAGAGTTAAGCGTTTTAAGTAACAGCATTTTGAAAATTGGAAAAACTCTCTTAATGAAATAGTTTTAGTTCATTTTATCAGATAACAGGTATGCTATCAAGAAATTGTAAGGCTTCTGTCAGACTTCTTAATCCAAGAAATTTAGATATTATGTTTTGTTGTGTTACCCAGCAAATGGTTAAGCATTTCCATAGGGTTATACATATAGTTTTTATTAATAAGGTTAGAAAATGTCTCGGTAATCCCACTGGAGCATAATTAATTCATCTTCTTTTCTATATACTAAACAAAGTCTCCAGTGATGTTGATAAAAAAAAATAATAATAATAAAGTAGCCCAGGTCCCATTCAGAGAAAAAATTTTAAATGGTGCTTGTTCCATAAGACCCAAAAGTCTTCCACTAATCTTTAGCAACTTTGTCAATGCCTCCTTTCATGCTATATGTCCTCTATTGTAGATCTGAGGGATTAGAAAATAACAAATAAGGATGAAAGAAATCTATTATTTGCTAAATACTGGACATCACAAGTGAGTCTACAATAGGAAATCCCAGGAAGGTTTAAGTAATTATTACGATATTTCTTTAAGATGTATGATTAGAGGAAACTGACCATGAAAATGAGTAGTTTTCAAAAAGTAAACATAAAAAATAATAAAAAATGTTTATTTTAACTTTGTTTTGATTTTTTCTTTAACTTATAGTTGAGAAACCAAATATTCTTAAGCTGGATAATCTGAAAATCAAGGATATCTACACTGCCAGTTCTCTTCTTTAAACATGTCATTTATTCTCTCCAGAGGATATCTAAGGGGACATTTTCCTTCTTACTGTGAGAGGCAGTATAATATGGTAGAAAGTACATTAGGCTCATGCCCTTTATCTTATGCAAAGTTGATTGTCTCTGGTTCTCTAATTCTTCATCAAAATACATAACCTGCACTTAAGTAATACTAAATTCTTGTAAAGAGTTGGTATGATAAAATTCAAATGCAAATGGTCAATAAATTGATTTTTTTTGGTCTTTTTCTGTGTTCTCAAATATAATAAAAGCATCCCTTAATGCAGTAAAAGCAGTGGCTTTTTACAAGGGATAAAATGTTTATTAAAATGATGAATAAGTTTAACAACTGTAGGAAACTAGAAAAAGAAGAAAAAATTAGACCCAAAATAAGCAGAAGAAAATAAATAATAAGAATTAGAGCAGAAATCAATGAAATTAAAAATAGGAAATCAACAGAGGAAAAAAATCAATGAAACCAAACACTGGTTTTCTGAAAAGATCAATAAAATCCATATGTCTCTTGGCAGGCTAACTTAAAAAAAAAAAAAAGGAGAGAGAGAGGGAGAGACAGGATAGTAAAAGTACAGCTATAACAACAGAACGATAGATAAATTGTACCACATCAAAGTTTGAAAAAGTATGTGTTTCAAAGAACATCATTAAGAAGGTAGAAGGCAATACAAAGAATAGAAGAAAACATACTTCATAACAAATTTAACTAAAAAAATATTTTTATAATTGACTTACAACTCGATAGTAAAGAGATAAATAACCCAATTTAAAAATGAGCAAAGTATCTGAATAAGCATTTCTCCAAGGAAGACATGCAAATGGCCAATATGCACATGAAAACATGATCAACCTCATTAGTCATCAGAGGAATACAAATCGTAACTTTATGAGATACTGCTTCATATCTCTTAGGATAACTTCAGTAAACAATATAGCAATTAGGTTTGGTGAGGATGTGGACAATTTGAAATCCTCATACACTGCTGGTGGAAATGTAAAATGATGCAGCCAATTTTAAAAACAGTCTGGCAGTTTCTCAAGCAATTCAAAATAAAAAAAATTAATTTAAAAAACAACAAAATGGACATCTATAGTACTTTCAACAATAAAGATAAATTTTAAAGAAATACATAAATTGCTCAAAATAATAGAGTTACCATATGACCCAGCAATTCCAATTCTATGTTTATACCCAAGATAAATAAAAACAAATATTAATACAAATCTTGTAAGTGAATGTTCATGGTAGTGTTATTTATAATGGCCAACAGGTGGAAACAATCCATGAATCAATAAATGAATAAACAAAATTTGGTATGCCCATAGAATTAATTGTTATTCAGCCACTAAAATATATAAAATAGTTCCATGGAAGGTGTAGCTCAATGGTTAGAATGTCATCCCCACACTGAAGGGTCACAGTTGAATTTCAGGTCAAGGGCACTGGGTTGCCTTACAATTAATTTTCTAAAGTATTAATTTTCTAGATGTAATTACTTACAGGATATTTTTCCTAACCTTATTCTTCTACTACCCACCCGCCTTTTTGATTTAAATATTAGAATGCTTTTGAAAATTTTATAATGTAGTCTTGATGGCTTTTAAATTTTAATTTTTAGCACTATAATATTACTGTTTTAGGTTCATTATATGGTATGCATTTTTATCATGAGATGAACTACCAATAAAAATTTTAGTTAACACTTTAGGAACACCTTTTTGTCCAGTACAATTAATTTTTCTAGAATATTCGCTTGTTTCAACTAGCCAATTTAAATTTGCCTGAAAACTTGACTACTATTTTACTGTCAAATTTATTATGTTCCATCCCAGGCCCAGGATTGGACACCTGTGGGAAGCAACCAATCAATGTGTCTCTCTCACCCCTCTCTCTCTCTGTCTCTCACTCTTGCTCTCGCTCGCTCTCTCCTCTATTTTCTCCCCCCCCCCCATCTCCCTTCATTCCATTCTGTCTTTTAAAAAACTCAATGGAAAAAATATCCTCTGGTGATGATTAACAACAAAAACTATATATATGATAGTAATACATTCTAATATATGGATGAATCCTAAACATATTATGCCAAATTAAAGAAGTCAGCCACAAAAAGTGTCATATAATTCCTTTCATATGATATATACAAAACAAGAAAATATATAGAGATAGAAGGTAGATTAGTGGTTGTTTAGAGGTGGGGGAGAAATAGTAAGATAGGAAGGTAGTTGCTAAAGGGCACAGGGTTTCTGTTTGAGGTGGTAAAAATGGTCTAAAATTGACTGTGGTGATGGTTGCACATATCTGTGATTGTGCAAAAGAACACTGAATTGTAGATTTGGAAGGAATGTACTGTATATTATGTGAATTATATCCCAATCAACCTATTTTTAAAAGAAACAAAAAAGCAGCCTTTGCTGATGTGGCTCAGTCTATTGAGAATCAGTCCATGTACTGAAAGGTCACTGGTTCAATTCCTGGTCAGGGCACATACTCAGGTTGCAGGTCCGACTTGTACTAGAGGAAATCTATCAATGTTTCTCTCTCACATTGATGTTTCTTTCTCTCCCTCTTCCTTCCTTTCTCTCAAAAAATCAATAAAAACATTAAAAAATAAAGAAACAAAAATAAATTACATTGAGGTGCTATGACACAAAACAAAGTAAAAAATATAAGAAAAAGAAGAAAAGAAATTCCTCTAAACTCTATATAAAATAGAAGTTAATGATTGTTGGCACAGTGCAGACAGACAGACAGTGCAATTCAAAATATTCAAAGATCCATTCAAACTTCCATTTGCTATCCCATTCATTACCAAGGTGTTTTTCTTATCTGCATGGTTAAATGACCTTGTATCCACTTACCAGTACAGCCTATAGGAAGGGGGAAAGATGCTTAGACAAAGAGCTTGAACTTTAAGATGATCTGGAAAATTGCACAGATTACTTTTGCTTGTAAGCCATTGGACCAAACTCTGATGTTCGAAGCTAAGCTGTAAGGAAGGTTCGGATCTGAGTATTCATACATCTAACAAAAATACTGAGGTTCTGTTGTCAAAAGGGGAGAGGGAGAGGGAGGAGGGGTGGAGGGAAAGAGAGAGAGAGAATGAGAGGGAAGTAGATGACACAAGAAGATAATTTGTTGTCTCTATCATATAGTACTTCTATGTCTCAAATCTTCAGATGGTTTTTTATTATAATTCTAAAGCATAACCTCCCAATCGTGACCTAGAAGGCTTTATACTTTCTGACCCCCTCATCTCTGACCTCGTCTCCTATCACTCTTTGCTAATTATATCAATCTAAACTTTCTATTTACTTCTAATATTATACCAAGCTTATTTGTAACTTAGGGCTTGTATATTTGTCATTTGTTATTCTTTGCATTGCTTAAGACTGTCTTTCATATTCTCCCATAGTTAGGACTTTTTCATCACTCATTTTTCAGCTACTTAAAGATATTTTCCCTGGCCACCAAAACTAAAGTATCCCAATTACTATTGTTTTCATTACTTTGTTATTTTCCTCCAATAGTAATAACCACTACCTGTAATTAGTGCATTCATGAGAGTCATAGTTATTTCCGTACTTAATAATTAAAATTAGTGCTTCCAACATACTCTTGGTAATTTTATTTAAAATCAATATTTTACCCACACAATATAATCTCACATAAGAATAGAGATTTTTTATTTTTCACTAATTTTGATTTGACACAAACAGTACATAATGATTTGTAGAATGAGTGACTAAAAATAAAAATGCAGGTGATGGTAAGCATGACCAGCATGGCTTAGTGACTGAGTGTCTAACTATGAACCAGGAGGTCACAGTTTGATTCCCGGTCAGGGCACATGCCAGAATAGCTGGCTTCATCCCCAGTCGGGGGCATGCAGGAGGCAGCCAATCAATGATCTCTCTCATCATGATGTTTCTATTTCTCTCTCCCTTTCCCTTCCTCTCTGAAATCAATAAAAATATATATTTTTAAATGCACGTGATGGTAAAAAAGTGAAGGAACAAAAAAAAAAAAAAAAAAAGAAAGAAAAGAAAGAAAGAAAAGGAAAACAAAAAAGCGCAGAGAAGAAACACTTTATATAGGGCTCAGATTGTGGTGGGAGAGGAGGTGGTTTTGTGGAAGGAATGTCCAAAGATCTGAAGTATGATTTTAAATGTAGCCAGCTAAAGGAAAGGCAAAGGAAATGACTGAGAAGGCTTAAAGATTAAAAAAATAATAATAACTTATTCAAGGACCTCAAAGTAGTGTACTAGGGCAATGTTATATACTACCAGAAAGGAATGATAAAAAATCAAGACTGGAGGAGAAAGTTAGGGCCAGATTTTGATAAAATTATTTATAGAGTGGTTGTAACAATGTAGAATAAATTCACCCTCATCATATGTCATATTCCTTAGTCTTACTCTGATTGATACAGAACTTAACAGGTCTTGTTAACCTACAAATAAAAAGCCACAGTGAGAGAAATAAAAAAAAACCTGTTATTTGAGATAAAAAAGAATTGCAATTCTGGGAATCACTAATTCAGGCAGAAACCCAAACAATGTTCTGAATATGGTGTGGAAGTAAGGGGTTTTTATGAGAATGGAAAGATAAATAATTACATGAATAGACGGAAGGAATTTATATGGATGCTAAGAAGCTAAGGAAAATTTTTCTACTGGTACTAACAAGCTAAGTTCCTCTTTAGTAATACATGGCTGGTTACTGATTCTAAAGAGCATCCACGATCATCAGTCCTGCATTCAAGAGGCCTGCTTTCCTGTTAGCTTTAAAAATAATTGCCTGTAAGGCAATGTGGGCTGGACTCAGTCTGAAGGTGTTAATTTCCCAGTTCAAACATTCCAAAGATTCAAGGAGCAAGACATGCAAATCCTCTGGGGTAGAGCTCAGAGTCTATTTTGACCTGGCTCTGTCTGTATCATTTTTCTCCACTTTTTTTTTTTTATAAAGAAATATCTCACACAAACATAAAAATTACCCTGTTGCAATTTCAGACTTTCAGATAACATTGCTTTCCAGTGTCTTAGTACTTTATTATCTTATTTTCATCACCAGCGGTCTCCTCTAGGTGCTCACAGCATAGACTGCAAGGACATTCCATACCAAACATTACAAAGGAAAAGGCTTTAGCATTTTTATGTCCAAGCACAGCCATAGAGGGCCGAGGTGTAAAATGGCCAGTGTAATAGGTTTCAGAAAATGTCTGAGAATATTACACATAAAGGAAACAGAATAGTTGTCATCTTAAAATTTCCGTGGCAGGCATTTAATTTTCTTTTTTTCAACACAGCCTTACTCTTTAATACCTGTGTTTCTTTAACAATGCATAACACTGTTCCGAAGGCGAGGCCGAAGAGTGTCCTTCTAAAGTGTCCTGTGGAGAATCACTCCTAATAGCCCAGTAATGGGGGAGGTTCCTTTCAGTTTTTCAGAGCAGAAGGCTTGGGGCTCAGCAGGAGGAGCTTCCTCTTTTATCCTTCCGAGGGGAGAGCACCATGTACTGCCTGTGCCCTGATCTTCCAAAGGAGATGAAAGAGCTTCATCTCTATTATGCATCCACATGTTAACTTGCCTTTTTACCGCTATGGGATTCTACATTAGAGAGCGTAATTTCAGACACTTCAGGACAGGATGGAAGCTCCGATATACAACTGTACACCACCCTCCCTGTTAAAACCTGTTTTTTTACCCTCTTAAGTTTATGGTTTATGACTAGAAAGAGGCTTACACTTATTTACTTCAAATAAAAGTTCCTTTTTTTTTTTTTTTTTGAATTGGTCATCAATAACACTCAGTCCCTTCTGAGAGGATCACGTGGTGGCATCCACAGAAAGTCAGGATCCGATGGGCTCCTCTGCTGCTACGTCCACAGCCTTCTTGTCACCTGCCATGTTGACCCAAGGACATCGCTGTCCTTGGCTGAGACAGTCCTGAGGAACTGCTCAGGGCACCATTTGGGGCAGGAAAAAAGGGAACTTCTCCTGCCTTCAATCCTGGTGTCAGGCCCTTCTCTTTCATCTCTCCCAGTCCAGCAGTGATGCCACAGTAACTAATAACGAGTTTTACTGAAAGTTCAGGATAATGAAGCCACCTGGGTATAACCTCAAACTACCTCATGGGCACCAACCACTCTTAGGATTGTCTGTCAGGCTTGATCCTTTCCTAAGGGTTGTGGTATCTCAGCCACAGTCACACATATGCTTCCGTGTCCTCTACTTTCTGGGGCAGGCCAAACTGCATGCAAATTCAAGTTAGGAAAATAGTTTTCCCACCTTCCCTTTAAAGCCTTTGTTTTCTTGGCCCATTCTTGGTGAATTTTTAGAAGAATTAAGAATAGAAGGGCATTTTCCCTTCCAGAAAATCTGTTCTTTCATACGCAGGATTATTCTTTGGACTCAGGACTCCAGCTTAATCTAATTTATTATTAATTGTTTCTCAAAGTCTGAATAATTCAGGTTTAAATGATACTACATTCAGGAAGAGCAGCCCAATTCAACTATAGAAGCATCAAGCACCGACCAATTTTTTTTTTTAACCATGGTTATTCATTAAGGACTCCAAAACATCTTGGGGTTCATAATCACTTGATTACATTTCCATATAATAGATTTTGATAGGTTATAATATTTTCCCTTAATAATAATTAACATAATCAATAAAATCCTCATTAAATCAGATATGTTGAATATAAACTAATTTGGTTAATTCTTATACTTTAATGATTTGTATATCTCCACTAAGGTTTTGAAGACAATTTCCACTGAGAAACTTACCTTTCAGTCAAGCCTATTTTACATATATATTTCATATTCCTATGATGGGATGTTTGAGTAAATATTAGGACAAATAATTTGCTCTTTCACCAAATACTTTAAAAATAGAAGAAGGATTCTTTCACTTTAGGGGGCCATCTGATTAGATAAGAGCCCATTGCAGAATGCTCCATCAATATCCTGGGGCTTTCTCTTTGTTCTCAGTCCCCTTGAAAAATGTCAGCTAAAATTATACTTCACAAAGCATTTTAGATATCTACAGCAATGATTTTCAGATTAAAAATTTAGACCAGAGCATCACATAGATAATATCTTTAATCCATTTCCTTTAAAACTTTCAAATAAAATTTAAGGATACAATATTAGTATTCTTACTTACAAGGGTGGTAAAGTATAAAGAAGTAATTGTCTTTTTTGGAAATAAATTCCTATCAGCAAATATAAAAAAGTTTTACAAAATCCCAATATTAAACAATAGCCCATCAAAAAGTCCTAAATATAAGTAAAAATGTATCATTTTACAAAACTTTTCAGGATTCTCATACATAAACTAGAGCACTGGCTCTGATAGGTTCATAAAGGTCAAATACTGTCTCATTCTTTTAATAGTTGGAGCCCTCTAGTGCAAAGAGTGTCATTATTGCATATGCATTCCGGGGTGCTCAGATACGTTAACCATAAATTGTCATTGAAAACCAGAAAATTTTTATTAGTAACAGGAGCACTGTTCAAATTACTCCAAGGCAAACCGAGAACACCCTAGGTAGACCCTCTACCACTGACCTATACACTCTTGTACTCTTCCCTGAAAACAAGTTGGCCATTATCCTTTTTTAACTGTCTTATACCTCCTAACATTTTAGCATAATGTTCTCTAAATGCCTCACATTTTCACAAGTTATTACTCTCCTATATCACTCTAATATTCAATAAAATCCCATATGACACACATACTATCCATGCAAAGGTTAATTATTCTTCCCTCAGTCGTTCAACATACAATTATTGCTGGCTCTTCCTTAAAGCTTGGGACTAACTACCTCCTGCTGGCAAAGAAGAAAGTCAAGGATCCCTTAGGCTTCTCAGCACAAAATATCTACAGTTCAACATGCTACTGTGCTCCATCTTTAAAATAGTAATTTGAATGCATTAAAAAAATAATTATTAAGATTTTTCAATGATAATAAACAAAAGTATTAGAGATCTTTAAATTACTAAAATACTATACATTAAGCAAATATGTAATAAGTGCTTGAATGAAATATTACATTAAGTGCTATGAACATTTTTTAAAGCCATAAGTCCAAAAGGAATTTTTATCCTAAAAGAAAAAAATGAATGTGCATTATAACTAGAGGCCTGATGCACGAAATTAGTGCATGGGGGTGTGTGTCCCTCAGCCCAGCCTGCACCCTCTCCAATCTGGGACCCCTACCGGGATCGGGCCTAAACGGGCAGTCGGACATCCCTCTCACAATCCAGGACTGCTGGCTCCCAACTGCTCGCCTGCCTGCCTTCCTGATTGCCCCTAACCGCTTCTGTCTGCCAGCCTGATCACCCCCTAACCACTCCCCTGCCAGCCTAATTGATGCCTTATTGCTCACCTGCCAGCCTGTTTGCTCCTAACTGCCCTCCCCTGCAGGCCTGGTCACCCCTAACTGCCCTCCCCTGCAGGCCTGGTCACCCCTAACTGCCCTCTCCTGCAGGCCTGGGTCCCGCCCAACTGCCCTCCCCTGCAGGCTTGGTCCCTCCCAACTGCCCTCCCCTGTTGGCCTGATTGCCCACAACTGCCCTCCCCTGCAGGGTTGATCCCTCCCAAATTCCCTCCCCTGCTGGCCATCTTGTGGTGGTCATCTTGTGTCCACATGGGGGCAGCCATTTTTGACCACATGGGAGCAGCCATCTTGTGTGTTGGAGTTATGGTCAATTTGCATATTATTTTTTTACTAGATAGGATAGAGGCCTGGTGCATGGGTGAGGGCCAGCTGATTTGCCCTGAAGGGTGTCCTGGATCAGGGTGGGCATTCGCTTAGGGTGTGGGATGGCCTGGGTGATGGGCCTGTGGTGGTTTGCAGGCCGGCCATGCCCCCTGGTGACCCAAGTAGAGGCCCTGGGATCTGGGATTTATTTATCTTCCATAATTGCAACTTTGTAGCCTTGAGCAGAGGCCTGGGCCAGCCAGGGTGTGCAGGAAGCTTGGCTTCCTCCATCGCCAGGGAAACCCAAGCCTCCTGCTTGCTCTGTGGCTGCAGCCAACTTGGTTGGGTTAATTTGCATACTCGTTCCTAATTGGCTAGTGGGCGTGGCTTGTGGGTATAGCAAAGGTATGGTCAATTTGCATATTACTCTTTTATTAGATAAGATAATAAAAGCATAATATGCTAATTAGACTGGACAGCCGAATGTCCTTCCAGATGTCATTCTGGATGTTCTTCTGGATGAAGCCACCAAGGTGGCAGCCAAGGCAGAGGCAGTGAGGGGCGATGAGGCAGGCAGTCAGAGTGGTTAGGGGTGATCAGGCAGGCAGGCAAACAGTTAGGGGCCAGCTGTCCTGGATTGTGAGAGGGTGCAGGCCGGGCTATGGGACCCTACCCTCCCCCACCATGCACGAATTTTGTGCACCGGGCCTCTAGTACACTGTAATAGTAGTAGAATGGGGTGCATGACCTGGGTGAATATATCCTAAAGGATATAAATAATTATTTCTCTGGAGTGATATAAAAGGTCATGCAATCCCATTGTAATGGAATGAGGCATTTGCCTCCTGTCCATTCTTCCTTCTAGTAATAACACTTTTATTCTCTGTTGAGGAATCATCTCCAAGCAACTTTACCTTATATGGTCCTAGGAGGATTCATTCTCCCCTTCCCCTATACCATTTTCTGGCTATAGGAATAAACCCATGACTAAACCCAACATAATCACACATTCCTTGTTTTAAGATGAGCACCTGTCTAAAGTCAAAACAATGAAACCCACCACCCAAAGTTAAATCTTCTCCTGTCACCATATATTAGGATACCCTTTTTCCCCCACCACTTCCCTCTGATAGCTACCACACTATTGTTAGTGTTCACAAGTTTCAAGTTTTATATCCCACATGTAAGTGAAATGAGTGCATTTTCAGGTCATCTGCCCACTTTTTGAGTGGTTTGTTTGTTGTTGGCTTTTTCCATCCATGTTGTTGCAAATGGCACTATTTCATCCTTTTTTATGGCTGAGTAATATCCCATAATATATGTACCACATCTTTTTATCTAGTCCACTATTGCAGGACAATTTGGTTGTTTCAATGTCTTGGCCACCACGAATAATGCTGCAATGAACACAGGGGTGCATATATCTTTGTGAATACATGATTTTGAATTTATCGGATATATACCCAGGAGAGGGATTGCTGGGTCATATGGTAGCTCTCTTCATAATTTTTTGAGGAATCACCAGACTGCCCTCCATAGAGGTTGTACCAGTCTATATTTCCATCAGTGAATGAGGGTTCAATATTTTCTACAACCTCTCCAACACTTGTTATTGCTTGTCTTGTTGATAATGGCCATTTTAACAAGTGTGAGGTGGTATCTCATTGTAGTTTTCATTTGCATTTCCCTAATTGTTAGTGAGGCTGAACATCTTTTCATACATCTATTGACTATTGGGAAAGGTGTATTTTGAGGTCCTCTGCCCAATTTTTGGTTGGGTTGTTTAGTGTTAAGTTTTATGAGTTTTTTATATATTTTGGAAATTAAACCTTTGTCAGAGTTACTGTTTGCAAATATTATGTCCCATCTGGTTGGCTGCCTCTTTGTTTTGTTGTTGCTTTCTTTTGTTGTGCAGTAGCTTTTTAGTTTGATATAGTCCCATTCATTTATTTTTGCCGTACTTCCATTGCCTTTGATGTCAAGTTCATAAAATGTTCTCTACAACCAAGGTCCATAAATTAAAGCACTTAAAAAAAAAAAGAAGAAAGAGATTGGAACAAAGAAGTTTGATATGCTAATATTGTTTCAATATCTGAAGGCAGATATTACTTTAAAAGCTGCTATATTTTTCAGTTGCATGATATAATAAACTTTTCCTTTTCATTAATTGTTCTCACTCTTCATTTTCTAATTTTTTAAAATCAACATTTTGTTTTATAATCAAGATTACAGACCAGGCTAATCTTTCATCAGAAAAGAGGTATGAGAAAATTGAGTGATATTCCAGTGAGAGGGGGAAAGTAAACAAAGGAAATGATCCAAGGATTTATGCTTAATGTGGGGCTTAGCTAGAGATAGCATAGGGAAGGGGGTTATAATAATGGAAAATAAGCTGTACAGAGAAGTCAGTGGCAAGGTCATGCACATTCTTCAATGTCAGAACCAGAAGTTAGAATTTTATTCTGCAGGCAAAAATCTGTCAGAGACTATTTTAGATAGAGTAGGAGAATGACATGATCAGCTGTGAAACTTTGGAAGATTATGCTGACGACACTCTATTGGATGGTTTCAGAAGAGGAAACTAGAGAAAAAGTTGCAGAGTCATGTGGTTGATACAGAGGAATAAGCACTCTTGTGCAAGAGCTGTACCCAGAGAAGATAAAATAGAATGGGAAGATAAAGTCTTCTACTTAATTCAAGACTTTCCCAATGAAATGGCCGTGCCAATCCCTTTTTTAATTGATTAAGGTATTATATGTGTATCCTTATACCCTCTTTGCTCCCCATCACCCCACTTGTGCCCTCACCCCACTAGTGTCTGTGTCCATTGGTTAGGCCTATATGCATGCATACAAGTCCTTTGGTTGATCTCTCCCCCTTACCCCCACCCTCCTCTGCATTCCCTCTGAGGTTTGATGGTCTGATCGATGCTTCTTTGTCTCTGAATCTGTTTTTGTTCATCAGTTTATGTTGTTCATTATAGTCCACAAATGAGTGAGATTATGTGATATATTTATAAAACATTGTCAAGATCATGATAGGATCAATGTGAGTGAAAACTAATATGTAAAAGTATAAAATAGAGTTACAGGAACTCTAAATAAACTCTATTTTATACTTTTACATATTAGTTTTCACTGATATAGAAACATCAATGATGAGAGAGAATCATTGATCAATTGCCTCCTACACGTCCCCCAAACTGTAACCTCCTGGTTCATAGGTTGACGCTCAACCACTGAGTCATGCCAGCAGACCACAGATTATCTTCTGATTGTAGAAAAGGCAGTGATGCTCTGCTGGCCCAATTCTGCAGCTTCAGAGTCAATCCTGATAACTAAATCTATAGCTTATTTATTAAGAGTTCTTTGTCATTCACATTTCTTTATCTTTTAACTAGCACATTATTTAAGGTAGAGCCTAAACTGCTTTATAAAACAAAACAAACAAAAAACCCTCAGATTGATCTTTCTCTCTCACACACATCAAATAGTCCAGAGGTATGTAAAGAATACAAGTAGCCCAGGAAAAGGTGGTCATCCGTTGAACCTGTTTACTTTTTGTTGCTCTGAGCTCCCCTTAGATACTGACCTCATCCACATGGTTAAAGTGGTTCACAGGGAAAGCAGAAATGGAGATCAAACAACCTCTATACAGAGACACATACAGAAGTGGTCATTCCCAATTCTGTCCAGTTCCTTTCATAAGTCCTCAACTCCTAAAAGGTAAGCTAGGAAACATAATGTCAGATGGGTAAGTTTGCTAAATCAAAAACTTCTGTAACTACAACATAGAATGGGAGAATGGGTCTTGAGGGAAAATTGCAATATCTATCACAAATTAAGATAAATTCTGTTCTCAAAAGTGGAACATGAGCAGTACATGCTCAGTTGCATCATTTCTATCCTAGCATGCTCTATAACAATATAATCTATTCATTCTTTGAACAAATGTGTATTAATGTCTGCCATTCTCTAGTTATCTATACTAATAAAAAGGTAATATGCTAATTAGACCGGGTAGACCAGACATCTTCCAGAAGTCCTTCCAGACAAAGCCACAGTGACGGGGACTGAGGCAGAGGAGGTTAGGGGTGATCAGGCAAGCAGAAAGAGCAGTTAGGGGCAATCAGGCCAGCAGGGGAGAGCAGTTTGGGGCAATCAAGCTGGCAGGGGAGCAGTTAGGGACATCAGGCAGACAGGCAGAGGCGGTTAGGGGTGATCAGGCAGGCAGGCAGAGTGGTTAGGGGTGATCAGGCAGGCAAGCAGGTGAGTGGTTAGGAGCCAGTGGTCCTGGATTGCAAGAGGGATGTCCAACTGCCAGTTTAGGCCTGGGCTTAGGCCTAAACCGGCAGTCAGACATCCCCCGAGGGGTCCAGGATTAGAGGGGGTACAAGCCAGGCTGAAGGCCCCCCCCAGGCACAAATTTAGTGCACTGGGACTCTAGTCTATAATAATAAAAGTGCAATATGCTAATTAGACTGGATGACCTTCTGGATGAAGCTGGGGCTGCAAGGGAAGCCTGGGTCCCAGGTGCCAGAGGGAAGCTGGTGTGGACAGCTGGGGAAAGGAAGGCCTACTCTTGTACGAATTTCATGCATTGGGCCTCTAGTAGAACAATAACAGTCCCTGCCCACAGGGTGCTTATAGAATAGAGTTATAGACAGGCACAGAGACAGTACATATAATAAAACAATATAGCTAACATTTTGAGTCCATAGAAGTGTTATGCTATTTAATTGCTTTCTATATTTCTAATTCTGTAAACTTTGTGATTAATTACTCAGTGATGTCCTCATTATTATATTCATTTTAAAGTTAGGAAATCTGAGACACAGAGAGACTATACTACTTGTCTAAGACCACAATTGGAGAATCTGAGTTCTAATTTCAATATTCTTTTACCAGATGAATGCACTTAACCATTATGTCATGTTTGCTTTCACCATGTGTTATAGGGCATGAAAGTATCCAGATGAAGCAACTATAGAACACAGCAGATACATGTAGAATGAAAAACTAAACCAAAATGAATGTTAGAGGTTGTTTGTGGTTATTTGGTATAAGTAGAAGGTGTGGTACATTCATACAATATTTCTTAGAGATAAAAAGAAAAATTATTGATACATGCAAAAGCAGATATGAATCTCAAAAACAAATGCATGATTCAAGTTATACAGAATTCTTAAAGGGATAACACTAATTTAGTGTGAAAAAACAAAATATCAAAACAGCAGTAACCTCTAGGCTGACTGAAAAGGGGGAAAAGACCAATTTCTAGGGATGATGAAAATGTGTTATATTTGAGAAGAGAGTGTTTTGCTAAACTTAGTTGCATTTTACAGTTATAATTTTGTTTTTTGCTTATGTGCATTTTGCCTTTAATTTTAATAGGGGTGGGGATTAGACATTTTGTAATACCTTCTGTGTTTTCTAGGCATGAGTAAATGGAGAAATATGTTCAGGTTAAAAGATAGAAAATCATTAAAAATGGTTTCATTATCAGATATAGACAATAGAGAAATGGGAAAAAGTGGAAAGTTAAGAATCACTACCTAATTTTTAACTTCATCAACTAGAAAATGTTGGTGCCATTTATAGGGAAGAGGGAAGGGAGAAAGAAGAGGTAGGGAGAAGTATCTCAGCACACAGAAGTTGATAAATATTGAATCCAAGGGAATGGATGAAATCTCCCAGATAGAGGGTGTAAATTAAGAAGAAGACAGATGAATCTTTTAGAGTGGTGACATTTGTGAAAAAACATGTTACATGGAAAATCAGGATTGAATATATTCCAGAAAGCAATTATAACAAGTCAAATGGGATATTTTTTGTTCCATACAGTATCTGTTGTCAAACTTTACAATGCTTTGGCATCACCCACATGGATTTTTTTTTTAAAAATACAGATATCACAAATTGTTGGATCCTAACTCCAGTCTCTGATGCAGTACATCTAAGGAATTGAAGCTAGCATTTGCTACTAAAATGATCTCATATGTTGCTCTTGTTGATGGGTTAGGCCCTAATTTCAAAACAACGCCAAGTGACTGATATTTCAGTGAGGCTCCATTTTTGATGCATCAATAAATATCTCTGTCATCATCACAAGTAAGCAGAAGGAAGAGATGGCCATAGCAAACTTAGAAGAGCAAATTAAATGAAATGAAAAAACTTATAACATATATATGTATCCATACCCATATCCATATATTTATATATAACTCCATATACAATGACATATTTCACTGGAGGAATGGTCACCATACATTTCCATAAAGATATGACACAAATAAATTACGGCTAGATCATTTAACTTATTTTCAGCTGTCTTAATATCCTTTATATCACCAAAAATAATTGACCATAATTACATTATGATGTCGTTTGTAACCATTTATTTTCGTAGTTAGTAATAAAAATATTTTTAGCAAGCTTGGAAAGAGAAAAAATTAAATACAATCAATAGTTTGTACAGATGAAAATGGAAAAGTGTAAAAAATATTTTAGCCTATTATACTCTAAAGTAACCAAAATTTTACTTAGAAATTAAATACATAGGTTGATATATAACAAAATTATATATTCCTTTGGTTTGAATTTATTAAAATGTCAATGAACTAACTAAAGTAGGTATTATATAACATGCTTTAGATATCATCCTTATTTGTAAAAACATCTTTAAAATCCATGTCTAATAAATCCTTGATTAGGTGACGGCTACATTTATTTATGGATTTACATGAAAATAGATGTTTAAAAAGTACGGAAAGAAAAACTATTCAGCAAACAACTGCACCTCATTGTGCTTGTTAATAACAAACATAATTTTATTTTATTTTTAAAATATATTTTATTGATTTTTTACAGAGAGGAAGGGAGAGGGATAGAGAGTTAGAAACATCGATGAGAAACATCGATCAGCTGCCTCCTGCCCACCCCCTACTGGGGATATGCCCACAACCAAGGCACATGCCCTTGACCAGAATCGAACCCGGGACCCTTCAGTCCACAGGCCGACGCTCTATCCACTGAGCCAAACCGGTTAGGGCAACAAACATAATTTTAAATGAAACCTAAAACTAACCTGGTAAGGACCTGAAGGTGAAGATAACATATTATCATAAGGCCCAATGGAATAAATTATCTGAGAAAAAAATATTCCTTCCTGGAGAGGCCTACATGGGAAATCATGTTCTCTAAGGAGAGCCGTGTTCAGTTGGAGTAATAGGCAAGAGGTTGAGTATAGATAGGATGTTTTGCTTAAAAATGACCTGGTTTAAAGACAGCTGTGTGGGATCCCTTGTCACGTCCCGCGTGTTTCAGAGATCCCGTTCGGGTCCGGTTTCTGGAGAAGGCCGCAATCAAAATGAAGAGAAGCTAGAAAAGAATTAATTTGGGAAAATGTGGGGCCAGGCGGGAGCCACCTCTAGTGGGAGGACTCCAAGCTCTGGCCTTTGCTCTATCCCTTTTATTAGAGTTCTGAGATACACCCATTGCCCTTAGGCAGGTTATTCCAGTAACAGACAGATGATCTTTATCAATATGGATTTACATGATTATTTTGTGGGGAAGTCGCCTCAGTTACCATCGTCTCAATTAGATAGGGAGTGGTTGGCTCTGACCTTTAGCTTCAAGGTTGACCAGCCTTGCCAGGTTCCCTTTTCACATAACTACCAAGTAACAATGTTCGGTTTCCGGCAGACAGCATGGCAGTGTGCTTTCTTAAATTTAAGGGAAGTGTGAATTGACTAAACGAATAAACAAATAACACAGTTTTATGGGGATGAGAATACAGGGAACGGGGAATGACCTGGGAGTCCTGGTCTTTTATGCCATAAATAGAAGTGAAAAGCTTAATGAGATAAATCCAAATTGTCACAGAACAGATTGATTTTGCTATATCTTCTTTGGAAAGTTAATATATCATCATTTCATTCAACAAGCACAAATTAACCATCAGCCAGGTGTCAGATATTATGCGAAACTCCAAGGAATATGTGAGCAGTACGTAAAATGCACATGGTTCTCACTCATTATCTGCCAAAAATACATCTCACGGTAACACATTTCACAGACTTATATCTGCTATGTAAATAACTACTTTGTGTGCTGTGTATTTTTCTATTTTTAGACATTTTGTTCACGACAATTGTCAGTCTTTACTTTTCAAAGAAAATTGGTGGGTCCTTTCTTCTCTCTCCACAAATACTCACTCCTGCTTTTACCCACTGAGATTTCAAATTATTTTAGTTCTCCTTTACAAACCATTCCCCAGTTTCATTATGCTTTAAAAAAATCCTCTCAATATACTTGGAAAACAGGGAGAGAAGCTATCATGACTAATTGATAGGTAAGAAGAATGAGGACAGATGGAGTAAATTTAATTATTATTGCAAAGATTATATTGAACTGTCATCATCAGGAAAACTTCACATTATTCTAAATGCCAACCCATCAGTTTTACAAAAATGATTGAAAAGTGTTTTCTGATTTATTTCCAATATAGAACATTCTGTTCTCCATTTTGGACACAGAGACAAACAGGGCTTACTCCCACAGACAACCACAGTAGTGATTAACATCCTATATTGGAGAGAAACCAAAGCACAGAGAGACTTTTCATAATTCCAAAACTGAAATACCAATGTCAATAATTAACTAATCGATAAATGCAATAGACATATTTTTTTCTATTCTTATTTGACCTGACTCTCAATGTGAAACCCTTAACCTTTCCTCTGAAACCATTTATTTGGGCTTTCATGACACTGTTCTCCCTTGTTTTTTCCATCATTTTGGCCAGAATTTTACTTTCAATGATTTCTCCTAAAAATTAGTGTTCTTAGAATTTGTCTTTCTCCTTTCATTCCTAGATATTCACCTTCTCTCCCCTCAGTCTGTCATGTTAATAACTCCAGAACCAATATGAATGATTTGTTCTCTATCTTGAATTTTAAACATGCCTACTCCAGCAGAGTTGGATCAGGATTTACAAATGTGACTCATACTATTTCCCCTTCTGAACATGTATGTTCTCTTATGTTTGTTATGTCTATAGTGGTGCCACTATCCATTCAGTCTTCAGACCAGAAACCTGGAATCTTCATTTCTATTGTTTCCCCCTTCCAGCTAGTCTTTCTCCCCCTGGATATTTGCCTTTCTTAAAGAGCACTTCTTTCTTCCAATTTCCACTGTCTGACACCTAGCGATGCTTAAAAACGCCTGCCAAATTGAATAGTATGACTAAACTTCTTGATATCAGTGTATTATGTAGCATTTCTCCATGCTACCCTAACTTTTCAGTAGTTTACAAAGCACTTACCAGTTTCAAAAATATTTTTTCACTTTTAAAAAATGTATTTTTAGACTATCTTTTCATATTATGTTAAAGCTTTACCATTATAATAAATGAAGCTTCCAGTTATACTATAATACTGAAACATATTCACAGATGGAAAATTGCTTATCAAAAAGAATGACCTACTTTGGTAAATTCATCAAACTGCTACACACATCTTTTATAGGATAACCAGATGATTGGAAGATATTTTAAAATAAAGAAAAGATAGAATTTAATTACAAAAATATTTATGTTATACCATAACAATAAAATAATAATAATAAATTACATTATTATAGCCCATTTCCATGTTCTTAACATAAGAATTATTTTAAAATATGGGTAAAGATTCAAACAAATATTTCAAACTTAGTAATATTATCAAAATTTAGAGTTGTATAGTCACTTATTTGTTTTATGCTAAATACCTATCCTTTCTCTTCTGTGAATGATTAATAAAGATGAGGGATACTTTAATCATCATTAACCTATGTATATTTTAGAATGTTCAACCTGATATTTACCCATCTGTCCCTATCCAGAGAGCTAATTCAATAAAATTTGAACCTATCTCATCCTGGCTGGTGTTGCTAAATGGTTGGAGCATCGGCCAGCACACTGAAGCGTCACAGGTTCGATTTCTGATGGAAGGCATGTATCTGGGTTGTGGAGTCAACCTGTCAATGTGTCTCTCACAATGATGCATCTCTCTCTCTCTCTCTCTCTCTCTCTCTCTCTCTCTCTCTCTCTCCTCTTCATTCCTTCCCTCCCTTCTTCCTCTCCCCTCTCTCTAAATAATCAATAGAAAACTATATTTGGGTGAGGACAAACAACAACACAAAAATTGATCCCATCTCCATTAACATAGCAAACTCAAACATGCATGAGATAATGTCGCACCAGCTCCTTTCTACACTATTTGTTGTGTGTAAGCCTTGGACTTTTTATAGAGGGAATGTCCTTTCCTTGCTCCATATTTTCCCTATGTAGAAGCATGTGATGTTTAGGTGACAGCCAATTAGATTGAGTTAAACTATTAAAACTCACTCGTTTTTTCTTCCCTTGACTTTGGATTTCCATAAGGAAGTGATCCTAGCTTCATGTTTCAGCTCTGCTGATGTGAGCTTTTGTTGGGGTGAGGTCTCCCTAGGTCTAGATTGAGCAGAGGCATGAGAATCACTGGTGGTACCCAGCGCTTTTAGCCCCACAATAAAGATTTATTCCCCGATTGAGAATCACTGATAGTTTCATTACTTGCCTTTCTCCCATGTCTTATTTAACACTTGATTAAAAACATAGAAATGGGAATGCTGTGCCACATATTGAATTTCTACAATTCTAATACAACCTACAAGATAGGATGGAATGATGAGAAGAATAAAAAAAGACAGGGGGCAGTATTCTCCTTGGCGTCTGCTCAATGCACAGGGTGGAGTATACGAGGCCATTAAAAAGGATTCAGATAGTTTTGATGATGGCAGCTACCTTTCAGACTACTATCCCTTGCTCAAGTTAGACAGTCATTTTAGTAAACACAAAATGTAAACTTTTCATTATACAATATTTTATACAGCACTTGTTTTTTTCTATTTATAAACTCTAAGTAGAATTTATTCCCTTCTTTTCAACAAGAATGGGAATGAAATGGTTTTGAAATTTAGTATTTCCAAAATATCTCTCCAACATTTCTATATAAAATTACCATTGATGTTTCTAAAAGTAACTGTATATTAAAAGAAAAAAGACATAATTCCACAGAAAAGCAAGCATTTTATCCAATGCCAGGCTCTCTTATGAAACTTTATTTTTATT
The DNA here is from genome assembly GCF_027574615.1 of Eptesicus fuscus. NCBI lineage: Eukaryota > Metazoa > Chordata > Mammalia > Chiroptera > Vespertilionidae > Eptesicus > Eptesicus fuscus. Next base: position 80,978,875 of record NC_072474.1, on the reverse strand, counting down.
CCGTAGCTCCCTGTTATCTATAGGGAATGCATTCCATGACTCCCAGTGGATGCCTATATCCACAGATAGTACCAAACTCTATATATACCATTTTCCCCTATACATACTTACCTATAAATTCAGCACAGAAAGAGATGAACAACAACAACTATTAACAAAATAGAGCAATTATAACAATATACTGTAATAAACATTAGGTGATAACTGTGGTTTCTCTCTCTCAAAATACCTTATTTTGCTGTACTCAGCTTTTCACATGAAGGAAGCCCTGTATGCCTTCTCTTGGCACATCCAAATTGCCAGCATCACTATCATTCTTCTTTAAGACCCTTATTAAGTAAAGTAAGGTTACCTGAACGCAAGCATGGAGATACCACAAAGTCAATCTGATAGCCAAGAAAACTACCAAGTGATTAATGGGCAGGCAGTATATATAGTGTAGATGTGCTGGACAAAGGGGTGATTTATTTCCCGGGTGAAATGGAATGGTAGGCATGAGATTTCATCATACTACTCAGAATTCAAAACTAATGAATTGCTTATTTTGGAATTTTTAATTTAATATTTTTTCAGGCTGTGGTTGACTGAGGGTAACTAAAACCATGGAAAACAAACAGCAGATATCCTGGCCAGTGTGGCTCAGTGGTTGAGCATCAACACATGAACCAGGATGTCATGGTTCAATTCCTAGTCAGGGCACATGCCTGGGTTGTAGGCTCAATCCCCAGAAGGAGACAGCCAATTGATGATTCTCTCTAACCATTGATGTTTCTATTTTCCTCTCCCTTCTTCTTTCTGAAATCAATGGGGGTGGGGGAGGGGGAAGCAGGGAATTGGAGACTACTATAATGCATTTTCATGAAATCTTTGTTATTATGTATCCATATAGTACATGCCATATGATAATTATACACTCTTGACTACTTTATACAATGGAACTAAACTCCCATAAACAGAATAAAAAGCATTATTGTTAAACATCCTACATCATCACTCATATCTTGAGATGTATCTAGAACCTACTGGATTACTTGCAGTTATGTAACAAAATGGCTAAGAGAGAGGACTTTGAAGTGAGGCTGCCTACTTCACATACCAAGTTCCAAACGTTTTTAGCTGTGTGACATTGGTCAAGTTATTTAGCCTCCCTAATTCTCAGATGTTTAATCCATAATTTGGAAAGAACTGCATTACCAATTTCATGGAGTTATTGTAAAATAAGACAACCAGACAACTATACTATAAAAATATAACTTCAAGTTGCAGTCAGACACAAAATAAGTGCTCAATAAATGTTTGTTTTTATATTAAATATCAGTTTGGGTATAAAAGATCCTGAATTATTCATTTTTACTGAGTTAGAAGTTATTCTACAGAAACAAAGGCATCTAAAGTGCTAAAAACAAAAACCACAAAATTAGATCACTAGGAAATTAATGTCTACACATTATTTTGACCAGGCACAAACCAAATCATCATTCAGTGTTGCCAAAGCAAGCCCAGGCTCTGCATGATTTGGATTCCAGTCTGGTAGGTAGATACACAATTGCATCCCGGAAGTCAGCTGCTATTTATCCAACTACAGTAGAACTTAAAATATCAAATCAGTTTCAAAAGTAATGCTCTAGTTTATGGAACAATAAACATGTGTGATAGGAGAAAATTGAAGTAGTATTTGAGTATCCTAAAAAGACAGAGGAACAGATATTCCATAAAAATTAGATAATGTTACTAGCAAAGATAAATCGATGGTGGCTACAAAATGATTGCTCCTAAGATGTAGGAGTGGGGCTGAATCAAACAGAAGAAATCAAATTAAAACTGGTATGAGTGCTGTTCCAGAAATCAGTCTAAATCTTCATTGATGAGGTTTCCATGTGCAAAGAAATGTAACATTGCATACTTTAGAAAAATTAATAATTGATTTAAAATATGTTTGGTACTATTTTTCACATTTTTTATATTTACATTAAAATTGTATGTTTTGTGGATGACTCATACCTGATATAAATGTTCTTCACTTTAAATAAGTAAACATTGATTAAGATTTCTAAGGTAGCCTGGCCAGTGTGGGCCAGTGATTGAGCATCAACTCATGAACCAAGAGGTCATCGTTCCATTCCAGTCAGGGAGGGCCCTTGCCCAGGTTGGGGGCTCGATCCCCAGTATAGGGGGCGTGCAGAACGCTGGTAATAGATAATTCTCATTGTTGATGTTTCCATCTCTCTCTCCCTCTCCTGTCTTCTCTGAAATCAATAAAAACATTAAAAAATGATTTCTAGCATAGGTTCTAGATTATGTAACTATTTTATATGTAGTAAGTCTATGCATCTTTGCGATAGAGTGGTTGGTAGAACATACTGTCAGAAATTCTCTTGATTTGAATTATATGGGAAAATAGACAGGAAGGACTATATCAACCACTATACTAACTTACATAATCATTTTAATTATTTTAAAAATGAAAATTAAACTGATTATTGGAAAGGTGTTCACATTATTTGGTAATGATAGTTGTAATGGCTAAAAATGAAAGAGAATCCCCAAGTAGTTAGCACAAACTATACAAAGTAGAAACAGTAGGGTCAATTGCACTATTTATGGAAAAATCATAAATATAGGATCTTGAGTGATATGGATTGCATTGACTGAATCAATCAGTGGTTGATAGAACCTCATTTAAATAATTTGTGTATAGATTGATCAGATCATAATTAATAGATAAAAGCACAAATCCAGGTTGGTCTAGGTTAGGAATCCATTTATATTTGCTATTGATTGTGGATGTGAATTAGTTGAAAGTACCTAGCCTTGAAAGAATCAGAGCTGAGTTTGAATCTTATCCCTTCCATCTTCATCCTTAAATTAGCTGTTTTCCTTTCTAAGTAACTATTTTCAATGAAATAGTGATATTTGTAATAGTAAATATTTGTTGCAGTATGATAAGTAGTGCGAGAATTTGGGAAATTACCATATCTGGCCCATTAAGCTCCCTTAATGAACAGCTGACAAATTAAGAGCTTAGGTGACAAGAAATAGGGGCTAACATCAGACAATGAAGTATTCAATGGAATCTGAATTTTGTTTTAATATCCTGGAGGCCCAAAGGAAAAATACTGAATTCTTAGAATTAATGAGATAAAAGCAGTAAAATGAAGGAAGAAAACACCATTAAAATATATTTTGTTCATATATTTTTATTAATTTTAATTATTTATAATACTTCATACTATTACAATTAATGTCCTGTAGTATAGTATATAAAATTAATGACAGAATATAATACTTCAAAGTAACAGGCTATTAAGTTTTTAAGAGAATTGAGATAGTTTACTTTTTTGAGAGAGAGATAATATTCAGCATGGAGATTACTGAAATTAAAATAATTGAGTTTTAGGATATTTTAATTAAAATATTACATGCCTTTAATTAAGAATTTACTTATAAAGTATTGTAGGAAATTTTACTTTCCCCAAAAAACTTAGAAACAATATATGGGAGTTAATTTAGTATAGATAAGTGATTTTCAACCAGTGTGCTGTAAGAATTTCTAAAACATGCAATTCCTGACTATGAAGTCTGGGGCACTGACCTCTTTTCCCTCAAATGGTCAAAAAACAAAATGACAACAGCCAATACAACAACAGCCTGGTGTGAATGAATCAAAATTACACCTATCTTTTTGTCAGATCGGCAGAATTTTAGTAGTTAGTTTATGTGTGCCATAAGATGAAAAAGGTTAAATATTGCTGGGATAGACAAAAAGGAAAGACATCAGAAAATAGTATATCAAGAACTACAGTGAAACTATATAGTCAAATAGAGCTGATTATAATATTTATTGTCTTTATATTGTTACTAGAGGCCCAGTGCATGATTGAATCATGCACGTGTAGGGTGCCCTACACGCTTTCGCTTTCGATCCCAGGGGAGCTGGGTGCCTGTCCGCTGGTGCACCAGGCGCCGGAGGCTTCCACACTTTCTGAAAGGCCTGCTGCCTGAGCAGACAGGCACTCAGCTCCCCCGCTTTTGATGGTCCGTGCGGCGGGACGTCAGCTCGCTGCCCCAGACGCCCCTTCTGTGCCGCAGCACAGACATGGTGCAGACGCTGAGCTCGTGCCGCTGCTGGTGACGCAGCTCAGCATCCTGCCGGCCCAATCAGCTACCCTGGCCACCCCGAGTCCTGCCCCCCCCGCGCCTCCTGGCCAATCATGGGCATAGCGAAGGTATGGTCAATTTGCATATTTGTCTATTATTAGGTAGGAATTTTTTAAGTAAAAACTAAAATTTTACACACATTTACTTAATACCAATGGTGTATTCCTGGACAGTGTAATTCATACAATGCCAAATGCAAACAATTCTTTCTTTTTCCTCCTTGTTCTGCTTTCAATTACATTAGGAATAGCATCATAATGTAGTTTATGAAATATTTATGAGAATGAAATGTAGAAAATCATCTAGTGAAAAAGTGACTTAGATAGACAGTTTTGGGGTGATGTAGATTAAATAAATATGGTAAAAATGAAAGAGAGGGCATGAACAGAGGGTAGGTGATTGAGGATAATGGTTAAGAAAGAGTCACAAAAACAATGTATCACACTACTCAATATGCTCAGAGAAATAAAATATAGAGATAATATCAACTAGAAAAGAATATTAGATGGTCTGCTTTGTATAAATCTTTGCAGTAGCAAGGTGAGCTAAAATGAAATAAAATGTTGTAATTACCTCCTGGCTCATTCTTATGGATCTTCTAGAGACATAATTAACTTTTCCAGAGGTGTAAGAAAAGCTATCCTCTGGAGGGGAGTTACATTTAGTACACTGGTAGAGAAATGGTACTGTGAAGTCAGAGGAATGGGGTTTATTAAGAGAGTTAATTTCACAAATTCACAATAAACTGAAGGTTCCCAATGGCTTAATGCAACCAAATGAGAGTTAGAGGAATAGTGCAAGGAAACTTAGGCAAGAGCAAATGCAGAGTTTATGACAGGATGCTGAACTTCCATTTGAAGTTGTAGCCCAAGAAGGCAGGACTAGTGTGGCACAAATCTGAAATGACTGCTATGAATAGAAAAAAAAAATCAGATCAAGTTAAAGACGCCCCTTGAAAATAAGTCATTGGCCTGTGAGTATTTGCAGCCTTTCCTCAGAAGCAGACATAGCCTCCACAGGGAGAGGAAATATGAATGATCACCTTGTTAAAAGGAGCTAAGAACAGTGAATGAGAAAACAAATACACAAAGGCTTCTGGACTAGAACAAAAATGAATCATCCCCAGGAGGAAGCCTGGGTGGAAAGAGCTATAATCAGACAGCGAGAGCTGTAGGTACTCAACCAATACATCTACTTGCAACACATGCAATCTTGGGAAGGTTAATTAACATCTCTGAAGTTCAGTTTCTTGTTTTGAAAATGTGTATAAAAATTCATGGTGTTCCTGAGACAATGGCATGAGCAAATAAGGACAAAACAGGAGGCTCTCAATAAGTACCGATCCCTTCACTTCCTGCTGTAACATTCTTGCATGACCTTCCATATATACCTTCTTCCTGAACAATATACCTCCTTACTTTATCAGCATGGTCAACGCATACTCTGTATCCTTTAAAATGAAATTCAAGTGTCACCTCTTTGTGAACAGATTCCACATTCCCTCTTTGTAACTCTCATAAAATCTTGCTCTGAATAAAACTATACTACTTGTGACACTCTATTGCAATTATTTGCTTACAAATATGTCTTACACTAAATAATGAAATTTTAAGATACTAAACATGTGCCATACATATCTCAAATTTTCCTAACAAAATATCTTGGAAATTGTATGTGCCTAAAATATTTTTAAGTAAATTGAGTGAGCCACATATTTAACAAGTCTCTATTTAATTTTTACTAATAGCACATGGATAATACAATAAAAACCAATACAGTAACTCAGTACAGGTGAAAGACCTGATCAGATAAGTATGTTATGAGAAAAGCCAAACTGAAACCATTGTTATTTATTCTAATAGTTGCTTTGAAATCATATAATGGCCAAAATAACTGGCTGAATTGTCAAGAAAAGGATACAAATAAAAATATTGAATGTTCACTCTTATTTTGTGAATAAGAGTGAACATTCAATATTACTCAGATGAGCTTGATGACTCACATTTTAAACTGTCCATTGCATGACAAGAAAATGCAAATGTTTTTCTACAAAATGATGTATATATTATTGTGAGAAGTTTGGAAAATATATAATTCACCTTGTTGTTACTAATTTAGAATGAATAAAGCAATTAATCTGGAAAACAGCGAAGATGACAATTGAATGAAATAATGAGTATGCAATAATTGATCCAGGAACATGATTTATATTTAGACATTTTTCCAGTTTCATCAAAAGAATTGCTTCATCAAGAATTATGATTTATTCATTCAATTGTGTGCCAAAACCCTGATGCACTGAGATACTTAATTGTCTTGGTTCACTTACAAACAGCATGTGCAATTGAGCAACTGACAAAAGACCTTTATTTATTGTACGTTATTGTAGCACAATGTGTGTAGATGTTGTGTGAGTACAAGTTGTATTTAAGATTTGGGTGAATTTTTACATGCCCCCTAATGATCTATCTTTTCCTTGACTGTAATGAAAAAGGAACAGTTTCAAATATCTATATTTTAAGCCCACAATGTTCAACTCAGTGATAAATTAAAGAAAATTGATGAACAGATAACTCTGAAATCAGTTTGAGGAACAAAGCTTTCTCAGCAGGAAAGAAGAAATGTGGTGATCTTTTGCTCCATGAAAGCAGTCCCATTATTAGAATGTGGTCTTGCTGTTCTAGTGTATGATAAAAAGTTTTCTTTGGAATTTCCAGACAATCAAAAATTGTGTACTCAGAAAACTACAAGGCACTGAATAAAGAGATAGAGGAAGACATAAAAAGATGGAAGAACATGCCATGTTCATGGATTGGTAGAATCAATACCATTAAAAATGTCCATAACACCCAAAGCAATCTATATATTCAATACACTCCTCATTAAAATACTAACAGCATATTTTACAGACCTAGAATGAACTCTCCAGAAATTCATCTGGAATAAAAAAGACCCTCAATAGCTGCAGCAATCCTGAGAAAGAAGAACAAAGTAGGAGGGATCTCAATACCAGACATCAAACTGTATTACAAAGCCACTATTCTCAAAACTGCCTGGTACTGGCACAAGAACAGACATATAGACCAATGGAATAGAATAGAGAACCCAGAAATTGACCCAAGCCATTATGCTCAATTAATATTTGACAAAGGAAGCAAGAACATACAATGGAATCAAGACAGTCTCTTCAATAAATGGTGTTGGGAAAATTGGACAGATACATGCAAAAAAAATGAAACTAGACCACCAACTTACACCATACACAAAAATAAACTCAAAATGGATAAAGGACTTAAATGTAAGATGGGAAACTATAAAAGTTTTTGGAGGAATTCATAGGCAGCAAAATCTCAGACATATGCCGAAGCAATATCTTCACCAATACAGCTCCTAGGGCAATGGAAACTAAAGAGAAATTAAACAAATGGGACTACATCAAAATAAAAAGCTTTATCACAGCAAAAGAAACCATCAACAAAACAACAAGAAAGCCCACTGCATAGGAGAACATATTTGCCAATGTTATCACTGATAAGGGTTTAATCTCCAACATTTATAGGGAACTCATAAACTTAACAAAAGGAAGATAAACTACCCAATCAAAAAAATGGGTAATGGACCTAAATAGATACTTTTTGAAAGAAGACAGAAGGAAGGCCAAGAGACATATGAAAACATGCTCAAAGACACTAATCACCCAAGAGATGAAAATCAAAATGTCAATGAGGTACCATCTCACACCTGTCAGAATGGCTATCAACAAATAATGCAAGAGAACTGAGATAATTGATGAAAAGTAGTTCTAGGATATTTGGTAAGGATGAAAAGGGAGGGACATTAAATGGTTTGGATTTTGTAAAGCGACATCAATCTGTGCACAAACTAAAAGAAGGGTTAGTTGAAAATTCATACACAATGTAGTATAAGGCCTGACATTTCAAGTGTGGCCTCAAAGAGACCCCAAGGCCTAACCGTGAGTTGGCCTATTCTTTCTAGATGTGTCCCCACCAAGCCTAGGTACTGAGAAGGGAAAAATAAAAAAAGGAAGAGATATGTGCTACAAGAAATGTGATGAAGAGTTAAATTAAAAAAAACAGAAACAAACAAACAAAACAAATTGCCTAGCAGCTTTTAGAGAAATAAGGAAGTAGCTGATGTATGCATCACTTTTTAAAATGTAAGTTTCATGATATTCTCCTGCAATCTGAAATACTCAGCAGTAAATAAAATATGTGGCAAAATGAATAATGAGATCTATTCCTATTTGGGGAGTAATAAAATAGTTATAACAGAAAGACATTTATAAAACCTATTAAACTTATATTAAGCATATGGTAACAAACATTCTGAAGCATTGTCTATCAGGGCCACAAAATAACAAATAGAACATGTTTTTGTGGTAGATTGAGAATACACTGAGGGAAATGTTATCATTTCTTAGGTAGTCTATAACCTGACCTTTGTGTTTAAAAAGTTAAAGGCTACCCCTCAGAAATTTTACATAGTTGTTTATGGAATCCTACTCATGTTTTTACATAATATTCAATATATGTTTTTTTCAAATTTAATTTGTTTTGGGGCCTTTTGAATTAATACATTATGATTCCAAATAGTATTAAAGTTAAGTATCTATATAATAAAAACCCAGTGGTCGTAATGCAGTAACAACCAAAGACTGGTCACCAGGGGGCTGCATGCCTGGAGAGTCATGCATGGGTGGGCGGGGCCACGCGATTTTGCATGCTGGCTTCTAGTATTTACATAAGCAACACTAAACAATACTGAAATTGGGAAAATCTAAAGTTATAATAATATTTACTTATCAAGAAATAATAGAGTGAAGAAAAAATATTTTACTAAACATTTCTAAATATGAGGGAAATATAATGAACTGTGAATGTATTCATACATAGCTCTACAGCATATTAAATCAATATCATTTACTGGATCCATCTGATTGTTTGAGCTTCTTAATATAACTTACTGCCTGGGAAGTAGATGAATTTATCATTTTTAAGTAATTGCTGTAGTTGCTTCACTTATATAAGCATACATGAAATCATTCTAAGGTTATAGTTAAATACATATTCAACTCTTCTTTGCTACTAAAAAAAAAGAAATATTAAAAAGCACACTTAAGTCATATCTGTGTATGACAACTGGTGAATTAATTTGTTCATTCATTCAAGTTTTTGGTTGACATGTATTTAATGGTGTTAAAACAATAGTAAAACCTAAAATTTAGAGTAAGTGGGAGACATGTTTAAGTCAGATGATGGACTAGCATACTATCTATTGATGCCTCTACAATATATTTTAAAAGAGAGAATATCCCACCCCAAAATATGCCTCTTTGGCATACTGATTATTTTGAATTCAAGCTACCTAAGAAATAGCTAGTGCAAGAAGTACACTGAAAACAGGAAATAAATAAATCTCCCATATGTGAAAATACTCTCCCTTTACTAGGAGGGTAGAAGGCACCCTTATCACCAGAGATAGGGAATCCAGGGCCGAGAAGTCTGCCTAAGCAAATTATATTTTTAAAATATATTTTTATTGATTTCAAAGAGGAAGGGAGAGATAGAAACCTCAATGATGAGGCAGAATCATTGATTGGCTGCCTCCTGCACACCCCACACTGGGGATTGAGCCCACAACCCGGGCATGTGCCCTGACTGAGAATTGAACTGTGACCTCCGGGTTCATAGGTCAACGCTCAACCACTGAGCCACACTGGCTGGGCTAAACACACCTTAATACTGTTTTTACTAATTTGCTACCCAAGTACAAACCCCTTTGTTTTGTCCATTCTTTACAAATTTATTGTTTCCTTATCTAATAGATATAAAAGCTGCCTGCTTTTGTCACTTCTTTGAGTCTCATATTTTTATGGGTTCTCATACATATGAAATTAAATTTGTGTTTCTTCTGTTAATCTGTTTTATGTCAATTTAAGTTTTAGACCAGACTTAGAATGGCAGAAAAAAGAAGTCTGGGTCCCTATATTTAAACATCTAAAAAACTGACATTAAAAATCTTATCACGTCAGAACGGAAGGAGGTATCTAAGTCGGAAACCTCTAGGAGGCAGAATTACACTAGTGTTTAGATTCCCCATGGGAACTTGTGGTAGTCATCTAAGTGGTTGAGTCACAGACTGTTTTATAAACTTCAGGCATCCCCATAGTATTCTGGAATCGTTTATGTAAGCCAGTGCAGTATATAAATAAAATTGTACAGCTGTATCTGGAATAGTCCTGCTGTCTCTAAGACGCTTGTGAAGAATGTTCAGCTGCTCTCGTGGAGAGGTAGATACTGTAATGGAGTGCTACCAGCTCTTGCAGGAGTCTTTGGAGGTATTTATAAAGAACTTAAGGTCCCTGTGGTGTTATCTTCTTAATGTCCTTCATTTTAAATTAAGAAAAGTTAAAATAAAAGCTAATACACAGAAGACTAGACCACTTGTTCAAAACTCCTTGTTCCACATCTGGGCAAGCTGGTCAGAAAGCTAAGATTCCCCTCTTGGTGGCAGCATACCATGCAAACCCCACCCCCTGAACACAACTGAAGAAAGAATTTTGTGCCACATAATGAATTAATAAATATAGACAATGATCATCAATAGAAATATTAGAAAGTTATGCTTTCATATGAAAATATATAACACCTTCTATGAAGCACTTTTGCCAACATTTAAAATTCAATTCTCATTTCTCTGGATTTTAATATCAATTTTGGGGAAATTCATGAAGAGAAAATATGTTAAGCCAGAAGATAGGAAGCAAATCCAAATCAAAGGAAACTATAAAAAAACTAGAAGCCCGGTGCACGAAATTCGTGCACAGCAGGGGGTTGTTCCTCAGCCCAGCCTGTACCCTCTCCAATCTGGGACTCCTGGAGGGATGTCCGACTGCCCGTTTAGGCCCGATCCCACCAGGATCGGGCCTAAACGGGCAGTCGGACATCCCTCTCACAATCCAGGACTGCTGGCTCCAAACTGCTTGCCTGCCTGCCTTCCTGATTGCCCCTAACCGCTTCTGCCTGCCAGCCTGATCACCCCCTAACCACTCTGCTGCCACCCTGGTTGATGCTTAAATGCTCCCCTGCCAGCCTGTTTGCCCCCAACTTCCCTCCTCTGCCAGCCTGGTCACCCCTAATTGCCCTCTCCTGCAGGGTTGATCACCTTCAACTGCCCTCCTCTGCCGGCCTGGTCACCCCTAACTGCCCTCTCCTGCAGGGTTGATCACCTCCAACTGCCCTCCCTTGCAGGCCTGGTCCTTCTCAACTGCCCTCCCTTGCAGGCCGGGTGCCTCCCAACTGCCCTCTCCTGCTGGCCTTCTTGTAGTGGCCATCTTGTGTCCACATGGGGGCAGGATCTTTGACCACATGGGGGCAGCTATATTGTGTGTTGCAGTGATGATCAATCTATATATTACTCTTTTATTAGATAAGATAGAGGCCTGGTGCACAGGTGGGGGCCAGCTGGTTTGCCCTGAAGGGTGTCCCGGATCAGGGTGGGGTTCCCTTGGGGTGTGGGGCGGCCTGAGCGAGGGGCCTGTGGTGGTTTGCAGGCTGGCCACGCCCCCTGGCAACCCAAGCAGAGGCCCTGGTATATGGGATTTATTTTCCTTCTACAATTGAAACTTTGTAGCCTGGAGTGGAGCCAAGCCTGCTGCTCCCTCCAGGGTGGCAGCCATTTCTGTGGCAGTTAATTCACCTTCTACAATTGAAACTTTGTAGCCTTAAGTGGGTGAGCCCGGCCAGGGTGTGTGGAAAGCTTTGCTTCCCCTATTGTCGCCGGCAACCCTGGCCTGCTCTCTCAAGCTCCGTTCTGCCGCCATTTGTTTGAATTTGTTTACCTTCTATAATTGAAACTTTGTAGCTTGAGTGGAGGCTTAGGCCTGCAATGGCTATGGAAAGCTTGGCTTGCTCTGTTACCTGGGAAACCTTGCTCTCTGTGGCTGTACCCATCTTGGTTTGGGTTAATTTGCATGCTCGCCCTGATTGGCTGATGGGCGTGGCTTATGTAGCGGAGTGATGGTTAATTTGCATATTAACATTTTATTAGAGAGGATTGTCCGGCTGGTGTTGGTCAGTGGTCCCACTGGCCCATTAACCAAGTGGTCACTGGTTAGATTGCTGGTCAGGGCACATGCCCAGGTTGCAGGCTTAATCCCCCCAATTCATGGTTGGGGGCATGCAAGAGGCAGTGTTCTCTCTCATAGATGTTTCTATCTCTCTAACCTTCCTTCCTTTTTCTCTAAAATATATGTTTTTTAAATCACCTGTCTTTTTCAACAACAGTTGTGAGGGGCCAGTGGGGGAGAGAGGAAGAGAAGGTGATGCAAATAATTAAACTTTGAGACACAATAACTAATCCTAACATATGGACCAAAAGTAAAACTTTTGTAGAACAATATGAGTAATGTGATTATGACAATATTCAGGTATTATTGTTTTATTACAGATTTTAGAATATGGGGAACATAATTGGAGTTATTTTTCTTTTTAAAAAATATATATTTTATTGATTTTTTACAGAGAGGAAGGGAGAGGGATAGAGAGTTAGAAACATTGATGAGAGAGAAACAAACATCGATCAGCTGCCTCCTGCACACTCCCTACTGGGGATGTGCCTGCAACCAAGGTACATGCCCTTGACTGGAATCAAACCTGGGACCCTTGAGTCCGCAGGCTGACACTCTATCCACTGAGCTAAACCGGTTAGGGCTGGAGTTATTTTTCAAACAGGAGTTTTTATCATTTGTAAACACATGACAGCCAACTTATTAATGAATATATATACTTTCTGAGATTTGCTTCACAATAATATAGAGGGTCTTGTGGCTAGTGGTAGAGGGGAAGTATGTTGTTCAAGAGTTTATAATTTTTGAAGTTTTTAAAGAGGTGAGTTTTATTTCACTATTTTTTCCTTTTTGTACATGCTTTAAATTTTTCTTTAAAATGCAAAGACAAATCTGTCCTCATTAAACAATTTTGTGTGTTTTCTTTCTGATTGAAAGTCAGAATAAAAATCTAAAAAGATTGTGCTATACATATTTTCATGAAAACTATTTTTGGATTCCCAACTAACTTTTATTATAAGAATTTTTATGGATTAAAACATAAATGAATTTACAAATAGAAATGGGCAATGAAGTTATGTGGTATAGAATATTAGATTTTTGTTGTTGTTGTTGTTATTGTTCTTAAGTGGCCAATATTGGATATTAGTTGGACATCTAATTGAAAAAGCTTCAAGAGTAAATGCTGAGAACAATCTACATATGTCATGAACACTTATTTATAATACCTATAAATAAGATAACATAAGAACATTGTAACATTTTAATAAAAGAAAGGATTTTAATGAGAAATCACTCCTGTTAATTATCCTCCATTGTATATTTTATTTTTTCGTTTAATTCTACCAGATACAATAATGCCTTTCTAGAATGGCTTTCTGGGAAAAAAGGTGATTCAGAAAACTCTTCTGATTTTTTGGATGAATTTAAATTTGTCTTTTGAATATGATTTTATGTCTTTTAATAAATAACAGAATGAATACTCAGTCCCTTAATCATTCAAACATTTCATGGTATTGAAGGGAAAAGAGATTTTCCCAAACTCTGCTTTAGAGAACAGAATCAAAATGCTTGAAATAGCAACAAACAAATGACAAATTATTACCTTCTGCAGCCAATAACCCTTTTCAGGACATATAATTATTTAAGACAGCATAACATGTATTTTCTCATTATTGGTGGGCACTTTATTAATATGATAACTACTTTTTCTTAGCTAGTCTACCAAAGTGTTTATGGCTGTCATAATAATTTTAAAATAATTTTATTATGGCTTTGTTTTGTAAAAGGAACTCATCATAATTATATGAGATTTAAAGATCTTAGTAGTGTTATATGATGATAAAATAACAAATTAAATAATAATGAAAATTTGAATAGGAGAAAAAAACAAATGAAAATATGTAAGATGTAAATTTCCGGTATTATGATTGCTTTAATCCTCCACATTCACATTATTATTTTAAAATGAATAATAATTTAGTCATGTGGGATATGTATGTATGTCTGAGAGGGAATGAGAGGGAGTGGGAGAGGAGTGGAAATGATGATAAACTGATGTTCAGTTTAGGAGCTTCCTTAGATGGCAATATAGATCAGCTACTGCAGTGTGTGTTTTGTTCCTTTGTTTGTTTTGCTTTGCTTTGTTTTTTTAAAGATAATCCAAAGAATTATGTATGTTTTCAAGAGACATCTGTCAAATGTGTTAGAGAGCAATTTTAATTATTTTGGTAATCATTTCCTTACCAATTCTGACTTTATAGGCAAAAACAAAACAACAACAAAAAAAAAAACTGGCATCCCTTCCATCCATAGACAGAATCACCAGAATCATGATACTTCAGAGGTAGTCATCTTTGAGGCAGGCTTCAATAAATAGTTTTGAAATATTCCTAGGAGATATATATTGCATTAAAAAAAGCTTTAAGCAGGATATATTCTAATTCTTGGGACATTTTCCATCTTTGTTGTTTCATATTGATTTTAGAGAGAGAGGTAGGAAGAGAGAGGAAAGCAATGTGAGAGAGGAACATGGATCGGCTGCTCCCATAAATACCCAACTGGAGACTGAACCTGCTACCTGGGTATGTGCCCTGACCAAGAATCAAATCAGCAAACCCTCAGTGCGTAGGACAACGCACAACCAATGGAGCAAATTGGGCAGGGCTCCCCCATTTCTTGCTAATTGTAAATGTCAGTGAGTAGTCAGACAAAAGGTAAATAAATGCTTGAAAACAAAACAAAAGTTCTGAAAATTTGAGAGCCTATTCAAGCTAAATTCATATTAAGATTTTAAAACATTTTAGTTCCTTGTATTCCTTTTAAAAATCATTATTGCATATTACTATTATATTTTAAACACACATTTTATAAATTTCAAGTAAAAAATATAATTCACTCTTGATATCTTGATGGATATATTCTTTAGAGTCAGCCACTGCAATAGTGATTTGAGAGTCAACTAGGCCAACCATTATGATGTTTAATTTTTAACATTTCACAACTAATGAATGACCATTAAACAATTGTTTAATAGGAGGGTGCTATTCAATTATTCACAAATTTCTTGAAGCATTCATAATTTGATATGATTTTTTTTAGTGGTTATTCTTCTAATTTGATCAACACAGCACCGAGTTGATTGAGAATGAAAAAAGAAATAAGTTTTTGCCAGGCCGGCGTGGCTCAATGGTTGAGCTTCAACCTTGAACTGGAAGATCATGGTTCGATTCCAGGTCAGGGCACATGCCAGGGTTGTGGGCTCAATCCACAATGTGAGGCCTGCAGGAGGCAGCCAATCAATGATTCTCTCTCATCACTGATGTTTCTATCACTTTCTCTCCCTTCATCTCTGAAATCAATAAATATATTAAAAAAATAAGTTATCTACTTATGATGAAGATTTTTTTATTGGGAGAGTAACATTCATTGATAAAAATACATAAATGATTCCAGGAAGTAAGCACTGACTATCTAATAATATAAGATGATACTATTCATCGTTATTTCAGTAAATTTAACCATTTTCTTATACTAACCCAAACAGCTAGGTAATAGTTTCAGATGGCAATGGGTTGACTCTCTTGGACAATAATTTAAGACATCTTTGTGTACCTATTTATTTTTGTTTTCTCTTTGATATTTATTTTCCTTGTATTTTGTGAAAACCAAATGGCACAGAGTAAAGAAAATATTTTCAGTAGACTGGAAATAGTTTAAACATAAGATGCATTTCCATTTTCATTGCTAATGCCAAAAGTTGCAGCGAGCTAACCCTTTGCAGGATAAATCACATTAATAATCCCCGGTGTGGGGATGGTAACAGTTTATCACTTCAGGTTGTCAGTTTGTTTGCTTCTGGAAATGAAGTAAAAAGATCAAGTTGTCTAAAATCCCCAATGCACTGCACTGCCATCAGTGCCCTGAGCTGCAGAATATTTGTTCTATCAGCCTTGTTGGGCTTCTTATTTAGACGGGTAAATTCCAACTAGATACAAAGCATCATCTTTATTATCCTGAATGCTAAATGTTCCCTAGAATATTATAAAATAAACATCTATTATATAAGGACATTAAAACAACAAAGCAATGGTATTCATTTTAAAACGCCTACTTTTATAGTTAAGAAAATAACCAAAGTACAATAAAATAAATAGGGTAGAAAAATGAACTATATGCAAAACAAAGAACAAGAAGATAAAAATACAGGGATACTGCTATATATGGTTAGAAACACAATGAGTATCTATAAAGCACATGGAAATGGTCACTGAGATACTTGATTAGCTTTGCCCAATTGCTTGGGTGGTTGAGCAGAGAAATTTGATTGCTGATTGGGTTATCCAATCTGGTTGCTAGGATAATCTAATAACCAGACAAATCATTTACAGTCCTATTATTTTGATTACCCCTGTGACTCAAATTGCCCGTTTCATAAACTTATCCAGTGCTCCGATCTCCACTTATAAGTGATTGAGGTGATCAGCCATGTAGAAATGATCAGAGTACTACTCAATTTTAGAACATAAAACTGGTCAATGAAACAAGAAAATGGAAAGAACCCCTATTCTCAAAACCTAAAAACTTATATAATGAATAAAGTTTTCTCCTCATAACCTGAATGTTCTCAGCATTGTTCTTATTTTTAAATTAAAATATGAACCAATTTTTTGAAGCTTTCCTTAGCAGACCCAAAATCAGACTACAGAGAGAAGTCAAGGAAAATCAGTTCATTTCAGTACATATGAATGAAATGCACTGCATTATTCATGATAGTTGAGGTTATTTAAGTGATTGTAATTATGCAACAAATTAGGTATTTGTTTAATTGAAATTTTCTCAAGAAAGCATTTCACAAATGTCTTACGAATCTGGTTCTGCTAAACTTCAGTTGCCATAGAATATAAAACAACTCCCTGAATATTGTGGATACCACCACTTCTCTATTCCCCCAAGAAAGCGCAAGTAGTTAACAGATTGTTGTTGTTGTTTATTTGGGGGGTTTTGTTTGTTTGTTTGTTTGTTTTGTTCTAAAGGGGTAGTTAGAGGGAAAAGGATATGTCCATGAAGATTGAACCTCATAAATTGTAAAGACAGAAATCTACCGTGAGTATATATTTTTATCAACATTCCAAAATTCAACTAACATGTTGTATCCCTGTATGTGTCCAAACCTTAAATTTACACATCTTTTTTCCCCCCTAGTCCTGATTTTGGCAGCTTTTCCCACATAGCAGCAAATCTCTAGATACAGGCATTTTGTCAAATATGCTAATACATTTTAGTTACCAGTTAGATATTTTCTCTAGAGAATTTTTATGCAATAACTTCACCTTAAACACTGCAAAATATAACCATCTGGTAAGGCAATATTAAAATATCTTGTAGGGTATTTTGGGTTTTATGTTTAATGTTAAAAAAATAAATATTTTATTTTTGTGGCTTTTGTTCAAAAATTAGCCAAGAAACAGAGGCACTGAAAGTAAGATGAGAAATCTTACTTTTTTTAAAAAAAGGCTTAAAAAAAAAAAACCCACTCACTCTATGTCTTCTCCCTAGAGTTTATCCATTTCTTGGGATCACATGACAAGATGATAGTTGTGGTCTCATGCAAGCATAGAATGTACTTTCCCAATATGTTTATCCTTTGGGGAGAACAGAAAACAAACGTGCAGACCAACATTGTGCAATAAGCAAGCCTCAGGGACCATGAGAGAGAAAGAGAAGACTAGAAAGAACAGAGCAGGAGTGACTGTACAGACCTCCAGGTTATTGGATTTCTTTCATTAAAACCTAAATTTTCTGGGCCTTCTGCCTTGACAGATGGTTCTTCCTCAGAATCACATCTAATTTGGGGAGGTACTATCTCAGTTTACATGTTAGGAATTGTTTTAGTTCATAGACCTGTCTTCGTCTTAGTTCTAATCTAGAGATACCTATAAACAGACAAAAACTTACTTAAATAAACTGCAACTGTGTAGTCTTCATTAATGCTGTTGTGATTTGGGTTTCTCAGTAGGTGGAATTTATCTAAAATGTTCTCAGAAATAGCACTTGATGGGTAAGAAAAAAGAAAACAAAATGGGAAAGAGAAGAGTTGGGGTGCAGTATAGTTAATGGTATTTCCAGCGACCCCACAGAAATCTGTAAGCCTATGATAGCTCTTCCTAGTTATCTTGAGGTGGTGAGGGGGCAGAGCCTATATGCTTCTACATAGACTCATCCTTTTAAGCAATCAGTCCCAAGAAGGTCTAATGACCTTAGGAAGTAGCTATGTAGTCAAAAGGGATTTCCAGAGAGGACTGCTGAAGGCTTAGGGCCAAAATCATTCCGAGCAGCAGAAGGACTATCCTTCAGTCCTGAAAGGGAGCTGGGTTTAGTAAACCATGGTTCTCTATAATAAAAGTCAATGTTCATAAATACAATGGTCACATATGCCTAAGCGGGAGATGAGATCGTTATGAGCTAGTAAAGATTATAAAGCGTTTGCTGCAGGGCATGTGTGGATGGGTTGGGGAGTGTAGGGTCAATGAGGAAAACACCAGATTGATTTAAATCTATTTGTAACACATAGAACTTAGAAATTAACAGCTAATTCTACTGAGAAATGAAGGTAACTCACAAAATGCTTAATAATAAATGTGCTGATTGTGGCAGGGAAAGGGGTGGGTGGAGGTGGACGAGGGCATAGAGGGGATAAATGATGATGGAGAAAAATAAAATGAAATAAAATATATATTTTTATTTTTGAAATGCAATATAAAATGCAAAGAGTAATCATAGTAAATGCAAAGTTTCAAGAAACCTTCATATCCTTGATTCAAGGAAAAGAAAGGGCATGTCTAAATATAAAATATAATTAAGGTAGCCCTCAGTTATTTTGAGCACAAAATTTGAATTGTTTTGATGCAGGAACAGTAATAGGTAGGTGCTTTACATATATTATAATAATAATCTACATTCTTTTTTTAAAAGGGTGAGAAAACACTGTTTAATATGTAAACTTGAAAAGAAAACCCCTGATGTATAAAGGGATAGAAAGCAGCTCTCTGTCCATGGAACACATAAGGGTCCCATGACCATCAGTCTTCTGCTCACTCTAAAACATCTCTTAAATCATTGCTGGGTTTCCCTGGAGTTTCAGGGAGAGTCCTGTTTTACTTAAAAATATATTCTAAAGTTATTAACCTTGTTTATCTGAAGACCACCAATGTCTTTCTTAGCATATTTTACAAAAAGCCTTCTAACTACCTCCTTTTCCCATTCCTGACATCCTAAAAACCACTTTCCATACCCAGACATAGGAGTCTTTTTATTTATTTATTTATTTATTTATTTATTTATTTATTTATTTATTTTTATTTATTGATTAAGGTGTCACATATTTGTCCTCATCCCCCCATTCCCATCCCACACCCCTCCCCACGGATGCCCCCACTCCCCTGTTGTCCCCAACCGCTGGTTAGGCTCATATGCATGCACACAAGTCCTTTGGTTGATCTCTCCCCCCTACCTCTCCCCTCCCCTCCCCTCCCTCTGAGGCCCGACAGTCCGATCGATGCCTCCTTGTTTCTGGGTCTGTTCTTGTTCATCAGTCTATGTTGTTCATCATTTCCCCTAGATGAGTGAGATCATGTGTTACTAGAAATATACTTATAAGAACCGAATGTGAGATGAGCAATAATAGTTATGCTGACAGGCAAATGAATCAGTCTGTAGTGAGTTTCTTTCTGGACCAACAGTTCTTTTGAGACCCAATTTCAATGTCCACCAGTTCCTTATGTGTACATGTCAGCACTGACTTTTCAGCTCTGGATGGTGGACAAATGGTGGTAATGCAGGTCCGACTCCCTCTGGTTTGGTCTCGCCTGGACCCAGGGGCACGGCTTCACCCGGACTCAGGGGCACGTGGCCTCACCCGAACCTGGGACCCAGCATCACCCAGGCCCCGGGGTGCACGGCCTCACCTGGTCCCAGGATCCAGCCTCACCCGGACCCAGGGGCACGCGGCCTCACCTGGACCTGGGCTCCAGCCTCAGTTTCAAAATTGTTGTGGTAGGCAACAATCAGGCGTCTGCCCTATGCCGCCATCTTGGTCCTCCAGAAGATTCTTAAGTAACCTTATAAATGTGGTTCTGAACACTGTGTCGTCCATTAGTTTACTTTCCTTCATCCCTTCTATTCGTGACCTGCTTCGGTGTCTCCACCTTTTGGCTGCCTCCCTATGTTGATGGAGTGGCTTTGTGTGGTCAGTGACCTATAGGGGCCGGTAGCTCAGCTTCCCCAATCTCCCTAGGTGGTCGCTCTTGGTACCCCCCTTTGTGGGCTGAGTGCAAAGTCTTGGTGTTGTTAAGCCTTGATTGCTGTTGGTACACTGGGGGGATTTGACCTCCAGTCCAATTGGCTGTGAGGATCAGCTGTGTCTATGCCGGGAGACAGCCTTATTCAACTAGACTTGCAAAATTGTAAAAGCCTCTTTGCTCAGCTTGGATGGGGTGGAATTTCAGGGTGGAGCCTACTGCCTTGGCTTCCCGTCAGCTCTGCCCTATGAGGTTCCTGGGTCTCAGTGTCCCTCTGTACTCCCTGCAAACACCTCTGAGAGAAAAACGCCCTGGAGTTTCGCCTGCTGCCAAACAGTCTAGTCTCTCCCCTAATGAATTTGGCTTTCCAGGGTCTCTCCCGGAACTGGGTTTCAGTGTAGTCGGAACTGGGGCTCAGCGCAGTCTGGCACTTTTGTCTCCTTCCCACCAGGGCAATTCAGCGGCACAGTCAACAGACCATCCTCTGTGCGCATTCCCGTGCGCGCCTCCGGTGCTCTGCCTTTCGCCGCTCCTCTGCGTTTCCGCCTTACAGCCCAGATTCCCTCAGTATGAGCCTGGCTTCCCAGGGTCTCTCCCAGAACTGGGGTTCAGTGCAGTCGGAACTGGGGTTCAGCTCGGTCCGGAGCTTTTGTCTCCTTCCCGCTAGGGCAATTCAGCGGCACAGGCAACAGTCCGTCCTCTGTGCGCATTCACGTGCGCGCCTCCGGTGCTCTGCCTTTCGCCGCTCCTCTGCGTTTCCGCCTTACAGCCCAGATTCCCCCAGTATGAGCCTGGCTTCCCAGGGTCTTGCCCGGAACTGGGGTTCAGTGCAGTCGGAGCTGGGGTTCAGCACAATCTGGAGCTTTTATCTCCTTCCCGCTAGAGAACGCCGGCCAGACAGTCAGCCGCCCCATCCTCTCTGGCTCTGTCCTCCCCGCACGCGCGCGTGATTGTGTCTCCACCCGTGTCTCCATACCTCAGGCTTTTACGGCTCCTCTGATTTTCCTTGTGATTTTCTCTTTCCTTCTAGTTGTGGGCATTTCAGTTAGCCAGCTTTCCTGTGGTTCTGGATGATGTCCGTTTTGACTTTTAGTTGTATTTTTGAAATTGTTGTGCCAGGCTGTAGGTTAGGAGTTTAACCTATGCCGCCATCTTGGTTTCTCCATCTGAGTCTTTTTAAAACATAAATTTGATCTTATGCTTGTTTACATGGTGTTGCGTATTACTATATCCTTAGTTTTAGAGCAAGTTTTAGCATATAATATATAATAAATGCTCAATAAAATTTTGTTAAGTAAATATTATCCTATTGTCCAAAAATCTTGACATGTTTCTGTCATACTTAGGCTAAAATATAACTTAATTGTCACAATCCTCAAGGGAGAAGATTGCATGTTCCATACTTACGTCTTCAGCCTTATCCTGTACCACTCCTACCCTTCCCACTTACTCATTCTAGTTTTAAGCCCTAGATTTCATAGAATTTTCCCTTTTCATAGAACATAATGTTCCATCTTCATAGAATATTTTGTTCCCTTTCCCACCCCACCACCCAGATATTTATATAACTGATCCCTTTTATTATTGTGTCTCAAGTTAAAAGTCACATCATCTCACACATTTTCTATTGCCATCCAACATAAAGTAAACCTCAGTAACTTCATAACATTCCACATTTTTTCTTCACAACATGTTTAATGTTCAGATGATATGTATATTATTGTTAAAATACAAATCCTGAAAAGAGCTAAATATATGTTCATCTTCCTTTCCATCATATAATCAATTTCATACATGGGTGCACATGTGAGTGCACAGATGTGGGCACAAGCATGTGTATACACACATTACATGATTTCATGGCACCCTGACTTCGTTGCAAGTCAAGATTATGTTGGCTGCACTGATTGTGAGAGATGTATGAATGTCTTCCTTGATACCTCAGCTTCCCAAAATGTAAATGGCTATCTTATATAATAAAGAGCTAATATGCTAATTAGACCAGATGGCAGAATGACCTTCTGGAACAACCAGTGGGCGGGGGACAGGGCTGTGAGGCAGCCGGGGCTGCTGCAAGGGACAAGGTGGCAGACAGGGCTGCTGCGAGGGCCAAGCCCCTTGCATGAATTTCGTGCATCCGGCCTCTAGTAACAATATATTTGCCTAACTCATATAAATGCTATGAAAATCAACTAAATTTATATCAATGAAAACAATCCTGTAATGTACAAGCAAAGTATCTTAGTCTGTCTGGACTGCTGTAACAAATTACCACAGACTGCATAACTTAAACAACAAACATTTATTTCTATCAGTTCTGGAGGCTTGGGAGTCTTAGGTTAGCAGGCCTACATGAGGAAACCCCTTCCCAGCTTTCCTCATATGGTGGAGGAAAAGAAGAAAAGGAAGTGAGCTCTAATGTCTGTTCCTCTTATGTGAGTACTAATTCCATGTATGAAGGCTTCACACTTATGACCAAATCACTGCCCAATACCTTACCTTCTAACAATTATATTGGGGGTTTGGACTTCAACATATGGATTTTAAGGGAATTCAAACATTTAGTCCATGACAGAAAGAATACCAAGATACCAACAACATCATCTCCCTTAGAGGCCTGGATTAAATGGTATCACCCCAGAGAACCCAGATGTTTTATTCTAACAGATTACACACTGAGTATCTGATCTCCTTTTGTTTACATAACATAAGAGCATAATGTTTTTTAAGTGGAAAAGAAAGAACAGAGACATTCAAGATTAGTTTTAGACTTACCATCTTATTTTAAATGAGGAAAATATCTCAAAGAAGAACCGAGTGATTATGGGTCCCACAGGTAAAAGCAGCTGTGCTGGCAATAGAACTCAGATCCCTGATTCCCATCTGTTGCTCTTTTCCCTACAGTGTATTCCACTTGAGTAGGTGAGTGAACAAAAGGCTTTCTTAGCTCAAAGAGATCAAGACTCATGCATTTTTTAACTCTAGGCATTTTGTTAATCCAGTGCATTAAACATTAAGCAAAAAAAAAAGTATCTAGAAGTAGAATGTCAGCTGGGAGATTTTTTAAAAAGTTATGTTCTTAAAACTATTTGGGCAAATCACTATTCATTTCCATGACTAGTTCTGTATGATATATATTTTCTTAAGGCAGTAAATCATTCAGTCCCAGCTGTTAACCATGTGTCAAGTCAAATTTAGCAATATTGTGAGCACTATTACTTAATCTAAGATTTCTTCTTACTTAAAAGATTGCCTGTGTGTTGACATCAATACAACTGATTTTATTTTGTGCTACTCCATCTCATAGAGTTTTCTTACCACTTCTATTAAAATATTGCATTGACAATTTGAGATTTGTGTTAAATTAATATATTTAAGAACATTTTACCTATTATTGCTAAGACTATCTTTCCTATATATAGTAGAAAATTCAACAAAGAAATTCTTAGGTAGCAAAAAGAGCATTAAGAACCAAACCAGAAAACTAAGTTTTGTTTCTTGGCTCTTAATTTCCCAGGTATAAATTATCTCAAATAATTTTACTAAATTTTAAAACATATTTTGAAATAATTTGACACAGAAATGTATAAGTATATTTTAATAATATTTGTTATAATTATGTTATAATTATATATTTAATAATTATTATAAAATTGTTACTATATATTAATGTAATTGTTATAAAAATGTATATAAGTACACATATGATGTAATATAATTATTACTAGATAATTATATTCAACTATTCCCAGATTCAGTAATTCTTCAATTTTAACACACACACACACACACACACATACACACACACACACACTTATATATATATATAGTGGGGCTGCCAGAGCGGACACAGGCAGGGGGACCTGAGGCTGCTCCAGCTGTGGCTCACCAGCAGTCCCGCCTCTGCACATGAGCTACAGAGGAAACACCTTTTCTGACCGCTCATTGGCTAAGCTCCCATACACCACTCACAGTGTTCTTGGTAACTCGGGTAATAAGAATCCAAGAAGGTGATCTAGGGTTTTTCCACCTCACTCCTGGAGGAAAAAATTAATGTCTGCTGCTGGAGGGGCTAAGAAATGTCATATCCTGCCCTAGCCGTTTTGGCTCAGTGGATAGAGCTTCGGCCTACAGACCGCAGGGTCCGGGTTCAATTCTGATCAAGGGCATGTACCTAGGATTGCAGGCTCCTCCCTGGCCGGGGCCCAGGTCAGGGCTCATGCAGGAGGCAACCAATCGAAGTGTCCCTCTCACATTGATGTTTCTCTCTGTCTTTCCCACTCTCTTTGACGCTCTCTAAAAATCAATGGAAAAATAGCCTCAGGTGAGGATAAAAAAAGAAAAAGAAAGAAATGTCATATCCTATGAAAGAGACACCTTGAAAATGCCTAAAGAAAGTTGTCATTTTTTCATGGTGAAGCGACTGGAATCCGTGTTGATGAAAACACCTTGGCAGCTTCGGCAGCCGGCAGTGGCAACAGCAGTGGGGTGATGGTGCTAGCGCCTTCTCCTGATCAGCTGGTCACCTCCAGCAGCGAGAGAAGCATTGATATGCTGCCTCCTGCAGGACCCCAATGGGGATTGGAGCCCGAAATCCAGGAATGTGCCCTGACCAGGATTCAAACCTACAACCTCTTGGTTCATCGGTTGATGTTCAACCACTGAGCCACCCTGGATGGGCTATCAGGTATTTAATTTTGTCAAATGCTTTTTCTGCCTCCATTGTTGATCCTATGGCTTTTCTTTAGCTTATTAATGTGGTAGATTACACTGCTTGATTTTTATATGTCAAACCAGACTTGCATACCCAGAATAAATCTCAAATGTTGGTGGTATATTTTTTTTAATATTTAAAAATTATTTTTTAAACATTTTATTGAGGATTTAACATCTATTTTCATGAGAAATATTGGGTTTAGTGTTCCTTTCCAGTAATGCCTTTATCTGTGTTTTGCATCAAGGCAATGAAAATGTCATAGCTAGAAAGTATTCCTCTCACTTCTATTTTTTGGAAGACATTGTTGAGAACTAGTATCATTTCTTCCCTATGTATTTGGTAGAATTCACCAGTGAATTATTCTGGTCCCTATGACTTTCTTTTATTGAGAATTATTATTTATTAAATTTGTTTAACAGATATGAGCCTATTAATATTTTCTATATCTCCTTGGGTACATTTTTGTAATTTGTATCTTTCAAGAATTGACCGATTTCCTCTAATTTATCAAAGAGTTTTTCATAGTATATTTTATTATCCCTTTTCAGTAGTAAAGAACCTTTAGCAGTTCTGATAATAGTAATTTGTTTATTTTTAGTTTATTATCCCGGCCAATGATTTATTAGTTTTATGATCCTTTATTTAAAAAATAGGTTTGGATTTGATTTTATTTGTAGATTTTCTGTTTTCCAATTCTTTACTTTCTACCTTAATTTTTATGTTTTTTTTTTTTCTTTTTGCTTTAGCTTAAATTTATCTTTTTTCTCTAGTGACCTAAAGTAGAAATTAGAATTACTACTTGGATTACTGCTTTAATGTCTTCTTTTCTAATATTTGCATTGAATGCTATCAAGTTCCTTCTAAGCAGTGCTTTCATTGCTTCTAATAAATTGTATTTTATTTTTTACTTAGTTCAATATATATATTTTATTTTATGATTACTTCTTTGACTAATGTATTATTTGATATGTTTGTAATTTAACTTCCAAATATTTGGGTATTTTTTTTAGCTATCTTTCTACTATTTTTTAGTTTAATTACATGTGATCTAAGAATATGCTTGGTGTGGTTCGTATTTCTTTAACTTCGTTAAGGTGTGATTTGTATCTTGGAATTTGGTCTATCTCTGTAGATGTTCCATGTAAACTTGAAAAGAATGTATATTTTATAGTGTCAATTGGAACATGTTGATAGTGCTGTTTAGATCAGCCATTTCCTCGCTGATTTTTCTGCTTGTATTACTTACCAATTAGTGTGAATAGTAAAGTCTTAAAATGCAAGCATGGACTTGTCATTTCTACTTGCAATACGGTTTTCGGTGGCCATGTGGCTATTTAGCAGGATAAATAATGCACTAAAAATTGTAGAATATGCACTGTCCTAACTAATGCTGCGACTAAACGCGTTTTTTCTATGGTACGTAAAGTGTGGACATCAGAAAAATCACAATTAAGTGTTGAGACTTTGAAAGCCATTTTTTTTTTTTTGCCTCAAGCATGTTGATGCTCAGTCGTTAGGTACATAGCACACTAATGATTTTTATCACCTCTTAGAGAACTGACCTCTTTATCATTTTGAAATACCCCTTTTCATTTCCAACAATGTTAATTGTTTTGTTTGAAATTAATACAGCTACTCCAGCTTTCATTTGATTACTATTAGCATTGTACATCTTTCTCTGTCACTTTACTTTTAGCTCCTGAATATTTATAGATCACAGATAGTTGGTCTTGTTTTTTTTTTCACATACTTAGAGAACTTCTTTCATTATTTGATGTTTATAGACCCTTCACATGTAAATTTGTTATTGATGTAGTTAGACTTGTATCAACCATTTTTGTAATTGTTTTCTATGTTCTGTAATTGTTCATTGTTTTTTTTCTTCACCCCTTTTCCTGTCTTCTCTGGTTTTAACTAAACTTTTCTACAATTAATTTTCTCTCCGCTTTTGGCATATCAACTATACTTTTTGAATAGGTTTTTAGTGGTTGCCATAAAATTTTCCATATGCAATTTGAACTAATCTAAGTCAGCCTTTAAATACACTATGCTACTTCATGAGGAGTGCCAGTAACTCATAACAGAGTATCCTGGACCTCTATCTCAAGTTTCTTATGCCATTGCTGCCATTTGTTTCATTTACCCAAATACCAAAATCACCCAACCCAGTGTTGCTATTATTTCTTTAAACGAATAGTTATATTTTAGCCCAATTAATAATAAGAAAATTAAAACAATTTATTTTACTTTTAGTTATACCTTCTCTGATGCTTTTACTTTTTTTCATGTGAATCAGAGTTTTTGGCCTATATAATTTCCTTTCTCCTAAAGCACTTTTTAAAAAATATATATTTTATTGATTTTTTACAGAGAGGAAGGGAGAGGGATAGAGAGCTAGAAACATTGATGAGAGAGAAACATCGACCAGCTGCCTCCTGCACACCCCCTACCTGGGATGTGCCCGCAACCAAGGTACATGCCCTTGACCAGAATCGAACCTGGGACCCTTCAGTCCGTAGGCCGACGCTCTATCCACAGAGCCAAACCGTTTTCAGCCTAAAGCACTTTAAAAAATATATATTTTTTGCAGAGAATATCTGCTGGCATTTAATACCTTGAGTTTTTGATTATCTGAGGAGGTATTTCTTTTTCACATTTGAGGGATAATTTTACTGAGTATGATATTCTAGTGTGTGTGTTTTTCTCTCAACACTTTAAATATTTCAGTATATTCAATTGTTGTATATATAGTTTCTGATAGGAAGACCACTGTAATTATTCACTTTGGTCCTCAATACATAAATTATACCAAGGCTTGTGTGTGTGTGTGTGTGTGTGTGTGTGTGTGTGTGTGTGTGAATTCATTTTGCTTGGAATTCCCTGAACTTCTTAGATATGTAGTTTGGTGTCTATTAGTTAATTTTTACTTCCAATATCTATTATGTTCCTTTTGCTCTTTGTTCTCCTTCTGGTATTCCCATTATGCTGTGTTACACCTTTTGCAACTGTCCTACATTCTTGAATATTGTTTTCCTCTACCTTCCCCCATTCTTGTTTCTTGACATTTCAGTTCTGGAAGTTTTATTGAAATATCATTAAGTTCCTTCCTGGGACATGTCCCATCCTATCTAAGAAAGAGTGAATATGCTAATTGACCATCACACCCTCACAAAAGATGGTGACACCCACAGCCAATAAGGAGGGAATATGCTAATTGACTGTCATGCCCTCAAAGATGGCAGCGTCCACAGCCACAAGATGGTGGCACCCAGTTCCCTCAGCCCCAAGCCACCTAGGGCTGGCCCGAGGCACAGGAAAGCCTCAGATGTCAGCTGCCCAGCCACCCAGGGCCTGCCTGAGGGACGACCAAATGACTGAACAAGCAGGTTGCGTGGTGCAACCAGGCCAATAGGGAGGTTAGTGTGGGACGACCAAACAACTGAACAAGCAGGCTGTGTGGGGTAACCAGGCCAGCAGGGGGGCAGTTGGGGGCGATTATGCTGGCAGGGGGGGCAATGAGGGGTGACTAGGCTGGGGGGGGGGCAGTTGGTGGCAACCAGGCCAGCAGGGGAGTCAGTTAGGGGCAACCAGGCTGGCAGAGGGGGGTAGTTGGGGGCGACCACACCAGCAGCAGGGGGCAGTTAAGAGCTATCAGGCCGGCATGCAGAGGCAGTGAGGGGCGATCAGGCTGGCAGGGGAGGGCAGTTAGGGGTGACCAGACAGGTGAGCGATTAGGAGACAGTGGTCCAGGATTGTGAGAGGGATGTCCCCTGAGGGGTCCCGGATTGGAGAGGGTGCAGGCTAGCTGAGGGGACCCAACCCCCGTGCACAAATTTTGTGCACTGGGCTTCTAGTCTATATATATAAAAGGCTAATATGCTAAGTGTCCAATCATCTGACCAGTATTTATGACATGTACTGACCATCAATGCAGGTGCTGCCAAGATGCAGTGACTTGACAGTGACGGTTCTCAAGTGACACACCCTGAAACCAGAGAGGAGAGAGTCCAATTCCTTATGGGGCCATGCTATTTCACCTTTGGCCATGGGTTACGTTGTTGCTGGGGCACTGTGGGCCCTGAATCTGGTTTATTGCACACTTGAGTTTGCATTCCACACCCTGTATGACAGCAACTTTGCAGAGTGCCCTCTTGCACTGGGGACCCCATAGGGGATGTCAGAGAGCTGGTTTCAGCCTGATCCCCACAGGCCAGGCTGAGGGACCCCACCTCCCTGAGGGACCCTGCTCACTCTGCAGATGCCCTTTGAGCAATAGCACCACCCAGGTACAGCTGGCCGGGGAGAGACCACAGGAGGTTGGCTCCAGGGTGTGTCCAGCCTATCTTGCCCAGTCCTGCCCGCTAGCCACCTTCTAATTAATTTCCTTTAAATGTGCATGAATCTGTGCACCGGGTCATTAGTCTAGTAATAAATCTCCTAAAGGCATTTTTTTCTCATTTCTGTTATAGTGTTTTTGACTTCAATTATTTCTTTTTGATCCTTTCTTCAAGATTTCATCTCTCTTCTTAAATCATCCATCTGTTCTTGTACATTGTCTACTTTTTCCATTAGAGCTCTTAAAATATTAATCACAGCTATTTTATCTTTTCTATTAAATAATTCTAACATCAGTGTCATATTTAAGTCTGTTGTTTTTTAATGTTTCTTTTTCTCTTTGCATTCTGTTTTTCTTTGCTTTTCACTATGTTTCATAATATTTTGAAGCTGACCATGATGTATGAGTAATAAGTAAGTTGGCCTTCAATATGAAGCTTTATGTTACTCTAGCTAGCACTGATTTAACTATGTCTAATGTTTGTTGTAATTTTAGGTGCAAGAGGATTCCAGTTCCTCTACTGACTTTTTTTCCTCTGTTGAGTTTGCAATTTCCTAAATATTCCACTTTATAAGAATAAATTATCCCTTGTTATTATATTACATCATTATTAATGTGGTGGTAAAGTTGGAAAAAGAGAAGTATGCTATAACTAGAGGTCCAGTGCACAAAATTTGTGCACTTGGGGGGTGTCTCTCAACCAGGCCTGCACCCTCTCGCAGTCTGAGAGCATTTGGGGGATGTCCGACTGCTGGCTTAGGGGATGCCTAAGTCATCAGTCAGACATCCTTAGTGCTGCCACAAAGGTTGGAGAAGCTCCGGCCACCACTGCTGCACTGGCCAGCCATGAGCCTGGCTCAGGGATTCTGGCTGAGCGGTGCTCCCCCTGTGGGAGCACACTGACCATGAGGGGGCAGCTCCTGCATTGAGCATCTGCTCCCTGGTGGTCAGTGCATGTCATAGCGACCATTTGTTCTGCTGTTCAGTTGATTTGCACATTAGCCTTTATTATATAGGATTCTAAAGTGTCCTAAAAACCACTCTTATGATTAAATCTCAGTTGTTGTTATTGTTGTTATTTTTACTGGGCCTGTGCTATTAGGCTGTGACCTTGAAAACAGTCTCTTAGCTTATCCCCTAGCTCTCACTTAGGTCAGACAGAAAGGATAGAGGTATCTATATTAAAGAAGAAAGACCCAAGTGTCAATGAGAGGGTAAGAAAGTAAGGCATAGATCTCTTCTGAGACGAGGAGAAAGTGAGAGTGACTTGTAGATATACATTGAAGAATAGTGGTCAACGTTTGGCAACTAAAGAGTTTTATGCCACAAGTATTTTATCTTTCTACTAGAGGCCCAGTGCACGAAATTCATGCATAGGGTGGGGGGTGTCCCTCAGCCCAGTCTTCAACCTCTCCAATCTGGGACCCCTTGAGGGATGTCCGACCGCCTGTTTAGGCCCGATCCCACTGGGATTGGGCCTAAACAGGCGGTCGAACATCCCTCTCAAAATCCAGGACTACTGGTCGCTTGCCTGCCTCTGCCTGATTGCTCCTAACCACTTCTGCCTGCCAGCCTGATCACCCCCTAACTACTCCCCTGCCAGCCTGATCAATGCCTAACTGCTCCCCGGCTGGCCCGATTGCCCCTAACTCCCCTCCCCTGCTGGCCTTGGTCACCCCTAACTGCCCTCCCCTGCAGGACTGCCCCCCCACTTACCGCCCTCCCCTGCAGGCCTGGTCCTCCCCCAACTTGCCCTTCCCTGCAGGCCTGGTCCCCCCACATATGCCCTCCCCTACAGGCATGCCCCCCCAACTGCCCTCCTTTGCAGTACTGGTGCCCCCAACTGCCCTCCCCTGCTGACCTGGTCTCCCCCTACTGCCCTCCTCTGCTAGCCCAGTCACCCCTAACTGACCTTTCTGCTTGCCTGGAACTCCCCCAACTGCCCTCCCCTGAAGGCCTGGTCCCCCCATCTGCCCTCCCTTGCTGGCCTAGTCTCCCCCAACTGCCCTCCTCTGCCAGTCTGGTCACCCCCAACTGCCCTCCTCTGCTGGCCCAGTCACCCCTAACTGCCTTCCCCTCCTGGCCTGGTCCCCCCCAACTGCTCTCCCCTGCTGACCTGGTCCTCCCCAACTGCCCTCCCCTGCAGGCCTGGGTTCCCCCCAACTGCCCTCTCTTCCTGGCCTGGTCACCCCTAACTGCCCACAACTGCCCTCTCCTGCAGGCTATCTTGTGGCGGCCATGGCGGCAGCCATATTTGACCACATGGGGGCGGCCATCTTGTGTCTTGGAGTGATGGACAATTTGCATATCACTCCTTTATTAGATAGGATTAGTCACAAAAGGAGTATTATTTGTTAAATGGGAATAGGTAGAAAGATAGAGCTTGGCAACTGAAAAGTTTTTATGTCCAATATATTTTATTTTTCTATTAGTTACAAAGAAGTTGTATTTGTTAAATGGGAATAGATAGGAAGACAGAGTTAGGTTGGTGTACTTTGAAAATAAAGATCCAAGTGCCTTAATCCTATCTCTCTGCATAAAGAGAATCATGCCTCTGTAAAAAAAGTGACAGAGGCATGATTCTCGGTATCACTCATATTTGGTCTGATAAGTATAACAAGGCACTGAGAAAGCTACTTGATATATTTCCTTAATCATTCCAACCATTTAGAAGTTAAAAGCAATGCATCAATGCTATTCATTCGTATATAAAAGAAGGTCTTTATGTCCCACATAAAAAAATAAGTTTATAGAAATTATGGTGGAAAGATCTTTAAAGATTAAGAAAGTCCATCAACTTCTCTACATGAGAGTACAATATCCAGTTTATACACAGAGAAAAAATATACCACAGCCAGTACTGTCAAGCAGTAGTCCCATGTTTTCCTATTTAAAATTTAATACAAATATATTCACATTGCATGAAATATGTTAAATATATTTATAAAATAATTAAAACTTTATATTTTAAAATAACATAGGTCATCTAAATTTTACAACTATGCTGACAAATAGATTAATCCACTGTAACTGTGAAATATAATCTACTGAAAGTAATGCCTATAATTAATTTGCTAAGGCTATTTTAGCTTTTCTTATTTTGATCTTTTTTTTTTTTGCTTTCATTTTTTCACTAGTAAAGCAAGAATGTCTTGTTCCCTATCATAGTTCATACAGAAAAGTGTTATTTTCATCTTCCCTGAAGTAAATAGAGTACAATAACAGAGGAAATAAAACAAGGAGGTGGTGGACACAAAAGTATACATTGGATTTTTATCACAAGAGAGTGAAGAATAAAGTAATTTTTCCCAAAGATACCTTTAAATTCATTTTCCTGTGTGAGTCTTCCTAAAACTCTCAACTGAATGGAGGTGCATGTTTGTTTCATTTTATGAAGTACCAGAATATATATATCCTTGTACAGTGCTTTGCTATAGCTATTTATTTTCTGCATATATCATTTTTATAGACTAAAAGAAAGGCTAGAATTTACTTTTCTTTTTCTTGTAAGATTTTAGTTATATCAATTACCCTTATTGAATGTTGTGTTGAGAGCTTCCAGGCATAGCAATAATATTTTTGTTGTTTATTTTGTTTTTGGTATTTCAAGCAAAGAAATACCAAAGTTTAGATTCATCATTACTATTCTCTGCTCTATTGGCCAGGGTTTTCCAGGGTTATAAGAATTGGCTCATACAATTGTAGAGGCTCAGTCCCATGAGCTGCTTGATGTCTGCAAGCTAGAAGCTCAGAAAAGCCAGTGGTGTAGTTCAGTCTGACACCGAATGCCTGAAAACCAGGGAGCCGATGTGGGGTAAAGATGATGGATGTCACAGCTCAAGTAAAGAGAGTACATTCTCCCTTCCTCCACCTTTTTATTCTTCTCAGACCCTTCACAGACTGGATTGATTCCTACCCTCATTGATCATCTTTACTTAGCCTACTGATCCAAATGTTAATCTCTGCCAGAAATACCCTCATGGACACACCCAGAAATAATATTTTGCCAGCTTCCTACATATTCCTTACCTCAGTCAAGTTGACACACAAAATCAACAATTACATCTGCCAATAGAAGTAATTGTCTATTTTCTGTCAGTAGATTTTTCTGTTTTGTGTGGATAAATCTATTAATTTTAACTATCCAAGATTGATGCGAACCAGTTCAGCACAGTATACTGAAACTTAACTGCCCTTAGAAATACACACACACACACACACACACACACACACACACACACACTATTGTAGTTCTTGGGCCAGGGATTTCATATGAATTCTTTTCTTTAGTTATTTTAGTCCTTGCAGATTATAACAAACACATAAAGTATATAGTCTTGTCATCACAATCAACATAAGAAAAACTATACACTTAACGGCACAAATATTAACTTGCCCAAGGTTACATCATTATTAAGTGTCTGAGCTTAAGTTTATGTTTGTATCTGTCTAACTTGAGAATCTATTCTCAATTTATTATAAACAAAATGAATATGTGTTGTTTTGGATAAAAGTTGCTTATGGCCCTGTGGAGACTTTTGTCATTACATTTAGTACTGACTCATCCCCAGAAGAGAGGATAGACTGGCCAGCCACAGTCCTTATACACAGAAAAAGGGTGGGTGAGGAACAGTTGCCACAGGGTGTATATAGGTAAAGGTTTTAAAGTTGCTTACTCATAATTTCCTCTTTGAAAGGTAGTTACAACCAACAAATTTCATTTAAGTGGGGATGAGTAGCCAATATTTCAATTTTTTAAATTAGAGGGTAATAGTAAGACAAGTGAAGTAAAAATTAAGCCATTTCCAAAACAAATTTCAAGTCCATAAACAAAATGCAGGGAGAAAATCCTGCCCCAAACTTGGAGAGAGAGGGAGATAGATAGATGATGGATAGATAGATAGATTGATAAATAGACAGATAGATAGTTGATAGATAGATGATAGATGGTAGATAGATAGATACTTCAGTTGTCAAGTTGCCCCAAACACACAAACAACTTATATTTTCTTCAACCAAAGATCTTCATTGTCAATCCAGCACCAGCAGGAATCCTCAATTTTAGGTGCAGTGAAGGGGGGGAAACTTAATTCAGTGCAAACAGCTCAACTGTAGTACAACTTGCCTGTTAAATATCACAGCTGTGGGTCAGCTCAATAGTGATACAACTCAAACATGATAAATCAGGACTGTGAACAGCATAGTTGTGCAATAGCTCCAGCAAGGTAAACTTGGTGAATCTTCAAATAAGTAAAGGATTGCATTTTTTTTTCTCTTTGTTTGATTTTAGAATTAAGTTTATCTTTAAATTCCGGGGAGAGAATACTTATTTGTGACTTGTTTTATAATAGCACTTTCAAAACTAAAAAAGTTATGCTTACAAAAATTAGCACATTGCCTTAATATCAAGATAATCAATGTTAAATTTTGCTAATTACTCATGTAATTCCATTTATTTTGTTTTTTGTTATTGTTTTTATTCAGTTAGTTTTAGTCAGGTTCAAAATAAGGTCAAAATTTTGCTCCTGGTGGATATTACCTTAAATCTCTCTCCCTCTTTTCTAAAATTGTATTTAAAAATAATTATAGACCCATGGGAAGTTGCAAAAAACTTCCTCATGTACTCCTCACCAAGCTTATCCAAACCTTAGCTCTTGTAAAGCTATAGTACAACTACAGGCCCAGTGCACAAAATTTGTGCACAGGGAGTTGGGGGGTCTCTCAGCCTGACCTGCACCCTCTCCAAACTCTCAGGAGATGGCCAACTCTGGCTCCTTACCTGCCTGTCTGCCCCAACCACTCTGCCTGCCTGCCTGATCCCCCTAACTGCCTTCCCCTGTCGGCCTGGTCGCCCCTATTAACTTTTTTTTTTTAATCTTATCACCTTCACCCACAATTGTATTTGACTTCCTTATTGGCTTCTCCCTCTCACACAATTTTTCTCTCTTCTTTATGTAACACTTTTTCCTACTGACGCATCATTTATAAACTTTTCTTCCCTCCTTATTTCCTACTTCTGTTCCATAATCCTTCTTCCCATCTTTCTCCTTCCCTCCCTCCCTCCCCACATTCCTTCCTTCCTACCTTAATTTTTTTCTTTGCTTCCTCCCTCTGACCTGCTTTGCTCCTTCCCCCGTTTCTTTCTTCTTCCCACTCTCCTTTTAAGCTCTACCAGCTCCCCTTTAAAACTTTTCTTCCCTTCCTCTTTCTCTCTCATCCTATCTTTCCCATACATTCTTCTCTACTTACTTCCACTGTTTTAATATCTACCTGCCTAATTATTCACTATCATTTTTTTTTCTTTTCTGACTCCTACTTTTAAAATCTGTCCCCAGCACACAACTATACTTGATTTTCATTATAGCTCCTACAGTTCACTTACACATCCTCTTTCTTCTTTAACTCTGCTCTCTACTGACTCCTTTATAAAGTTTTTCCCTCCCTCTCTCCCTTCTTAAAGCTTCCATTGTGGGGCAGGGGGGACCATTAACCCTCAGTCCAGGGCTCAGCCCAGGGCTCAGCCCAGGCCAGGTGTTTGCCATCCCTCCTTCTCTGGCCTCCCTGCCTCCGTCCTGCTCCCATTCCTTGCCTAGGATGCCCGGCCCAGTGAGCATGGCCGAGGTCCAAATGGCCCAGGGGCTGCTGTTGCCAAGCAGGAGCGCCTCTGCCCAGAAGGCCTCAGACCATCCTCCACTCCATCCAGAACCTGTGGCTGCCTCCCCACCAACGGCTGCCACAGCCCTCCTCCTGCATCTGGGCGGGGCTCCATGCTCCATGCTGCCTGCACCCCGTCCCATGCTGCCTCTGCCACCCCATCCTGCATGCAGCCCCTCGTTTCCTTCCCTTTTCCACTCCTGCGTCTTTTTCTTGTTTCCTTTCTGTATTTCTGTTTCTCCTCTCGGCCTGTCTGCATACAGGCCTGCCTTCCTCTCCCTCTCCTTTCTTTCCCCCTCCTATTGTATCGTATTCTACCACAGGCCTTGTAGCTGCCTGAGCGGAGGGCGGGGACACAGCCTGCTGATCCAGTCATGACGCGATGCTGTAATGAACAATTTGCATATTCCACTATTATATATATAGATGTCAAAACCAAGAAACTGACATTGGTATAATCTGTATGTACTCATAAAACAGAACTGGATGATCATAGTCTCCCTCATACTACACCACAAGCCTACTTTTAAGTAAATGCATTTTCTATGTTTACATTAAGCAATTTCAAGTGAAATATTATTTCAAGATTTTGTCACTGAAAGAACTATGAATTTCTATTATGCATTTGCTAACAGAAAGTATATACAGTCAATCTTTGCTAAATAACTGTTCTCTGTCATAGTGAGAGCATGTGGCATCTATTTCAATATGATAACTATAAGCAACTTTTTGGGTCTCTCCAAGCCTATTTTGGATCTCACCTGTTTTTTTCACTATCTCACTAATATGTATTATATTGGTGAGTGAAGCAAGAACAGTGTATAGTTGGGGAAATTGTATAGTTGAGATCCTCTCAGACAGAAAATTTGTTTCAAAATAGTAGCCAAAGGGTAGAGGAATATTTTGTTTTTAAATAACCAAGTGTACTAGGCTTTTTCTCACTTTTGTGTTATTCACATTGTTAATTTATTATTGTGGTCACTAAGAGGAACTAGCAATGAATTATTGTATTAAAAAGGTGATATGTTTAAAATTGCACCCCAAATTAAAATGCTACCTGTAACAAATTGTAAATACTGAAGCAGTGTGGCTTCCATAAATGTTATTTCTTAGATTTGAAGCTATTTTGAATTTAACTGAACCCTTAATTGGGCTCAAACCTTTTTGTTCTCTAAACCTGAGTGCTTTTACAGAACATGTTTTAAATGTATATTTCATTATTTAAAATAATTTTCAAACACATTGTTGTGGAAGGACTGTGTGCACTCTTACTGTGGGCAATTTCATACCAGACCATTTTCAGACACCAACCGTTTCTCAAGGCTAAAGTAAATAAAAGTAATTCCCCAAACTGTATGAAAATGTGAAACTGTATGTCCAAGGCGATATAAATCTGCAGGCTATATTTTTTAAAAATCTGACTGCAAATTCTAACTTGCCAGGATGTAGGAAATCAGCAATCAATTCAATCAATATATAACGGAAGGAGTTCACATTCAATTTCACATTCTCAAACTTGTGCTTTTCTTGCCAAACAAAACGTACCCATAGAGTTGATAATAATATAAAATACAAATACACTTAGTCAATTTCCATTTCTTTTGTGATTTCCAGTAAAATGAGTCAAAATGCTGATTTTGAGCGGTGAAAATACTTAGTGGTTTTGCTATTAAATAGTCTTTTATTTATAGGTAGCAGGCAAATGCATACAATTGTTTAAGACCTTTTGAGTTTAAAGACATGAATGATAATTATTTTTGTGACTTTCAGCTGGCTCAGTGGTATAGTTGAACCTAGTGTTGTACTAACTCTTTGCTTAAGTATTTTAGATATTAATATCACACATCTATAAAATGCTTTCATCTCCTGTAGATTTAATATATTCTTATTGATTTCAGAGAGAGGAAGGAAGAGAAAGATATATATATATATCAATGATGAGAGAGATTATTGATTGGCTGCCTCCTGCATGGCCCCTACTGGGGATTGAGCCCATAGCCCGGGCATGTGCCCTGACCAGGAATTGAACTGTGTTCATAGGTCAAGGCTCAACTGCTGAGCCACACTGGCTGTGCAGTCTCCTGTAGATTTAGATAACATGTCAAATGGTGCCAAAGCTTTGTGAGGAAAATCCTATATAATAAAAGTGTAATATGCAAATTGTCCCCTCTGGTGGTCATTCGACCTGGAGTTCTACTGGGAGTTCTACCGCTCGCTATGACGTGCACTGACCACCAGTGGGTGGCACAGAACATGGCGGGCATCGGCAACGCGGTACTGGCAGCAGGCGGCAGTGAAGGCACTGCTGGCTCTGATGGGCCCCAAGGACAGTGGGACTGCGGCGGGATGGTGGAGCAGGTGAGTGGGTGGCACCAGGCCAAGGCAGTTGTGAGCAGGGGCCTAATTGCCGCGTCCCAATCGCCCCTACAGACTGCAGCCAGTGGTGGTGGTGGCAGAGGTGGGAGGGCCACCACCTGGCTCCCAGATGCTGAGGGAGCCAAGCAGGGGACCCAGCCTGAATGACGGCTCCACAGGTAGGATGGTGGAGCAGGTGAGGGGGCGGTGCCAGGCCATGGCGGGGTGCTAGGCGGGGCTGTGGGGCTGCGAAGCTGGGGTGTGAGCTGGGGCTGCGAGCCTTGGAGTGCGAGCTGGGGCCTGATTCCCTCAGGCCACCCTGAGGGACCCAACCTGTGCACGCATTCACGCACCAGGCCTCTAGTATAATATACAACATTTTCTCCCTCTAATTTAATTTTTCCCTAATCCTTGACTTCCTCACATTTTGAATTATCTTTCCTTTTCCCAGACTTCCTTGCCCTTTTCTTTCTTTAAGATACTCTCCCATAATTGTGTCATCACTTGGCCTGACACTTTGTTTCTTGCCTTATCAAGCTTTCAGTTTGCTGTTAAACCCAAACTCTATTTCTAAGATAACTCCACTTTCTCTAGTAGAATTTTACCCCATCATCTTTTTAGTGTTCCCATATAATGGTTAATTAAAAATAGTAAAGCAGAAAGAGGGGATTCCCATGTTACAGGCATTTACTAAGAAGCCACTTAGACTTCAGACCTTGCTAAATCCCATGGGCATACAAGAGAAGCATACTCGTGTCCTTTCTGGTACTGATCTATACTGCTGCAAATAGTACTGGAAACCCCAGTATTCAAAGTCTACCAATACATGCACATAATTACCACCTGCTTTGTACATGGCACTTGACTACGTACTTTGAACTGATGATATAAATAGATGGGTTTATAATGACAACATAATCTAAAGTATGCATATATAGTGCCCAGCCAGCATGGCTCAGTGGTTGAGGGTTGACCTATGAACCAGGAGGTCACTGTTCAATTCCCGGTCACGGTACATGCCTGGTTTATGGGCTCAATCCCCAGTATGGGGCCTGCAGGACGCAGCTGATCAATGATTCTCTCTCATCATTGATGTTTCTCTCTCTCTCTCTCTCTCTCTCCCTTCCTCTCTGAAATAAAAAAAATATATTTTTAAAATATGCATATATCAAGTGAATAATCTAAAATACACATAAAATAATAAATGAGATATGCTATATTAATAACTTTTTCTGTTCCTGAGACTTTAAAAATATAATCCCACTTAATTCTCACAACACCCTTAGAAAACTTCCTACTGTTATAATCCACATTTACAGATAGAACCAATCATATACAGATTATAATCTTTATGCAGTGCACCAGGTTTGAAAATATCTTTATCTCATGCCAACATCAGTAGTCTTAACCAATATATCATCTTATTTTAAGGTGCAGAGGAACAAAATATACATTACAACACTATTTAAATAATGATTCATTTCCTTCATGTATAAATCTCATTAGTATACCTGGCTATCTGTTGGTTAGCAATGATTCCTCAGACATAATTAATTAGATTAAAAATGTCAAAATGGAATTTTTCTAAACTGGGCAATACTTTTGATAAAGTCATGCTTTTAGGTGACTCACTTTCTTATCTGGGTCATACATTTAATAAGGAATTGAGTGGCTTCACTTAGTTTATGTTCACAGCAAGAGTTTCTCGCCTCAGACCCCATCAGAGTCTATGAAGTGTTCAGCCAAAATTGTCCCTTAGGCACTTCACTACCTAAGTTTCTTCTTCTAGAGATGGCGGTTTTCATCAGCTCCTTTATTCACTTCCAGAAATATGTCATTTCTTCTCTGTGCCTATTCCCAGTGTCTCTCCTAGTTCTTTCTGTCACCCATGCCAGCAGCTGGCAGTGGCATGAGTCCCTGGGGGTCATAGATCTCCTAAGCTTTTACCAGAAGTTTTTTAGCAGTTCCACTGAGAGTCACAACAGGTCTGTGCAACAGCCTCTTACGGCAGCTCTGCAGGCTGGTTCTTTATAAAGGTACATCTGAAGGCGCTTCTTCAAATTGCTTTACACTTGCATTTAAGGGAAACACCTCTGGGTCACCAGCTGTTCCTCTTCTCATAGAGCCTTTGGAACTTGTTCCCTTCTGACAACTAATATGTGAAATCGGATATGGCACATCTATAAACTGCCTCCTGATCACACATTCAGTAAATCTGTCAAGCTTCTTTCTAGAGGGAGTGTCTAGCTGGAATTCAAGCCAACTTACCAACTGAATCTGAAAACTAGAATGGATCTGCCTATAGAAGGAGTGAGAAAACAATATCACATTCTCTAACTTTGAATTGAATGCCACTGAAAGGCCCACCATCTGTTTAACTGATTAAAGTTAAAATCGAGATGCACCAGTGTGTATCAAAGCGTGGTCTATGGAGCACTATGAAGCCCGCCCAGTGGAAAAATGTCAAAGTCTCTCTTTCCTTTAAAAATAAAACCCTAAAGGCATGTGTAGGTAATCTTGGCAGAAACACAGGAAGAGCTGACTTTGTGGTTTGCCTTTTGTGAATTTCCCATGCTAATCAGGCAACACAGAATAAAATATAAAAGATGATAGGATAGCTCTAGTATACACCAAGGGGCTCTACAATTTCACTCATATGATTTCAATGTCTAGAATCTGAGTGTTTTTCAGATACAGTGATTGTAAGCCAGATTTTCCCAGTGTCTGTCTACCCGAAACATTCCTTTTAAGCAAGTTTGAAAGCTGCATTAACTCTTTCAGTGGTGTAATTTCCCCAATGGTACTCTGGTGGCCTGAAAGGTAATGTGCCTTTCCCTTGTATACCGTTTTCTTCAATTCTAAGGCACAAACCCAATCAGCAATGTAGCTCCTAGAGAATTTACTTACGTAAAATTGCTCTAGATGTTTTTCTGTTTTTTGCAATTTTGTAAAAGGTCTAAGGTCTATACACATATTATCCAGCATAATTATTGCTCAAGAGTAGACAAGATACTCTTTAAAAATCTGATTCCTAATTAAAATCTTTAGAAGATTTATAATTAGGATAAAACCTAAACTTAGCATGTTGTATGCTAATTTGTCTAGTCTGCTAAAAAGCTGTCTTGATTTAAGCTTATTATGCCAGCTTATTGTTAATTGTGCCCAGGTTTTCCCTTAAGATATATTTTTTGAATTAAAAAATTATATGGCCATCATTATTTTTTAAATTTTTATTTGTTAAATTTTTAGAGAGAGAGAATGAAAGAGGGGGAGAGAGAGGGGAGAGCGGGGAGAGGGAGTCAGAGTGAGAGAGAGAGAGAGAGAGAGAGAGATTTGTTGTTCCAATTATTTTTGCAATTATTGGTTGATTCTTGTATGTACTCTGAATGGGAGTCAAATATGCAACCTTCAGAACATGGAAAGGATGCTCTAACCCAGTGTCGGCAAACTCATTAGCCAACAGAGCCAAATATCAGCAGTACAACGATTGAAATTTCTTTTGAGAGCCAAATTTTTTAAACTTAAACTTCTTCTAATGCCACTTCTTCAAAATAGACTCGGCCAGGCTGTGGTATTTTGTGGAAGAGCCACATTCAAGGGGCCAAAGAGCTACATGTGGCTCGCGAGCCACAGTTTGCGGACCACGGCTCTAACCAACTGAGCTACCCCCTAGGCCCGGCCATCGTTATTTTTGTTCCATAAAAAACTTATGATGAGCCAGCCTTGCTTAATGCTTCAGAGTCACCTTCTATCAGGACCCCTTGCCTTTCAGTCATCCAACTACACTGGACTTTTTGTAATTGTCTGATATAAGATGCTTTCTTAGTTTTGTGCTTTTGCTCATGGATGGTTCACTGTACTCAATTCTCCCTCTCAATGGGTTCCCTTACATAGCTCTTTCCCTTTTATGTGATTCTTATCAGTTCTTTAATAAGAAGCCTTCCTGCCATATCTCTGTAAGCTTCTATTTATTCCCCTTGTCAGTGGTGACCTCTCTGATAGATTTTACTTGCACTTTATGCACAACCCATATCTCTCTCATGACACATTCTCTATGTCTGTTTACTGGACTGTCTCTACAGAACCCAGCAATCTTTTTGAGGCCTCACTGTGCCCTAAGTCTCTAAGGCCTGCATATAATTTAAAATTATCAATTATTCTACATAAATAAGAAATGAATAAAAATAAGAATGGATGATTATTTACTTTCAAACCCATAACTGTATTTTGCAGTAATAGTAAAAACAATTATAATCTGATTTATATCTAATTCTATCTAATTTCCTCAAAATAAATTATTTTCATCACAATAAGAGATTCTGGCTTGCATCACTTTATTATATTTTTCCCATTGATTTATTTTAGAGAGAGTGGAGGGGAAAAGGAGGGGGTGAGAGAGAAACATTGATGTGAGAGAGACACATCAATTGGTTGCCTCCCCAAACGCTCCCAGACTGGGACCAGAGATAGAACTTGTAACCCAAGTAATTGCCCTTGACTCATTTGTCCACTGGTTAACACTCTAACCACTGAGAAAACTGGCCAGGGACTGGATGGCATCACTTTATATAAACTCATTATACAAACATCTGGATTTATGGTATGCCTTAGGTACTGCAAGATATTATTATTGACTTTAAACAAAGAAAATTTTTCAAAACAAACTCCCTTGTTAGAATTTTAAATATAAGTTCACTTTTAAAATGTTGACTAACAGGCTCCCTAATAAGCAAAAACACATTCTCCTTAAAAGTGAGGCATAAGATATATCTTTAGGGATAAGCATAGACTCAAATCAATGTCAATGTTATAATTATCCACAGACTCCACAACTCTGACCATTCATTATGTACAAATTGAAAATGATTTTTAGAGGATGTCTACTTGGTTAGCCTGGTACAACTCGTGAGTCATTTCAAATGTCGATTTCAGACAAGCTGATCAATGTATTCCATTTATTCCCAGGAAAGCATGATGGGCAGCTTGATGGGATTATAAGTCATTCCAGTCATAACTTCCTGTACACAAACTTCCTGTACACATACCTGAGGGAGATGTTTTAACTACTGTTATATTTCAATAATATCTCAGAATTGTCTGCCTCACTGCATACAGCTTTATTCAGTACTTTTTCAAGAATTCAAGATTTCAAAAATAGCAAAAATAAAATAGGAATTAAGGAAGTTATGGGGATATGGATGCCTGTGATGTAATGTGCTAGGGGATGGATGCATAGATAGCTAGAAAGCTAACTAGACAGTGAGATATTTATCTATTTATCTATCTATCTGTTCTCTACCACATTATATCACAGGTTCTCTCTCTCTCTCTCTCTTCTCTCTCTCTCTCTCTCCTATCTAATAAAGAGGGAATATGCTAATTGACCCTCACGCCCTCACAAAGATGGTGGTGCCCAGAGCCAATAAGGAGGGAATATGCTAATTGACTGACATGCCCTCAAAGATGGTGGAGCCCACAACCACAAGACTGTGGTGCCCAGTCCCCTCAGTCCCCCAGGCACCCAGGGCCAGCCTGAGGCACAGGAAAACCTTGGATGGCAGCTGCCCAGCTGCTCAGGGCCTGCCCGAGGGACAACCAAACAAGCAGGTTGTGTGGGGTGACCAGGCCAGTGGGGGGGCCATGAGGGGCAACCAGGGCGGTAGGTGGGGCAGTTGGGGGCGACCAGGCCAGCAGAGGTGGCAGCTGGGGAAGACCAGGCTGGTGGGGGGGGGGGCAGTTGGAGGCGATTAGGCTGGCAGGGAGGGGGCATTTGGGAGGGGGGC
This sequence comes from Eptesicus fuscus, assembly GCF_027574615.1. Classification (NCBI taxonomy): domain Eukaryota; kingdom Metazoa; phylum Chordata; class Mammalia; order Chiroptera; family Vespertilionidae; genus Eptesicus; species Eptesicus fuscus. Next base: position 80,934,486 of record NC_072474.1, on the reverse strand, counting down.
CAGTGAGGGGTGACTAGGCTGGAGGGGAGGCAGTTGGGGGCAACAAGGCTGGCAGGGAGGGGGCATTTGGGAGCGACCTGGCCGGCAGCGGGGGGTAGTTAGGGGCAACCAGGCCAGCGTGGGGGGGGGGAGGTTGAAGTTAGGGGTATTCAGGCTGGCACGCAGAGGCAGTGAGGGGTGATCAGGCCAGTGAGGGGGGGCAGTTAGGGACAACCAGGCAGGCAGGCAGGTGAGCAATTAGGAGCCAGTGGTACAGGATTGTGAGAGGGTATGGGCTGGGCTGAGGGGACACCCACCCCCCGTGCACAAATTTCGTGCATCAGGCCTCTACTGTGTGTGTGTGTGTGTGTGTGTGTGTGTGTGTGTATCAATATATGAATCTCCATGTATAATTATTATTAAAATTCTGCAAGTTGGAAATGTCTTTTCCCATATTATGATGGGAAAAATGAAAGCAAAGTAGCAATAAGATATTTGATCAAAAGGCATAATTTTGAAAAAACAACATAATTTTTATTTAACCTTTGTCCCTTGGCATTCACGATTCTACCATATTTGCTATGTGGTACTGTCTCTCCTATTACTTATATACGAATCACAATATTTTAATTAAGAGAAAGCAAAATTTCCAAAGCAATTCTTAGTCTTAAACCTAAGGACTACCTCTGAACATATAGAGAAGAGAGATGATCACATACTTAATATCATACATTTGAGGCATTAATTACTTAGAAATATAAGTGATATCAAAATCCCCTAATATCACTTTAATGCAATCAAGAGTCTGAATAAATTACATCTCTATTTATTAAATTAACATTATTTAGAAAATACCTTAAAATTACCTAGATATATTTGCACACACACAATTATAGTACATTAGTGAAACACAAAAGCAAATTGAGGAGAATTAGAAAAACCTTAGAATATTCTTAAGAACATCACCTTCTTTTCTGTTCTGGCTGGAAAAATGAAAACACATTTGAGAGGTATCTATATTAAGTGATTGATTTTTAAAACATTCTTACCTTTAGAACAATATTTCATTTTTATCCTCGTTTTCTCTTCTCCTTGCTTAGTTTTTATTTATTTTATTGTGAAACAATCTCAAAGTTACCACAAAATTGAATGCAATTTAAAGAATACTTTTATTTCTGTCCATTTGTGAAAAGTCAGCAACACAATGGATGCATCATCCCTGGTTAATTTAATGTGTATTTCCTAAAACAAGTATATTCTCCTACATAGCCTCAATTCAACCATCATAATCAGAATATTAGCATTGATACATTGCTATCAGCTAATCCCCAAGGCCCCATTAAACTCTCTCCCATTGTGCCAACAATGTCCCTTAAGCAAAAACCCAGTTCGTACCCATGACTTATATTTAGTTGCATTTAAGCTCCATCAATCTGGAACAGCTTTCTTACATTTCCTGACTTTAATGGCCTGGGAGCTTTTTCAAGATTACAGGCAAGTTATTATAGAATGTCCCTCAGTTTTGGTGTGTCTGGTATCCCCTGTGTTTATATTTAGGTTATACATCTGTGGGGACCCTATTCAGAGTACGCCGGATGCTCAAGGCCAATTAGAGTGCAGAGACCTTGTTCAGAGTTCACTGGATGTTCAAGACCACTCTGAGTGTGGGAATTTTATACAGGGTGTCCAAAGACTATACACAGGTGCAAGAGCAAGGCCACGGTAATCTGTATGAACACTGCACAAGCAAGCTCTTCCACAACCCAAAAGACTGAGGTCACTATTTGGCAAGAAGCCTCTTTTGTCTAAGTAGTATAAAGTTGTTACTGACCAGCCAGTGCGGCTGCTTGGTGAGGCTGGCTTCTATCTTAGGGGCTGCTGCATTTTGGGGAAGATGTATTACTGACCAGCAGGCTGCTGCTGTGGGTACAGAGGCTGCTGCTGCTGTGTGGGAAAGATGTATTGTTACCTAACTGGTGTGTGGCTACTGTATGGCACTTTACTTTAAAGAACTGTTTTGTCTAGTGGCTCCTTGTTAGCAATGGCTACATGGCCACTGACTTCTACAATAAAGACTCTCTTATATACCCACAACTTCTCATGGCTTTTCTGCCTTCGAATACCTGGGGTCCCAGGAGGTCCAGTCCCTGGCAGAGTGGCTCGGACCCCACAGTTGGCACAGTGAAGCAGGATGAAGGAATTGAGTTCCAACAACATCTTTGGCAGAAAGGCGCATCTTATTTCACTGGAGGAAACTGCACTGCTTAATTTTCCCTATTATGAGAGATATCACTTAATTCAGATTCTGTCAGGCCCTCCCCCCTTGTTCCCTGGTGTGCACCCACTCCTGCTGCCGTCCATTGTCTGACACAGATCCTCTGCTCACAGCGCTTGTGCTCTGGCCACATTGGCAAAGGTTCTCCGCACCTCACTTGGGTTTTGAGCCTCTGCACTGGGATCCCGGCTGTGCAAAAACCCGGATTACACCTTTCAATCTCTGATACCTGAAAAAAGCAATGCTCTTAGGCCATTTTCCTTTTTACTCCATCCTGAGCTATGTCTAACACTCCAAGCAACTGCCTTTGATATCCTTTCATTTCTTAAATTTCTTATATCCTTCCTTCTGCTATTCTCTCTCTATATATACTAGAGGCCCGGTGCACAAAATTCATGCATGGGGGGGGGGTCCCCTCAGCCCAGCCTGTACCCTCTCCAATCCGGGACCCTCAGGGGATGTCCAACTGCCGGTTCAGGCCCGAACCCCAGGATCAGGCCTGAACCAGCAGTCGAACATCCCTCTCATAATCCGGTACTGCCTGGTCACTCCCAACTACCCACCCAATGGCTTGGTTGCCCCCAACTGCCCTCTGACAGCCTGGTCACCTCCAACTGCCCCCTGCTGGCCTGGTCACCCAAACTGTGCCCCCACTGCCATCCTGGTTGCCCCTCACTGGCCCCTGCCAGCCTGGTCACCCTCAACTGCTCCCCTTCTGCCAGCCTGATTGCCCATCACTGCCCCCTCTCTGACCTGGTTGCCCCTCACTTCCCCCCCTGCTGGCCTGGTTGCCCCATATCACCTGCTGCTCAGTCGTTTGGTCATCCCTCACTAACCCCCCTGCAGGCCTGGTTGCCCCAGGCAGCCTGCTCAGTCATCTGTTCGGTTGTTTTGGTCGTGACGACACCTGGCTCTTTATATATATGGATTTTCCCCCTTTTTCTCCCTCCTCTCCTCCACTTCTCCCTCCCCTATTCTTCTCCCTTATTCTGTAAGTACATACCAATATACTTTTCTTGCAAACTGTTTTGTTTATAACTTGCTGCAAAAATATCAAATCACTCAAAAACTTGGCTTCCTACAGATAGAACCCTTACACCTCTTTGAATTTAAATGGATATTCTTACACTGTGTGCTCTCATTTTAATTTTCAGTATTAATTCTAGAAATATTGCCACTATAACTATCGGCTCTCTTCCAAATATGTAATTAATATTACAATGTCACACAGAGATTGTCATTGTCCTCTCCACATTCTTCTGAGATCACACACTTCCCTCAATCCTGTGGTCTTTTGTTAATAACATTAAATCAAAAGTTTGCTCAAGCTAGAAATTCTACCACTTTTTTTTTTTTTTTTTTTTAGAATTGGTCAACCTGCAAATTATTGATAACTTAAAATGTTTCTAAAAATATGCCTATTCTTCTGTTATCATTCTACTTTTGTGGCCTGGCCAATTGGCTTCTTCTTGTCAAATGGCATTGTGATCAAGGGAGCATCCTTGAAAGGAGTCACTCACACATGTTTGTGTCTTTCTACAATGTCAGGTTTATTAGGGGAGACCTCCCCAATAAGCCAACACATAGAGAGGTTACACATAGTGAGGAGGAGCTTATGCAATAGAGTGAGCAGTGGAAGCATTGGCACTAAGTCCTGGTCAGTGGTTGCATCCACAGGTGGAGAGGCAGGTGTGGGGTCTTAAGCCAGGTGGCTGCAGTGGTGGCAGGTGGGGCGGAAGTCCAGCAGGGCTCTGAGCATGACCCATGGTACAGCCAAGCTCAAGCTTTTAGTGGGTAGGAAAAGCTTTGAGTTCTTATAGCCTATAGGGCGCTGAGCAGTCCCACTTAAATCAGGGTCTAGATGCAGTCCTTAGCCAATGTCCAGACTTGTGGTTTTGGGTGTTCGGGGCCATTCCAAGTGTGTTCCTGTTACACTCCATTACTCAGTCTTGACACAACTGTAATGGGTGACAGTGCCTCCACATTGGATTGTCAAAGTGCTCAAAAAGTGCACTCTGCTCTTTCTCTATACAGTTGGAAAACCTCTGATCTGATCCCTCAGTTTCTACATCTTCCCCTAGAAATCAACTGCTTATTATAATTTCCACTAAATATAATTCTCAATATTTTTACAGCTAAAAGTTTTGAACAACCACTTATAAAAGTCAGCCTAAGAGATTTGGCATCATATCCATACTCTGCTATCCACGATTTCCAAACTTCCATTCCTAGTGGCTCTTTCAGCTCCCTAGGCATACACCCTATTCAAAGTGCAATGGGCAAAGCGTTTCATGCTTTGCTCCATTCTCATTCATCAATGACTACAAAAGGATTTTTTTTAATCTACTAGAAATAACTGTTGTCCTTTAGCACTTATGTAATGATTCTACTATACATTTATCAATCTGTCTTACATTAAATGTGCTCCTGAATATGACTTTCTCCTCATTAGGACTTTTATTTCTTCTTTAAACATTCCCCTCAAGCACCTATAATATAGAAAATTGGTCATCTTAGATGTTCAATATATATTGAGTTAAAATATGATTATGGGGTTAATGACAAAGGTGACCAGCCATGCTTTGAAATGTGTAATGGATTGACTTTTTGATGTTACAAGTCAAATAGATGTTCATGTAAAAAATAGAAAAGTAAAGAAAAAGTAAATTGTCCTTCCTCTCTCATAATATAGAAAAGTAATAATTTAAAGTGGATTGCAGATCTCAGTATAAAAATAAAATAATAAGGCTTAAAAATAATGTATAGAAGAACACCTGAAAAATTACAAAGCAGCCTAAATATTTTACAAGATAACTTTAAACACTATCCACAAAGATTATATGTTTAAAAATTGAACTGTGAAAAGATACCATTAAAGATAAGAAAAGTTGCTCTTGCCAGTTTGGCTCAGTGGATAGAGTGTCATCCTGTGGACTGAAGGGTCCCAGGTTCGATTCTGGTCAAGGTCATATGACCAGGTTGCGGGCTCGATCCCCAGTAGGGGTGTGCAGGAGGCAGCCAATCAATGATTCTCTCTCATCATTTACGTTTCTATCTCTCTCTCCTTCTCCCTTCCTCTCTGATATCAATAAAGATATATTTAAAAAAAAATAAAATAAAGGATAAGGAAAGTTAAGTGGCAGACATGGAGTTATTTGCAATTTCTGCATTGATAAAGGATTCTATCCTTAATATATAAAGAACTATTACAAATTCAGCTAAAAAACAAAATTAGAAAATAGAAAAGTAGACACAATACTTGAGTAGGTATTCCACAAAACAGGATATTCCAAGTTGGGGTGGGCAGAACCACTAATTTCTAATTTCAATACTTACTGTGGAATTGCTGCTAAAAGCATATGGTCCCAAACCAAGTTCAGATGATATAAAGCAAACACCAGTCACAAATACTGCCAAAGGGAATGTCAAATGGAGAAGTCAAAATCATTAGAATACTCTGGTTCTTAATTTTTTGCCAGTTTTTTTAGGTGCTAATTATCTTTGCTACTTCAAATTGTACATCTACAATAATAAATATGAATTTGAGTATGCATTTGTATATGTTGGAATTTCAATATTTATGTTATCTATTTATATCCTTAACATTTTTGTTTCTTTTCCTTGAAAAGTATTATCATTTTTATTTACAAATCTTAGCTAATTTTTGTCATCTGCAGTGCACTTTTATTTTTTCCAATGTTGCCATGTCTTTTAACTTTATTACACATTTAAACATAAAAAGTTTTATTAATCTTTAGACATATATAAATACTTCTTATTTTATAAATTTAGGGTCCAAATCTTAGGTAAATTATTTAAATACAATGTCCTAAATTTTCTTAATATAACTTAATTTTCTATTTATATTTATATATGTAAAACACAAGAATTGTATTCTATTATGCTATAAGTAGGTACACATTTGCATTTTCTTCTAATCTATCCTTTGCCTACATACATATATGGATATATTATATGTTTTTCAAATTATCTGAGATATATTTCTTAATTCTCTAATTTGTCCTATTGACATACTATATATATGACTCTTCTGCACCAATGCAATTTTAATTGGATTAAGTAGACTCATTCACTGCCCTCTATTTTTCTGCTGTTTTTCTATTCTTTATCACAATCTTTTAAATAAAAAAATTAAAAATGTTCATTGAAATAGCTCTAAAACCATCTATTCTGGTGTTTGCAAGATACATTTTAAACCAACTTTCAAAATTCCTCTACATAGCGTTTACTCTAAAGAAATTTTCTACTTCTTGGGTTAATTTTATTTAGTATTATTTTGTTAGGAAGCTAAACCTTCCATTACTTTCTCAAATTCCTGCTACAGTGGATTCCTACGTTGTTCCAACTAGTCCCCTTATTTAGGCAACACAATATCATCTAGCACCTTCTAATAGTTGACAGGTATGTTCCTCATTATGAATTGGCTTAGATATGGTGGATGGCAAACACTGAACTGAAGCAATTTTGCACAACTCCAAATGACTCTCCCAGGTTCACTGCTCCATGTAGGATGGCTTCAGCCTCAGTGGCAACTGCATTATGGTTTATCTTCTTTTCAGTTCCTCCTGCCTTCCTGACTTTCCTGCACTTCTATATTCCAAGACACTCTTTAATGAGCCACCTGTGCACAACTCTCAAATCCAGAGTCTGTTTCTCAGAAATTCAATCTAAGACACTTGGAGCCAGGGCTGTTCCTGAGAAGGAGAATCTCAAATGGAATTTGGGAAATGGATCAGTACATCCCCTTAGACAGGTATCCCATCTTGTTGGTGGGTGGAGTGGGAACACAGAGCAATTGTTACTTTTCTCAGTGATTAATTGTGATGGGATACTAGTATAAGGGTATGTAGTGGTTAGTGCAATACGATTAGGTATTGATAGGCATGAGGGAAGTGTAACCAATTAGGAGAATTGACTATGGTGACTATTGCCAAGCAACATAGATTTTTTGAAGAGGGAAGATAAGAGACAAAGAGAGATCATTAGTAATTCAAGGCCAAGATATGAAAGTACAGGGGCTTCCTTGCAGCAATTTAGGAAGCCCCAATCTTCGGTAGAGAGGAGAGCTTGGCTCAGAATGGATCCATGAATTAGACCAGAGTAGATGAGTTGGCAAGTACAGTAGTACAAGTATAGTGGTAAGACACGTATATTTGAGAAGGTGGGAGACAAACATTTTGAATTAAGAAATATGTCACCTTGGTGAATTTTTTGGGGATCTGGTGGTTTGGGCATGTTTGACATCCCCTCCAAAGTATACAACAAGTTAATGTATCTCTTAACTCCTCCTTCTAAGAAGGAAGTTTCATAGTCAAAGGGCCACACTGGGTTCTGGAGCATATTCCAACTTGAGATACTGTTCTGCCCTATGTACTGGATAAACTCGGTAGCTACCAGCTTGGAGGTTGGCCTAGAAAAGGAAAGGCTTTGGAAACAAGTCCAGGCTTTAATTCAAATAGGTCTGATATTTAGGCTTTACTACCTTTCATACCTAATGATCTTAAAGCTAACTGGTGAGAAAAGATGGCCCAAATTAGAGAATCTCATTTTACATGCATGTCTGAATTTGTAAAATGAAATGCATTGATTAAAATATTTTAATATTACATTGTCTAGTAGGTCTGTATCATTTATAGAAAGATGTATTTCAAAGTATTTGCATTTTATTCCAATATTTTTCTTTTATTTCTGAATTATTTCGTTTTGAAATATTTGGCTGTTATGTTACTTGGTACAAACAACTTTACAATTATGTTTTTCTTTATAAATTGTACTTTAGAATGTGTGTGTGTCAGAGAGAGAGAGAGAGAGAGAGCGAGAGAGAGATGAGATCAAATTTAACATTAACTGACAGAGAATAAAGGGGAAAGTATATAAAAGTTATTTTAGGAAGGCAACCATGTTCCTCAAATAATTTCTTTTGTGGTCAATAATTATTCTAAAAAAAATATATAAATGTTACATAATTTCTTTAAAAAGTCCTTGCACTTTTCTCATGTTAATTAATATTTTAACCCTTCAATTTTATTTTGCTCATCTTTTCAACTGCAAGGTTCAGATATAGTTTATATTTATAACCATGAAATATGCAAAATTATATGTAATTCTAAGTTTACTAGAGGAATGGTGCACAAAATTTGTGCTCGGGGCCGGGGGAGGGAAGTCCCTCAGCCTGCATGCACCCTCTCAAAATCTGGGAACCCTCAGACATCCCTCTTGCAATCCGGGACGCTGGCCCCTAACTGCTCGTCTGCCTGCCTGATTGTCCCTAACCACTCTGCCTGCCTGCCTGATCACCCCTAACCACTCTGCCTGCCAGCCTGATTGCCCCTAACTGCCTCTGCCTGCCTGACTGCCCCTAACCACCTCTGCCTGCTTGATGGCTTCTAAATACTCTGCCTGCCTGCCTGATCACCCCTAACCACTCTGCCTGCCTGCCTGATTGCCCCTAACTGCTCGCTGGGGGGCTGCCGGCTGGGGTGAGAGGCCATGGTTGTTCTGGTCTCTGGTCATTCTGCCATTTTGCTTGCTGGACTTTTATTATATAGGATATTTCAAATAACTTTAGAAAATGGGGACAAAAATTTTCCAATTATAGTATTAAGGAATCATCCTATCTAATAATAGAGTAACATGTAAATTACCATCACTCCGCTACGCCCATGATTGGGCGGCGGGAGGCTGGGGGGTGGGACTCGGGGTGGCCTATCCAGCCATTGAGAGGCATGGATCCGCTGCCACTGAGCAGGGCTACCCTGCTGTTGAGAGGCGCAGGGGGCGGGACTCCCACCCCCTGCGCCTCTCAACGGCCAGATCCGTGGCCACTGAGGGTGCCTGCCGTGGACACCCAGCTGTGCCTCTCAATGGCAGGGTAGCCAGGTGTCCACGGAAGCCCCCCTCAGCAGCCGCGGACCATCAAAAGTGGGGGAGCTGGGTGCCTATCTGCTCTGGCACCAGGCCTTTCAGAAGCCTCTGCCGCGCCGGAGGCTTCTGAAAGGCCTGGTGCACCAGAGGACAGGCACCCAGCTCCACCGCGAAAAGCGAAAGCGTGTAGGGGACCCTACATGTGCATGATTCAATCATGTACTGGGCCTCTAGTAATTTAATATTAATCAAAGGATGAGAGGTCTAAACATACACATAATATTCAGAAATATGCTAATTCATTTTTTATCAGCTTAAGATTTTTTATGGTTTATAATTCTATGTAAAGTGAAATTTTGAAAATAATCCTCCATGTCTGTCTCTTCCCATTTACTTCTTATTTCTGTATTCAGTATAGTTTTATAAGAGTTTGACTGTGTTTAATTATTCAAGATAAGTACAAAGTGATTAAATAATTATTGAAATAAAAGATGGATTATGATATTAATACTACTCATTTGCAAGTGTTGGAATTAGTAAAGTTAATTTTACTTTTATGAGAGTATTAGAAAAGAGCCTACTTGTTACCATTACCAAGACATCCATTATAATTGCAATGCAATTGGGTGATTAATAAGTTAACATTGTTCTGAGTTTAGTGAATGGAGTATATTCTATTTATGCATAATATTGAATATTTATGATTATAAAGTAATATGAGCTAATTGGGGATGTGGAAGGTATGGAAAATTTACCAACTATAAAAATTAATTGGAAACCATGTTTATCTTAATAAATATTTCTGTTTATTTCTTTCCAATATATTTTCTTTGTGACTGTATGTGTATATGTCTCTCTCACTATATATAATACTTTTCATACTTTTTTTAAAGCATTAAATCATGAACATCCTCTCATGCCTTTAAACATTATTTGAAAATATAAAAGGTCAGTGAAAATACACTGTATTATACTGTAATGATGGATACATGTCATTATATATTTGTCCAAATCTATGTACTGTGTAACACCATGAGTGAACCATAGTGTAGATGAACTTTGGGTTTATAATGTGTCAATTTAGGTTCAATTATAACAAATGTACCATTCTTGTAGACAATGGAAGAGGCTATGCATATGGGTGGGAAAGGTCTATTGCTGTGTAACAAATTACTTTAAAATATATCAGCTGCAGGCAACAAACATTTATTATCTAAACCGTTTCTGAAGGTCAGAAATCTGTAGTCAAAGTAACTGGGTGTTCCTGGCCCAAGATCCCTTTTCAGGTTGTTGAATGAGACTGCACTAATCTATAATCTGTATGGGTGTCCCTTACCACATGGAGTTACCGTAGAGCTCCTCATAATATGAAAAGTGAGTCCCCACCTATATGTAAGCCAAGAAAGTGAAAGAGCAAGCCACCAAGACATAAGCAAAAATGAATTTTATTACGTAATTTCTGAAGTGACATAACATTAGATCTGTTATAATCTACTAGTCACACAGATAAAACACAGGACAACATAATAGAGGGATACGTAAGGGTATGAATCCTCAGAGGTGGAGATCACTGCAAACAATAACGGAGGCTGATACAATTCACTCCCAGTGATCCTTCTCAGGCAGCCCTTCCAAGTCCCAGGAGAGACTAGTCTCTTGATTTGAGATCAAGTCAATATCCAGAATCTTGTTATCTAAGTCAGATTTAGGTATGTATGTCTAGTCTCTCAAGTATAGCTCTTCAGATACCTGAGCTAAAGAGATTCTCTCTCTCTCTCTCTTCTCTCTCTCTCTCTCTCTCTCTCTCTCTCTCTCTCTCTCTCTCAAATAGGCCTAGAAAACTCACCAGAAACACTTCTATTTAAAAAGAGGAGAAGCAGGAGCATACGGAATCACTCAGCCATAGCAGATTGGAAATACAGCTATGCAAATGTTGGCTACCCATTAGGACTCAATGCCCAGAAGTTATTCTCCAAGGCTCTTACTTTAGCTCTTTGAGGCAGGCTTCCCCCACCCCACCCCCCACCCCGCCCGCTCCCCAATCAAAAATAGAACATGTGAGCTGCTCAGTAGTTTTCTTACCTAATAGAATTTAGGGCATGCAACACCCCTTTTCCTTTGTATTCTCTCTGTTCCTTTCAGTTCAAGCTTTTGGGATTTCTGCTTATATAATTCTTTTTAAAGCTTTGTAGGTGAATATTACTGGTGTTCACTCCATTTGACAAACCCACAGCTACAAATCTGCTTTCGGCTTCTGAGACAGCTGAGGGACAGCATCCGCAATGTCTTAGAAACCCTGTTATTTAATGGCGAGACCCAAGACCCATGAGGCAAACCCTTAAGCTTCTAAAGGGTGTTCTCTGTCTCAGTGATCGAAGACATCATCTTTGATCATTGTGAGATTTAACAGAGGATTTTACAGTCATACCCTCATCTCATCTTTAGACCCTGCTTTTTCAAAAGTGCTCTGGATTTCATCTTTGCTTGGAAACAATTTCTTATTTTCAGCATCATCTGCCATCTGTAGAGGCTTAGAATTTTCAAAACCATCAGGCCCTGGCTCCTTCTTACTTAATAATCCATCTCTCAATTGATTTCTCTCATCTAACATTTTTCTAGAAGCAGCAAGAAGTATCCAGGCAGTGCCTCCAACCCTTTGCTAAGAGAAAGCTTTAGTTTGATCACTCTGTTCATTAGACATAGCTTATGTTATACCCATTCCTGCAGGCCAGAGTGCTGCCAAACTTTCCATCTCTACCAACCATTACCCCTTTCCTCCAATGTCTACGAAGATTATATTTAATTTTCCGAAACCCCTCATTGGCCACCTTATTAAAGACTATGAGACATCTGTTCATAATTTTTAAAGTACTTTAAATTTTAACTTATGCCATCCCCACATCCACTGCCTAGTTTCCAAGATCAGCTCACATTTTAGTTTTAATTATGAAGCACCCTGCTCTCGGTACGAAACTCCGCATCAGCTATCCATTCTGCACTTAAACATTGCTACAAATGTAGGTGCATAACACAACAAACCATTTCACAGTTTATGAAGGTTAGACTTTTGAGCACAGCTTCATTGGGTACCTTTGGTTTAAGGCCTCTCATGAGGTAGTATTCACAGCTCCATCTGGAACTGACGTGTTGACTGAAGGAGTACTTTTAAACTAACTTATGTAGTTGTTTGCTGGCCTTGGTCACTTGCCATATGGGCCTTCCCACAAGTCTGATTCACAGCATGAGACCATGGCTCTCCTAGCGTGCTGATTTAAAGAGAAAATGAGAGTATGCATGGTAGAGCCACAGGTTTTTATCAACCAATGTCCGAAGTTATTGTCAATCCTTTCTGCTATTTCATAGTTGTAGAAACGAGTCAATGAGCCATGCCCACACTCAATGGAAGATATTATTTCTCAGCCTGAAAACAAGAGGTGGGGATCATTGGAGGTCATCTTTGTGACTTCCTACCACAGAACCTGTCCAGTCAAACCTTGGCCCAAGAAGAGGCATACACAAACAAGACAGATAAAAATGAGCAGCTGGATTTTTTTAAATTTTTTTATTATGATAATCTTATATTAAACATCTGTTGTGATAGTGCCTTTATTTGTGAGGAACATATATGTAATATACTTACTGAATTTAGCCATAAAAGCAATCTGAAATATCTTTGGAAGTCGAATATAGAGACAGTCTGCAATTTGTGGTTATGTTAGCACCTAAGAATGTGTTTTCTATTGTAACTATCATTTATTTAACATCAATAATGTATGTGTCTATTGGATATTCAGTAAGATACTTCCAAACTTTTACTCGTTGTGGGATTTAAAACTAAATGTAAAAGGTACACTGTTCACTTTTTGCATTCCAGTAGTTCTACCTGTTTACAGCATGACCTGTGTCTTCCATTTCTTTTCCATGTTGATTCCTCAGCCTGGCACTCTCTCCACACACATCCACATCTCATCACCATGCCCTCCCTGACCCTAACTTTACATAAAGATTTCGACTATTCTAACGTCTGCTCATCCTTTAGTCTTTATCTTAGACAAGATGTTCATAGTATTCTAATCAGTGGAAACGTTTCTTAAGAGCCCAGTAAAAGGTTTCCTTAGAGATGATTCAAAGTGCTTTAAATTATTTTCTCAAGTGAGTTTATAAAAGCATAATAATTTAATCTTTAAAATCTACTTTGACCTGGGAAGACTTGATTGCTTTTTGTTCGGTTGTGATATTTCTTTTCCAACTCTGGTTGCTTATATATTTCCTCAAATTATCCAAAGCAATCATTCCTTGTCGGTTATTTGCCAATGTCTGAAATATGCAAATATGTTCGTTTGCTTTTATTTCAGCCTTTTTGAATGTCATTGTTTGTGCAAACCATGGGCAAACAAGACTTCACTGTTAATTAGCATTGAAACAAGCTCCTGCCTCAAGTATTTGATATTCTGGAATTTATCAAAACACTGTGTAAATTAAATGCAATGGGATTTCAGTAATGCAAAGGAAAGAACTATAATTCCCAATTAGACATAAGTCCAGACTTAAATGTAGCATTTACTGATGAAACTACTACATTCACCAGGCCAAGCTTTTTAAAACACAGTAAGGATACATTGAAGGCACACATAGATAATACAAATGGTTTCTTCAAGAAATTCTGAGAAGTTAAGTACAGTGAACAGGTAGAAATGTTTTTCTTTAGGAATAAATCTGTGTAGGAAGACTTTTTCAAATTGATGTTATATTGTTACAATACCTATGTAGCAGAAACTCCTCATCATGGAAACTTATCAATCCTGTACAAGGATAAAACATGAGAATGCCATGTTTCCCAGAGAAATTGATAAACTTTGGATTGATTAAAAAATATGGATGATCTGCTGTGAATAAATGAAGTTGAATTTGTACCCAAAATCACTGTAAGAAAATGTGATGGGCAGCTGTTCATATATCCACAATGATTATAATCCAATAATTTACTATCCTATCTAATAAAAGAATAATATACAATTTGACCGTCACTCCAACATACATGATGGCCACTCCCATGTGGACACAAGATGGTCACCACAAGATAGCAAGCAGGGGAGGGCAGTTGTGGGTGATCAGGCCAGGAGGGGAGGACAGTTGGGAGGGAGCCAGTTGGGATGACCGGGCCTGCAGAGGAGGGCAGTTGGGGGTGATCAGCCAGGCAAGGGAGGGCAGTTAGGGGTTACTTGGCCAGCAGGGGAGGGCAGTTGGGGGCAGCCAGGCTGCAGGGGAGGGAAGTTAGGGGTGACCAGACCAGCAGGGGAGGGCAGTTAGGGACAATCAGGCCAGCAGGGGAGCAGTTAGGCGTCGATCAGGCTGTCAGGGGAGCAGTTAGGCATTGATCAAGCTGGCAAGGAAGTGGTCAGGGGGTGATCAGGCTGGCAGGCAGAAGCGATTAGGGGCAATCAGGCAGGCAGGCAGGCGAGCAGTTGGGAGCCCACAGTCCTGGATTGTGAGAGGGATGTCCAACTGCCCATTTAGGCCTGATCCTGGGATAGGGCCTAAATGGGCAGTCAGACATCCCTCAGGGGGTCCCAGATTGGAGAGGGTGCAGGCTGGGCTGAGGGACACACACACCCCCAGTGCACAAATTTTGTGCACCAGGCCTCTAGTAATTAATAAATGCATGCAGCAGTCATTTATCAGAACATCAAAATATACGTAAAATAAATGTTTGACTAATTAAGCATACTGATCATATGAATAGAATGCATGTGTTAGTCAACAAGGGTTATTGAGTGAAGAAAATTTCAGTTATGAATAATGTGAGAATGAAGAAATGTAATTATTCCTAAATTCTCATATTTTGTCAGTTCTAGGGATGAGGGCAGGGAAAGGAAACAGTGTGGAGGTCAGTTTTTGAAAAAGTCAACAAAATCTGCCAATAGGTTAAAATACAGTATGTTTTCAGGTGCCTAATTTACCTATATGAGGGGCCCAGTGCACAGATTCATACACATTGAAAGTAAATTAGTTAGAAGGTGGCTGGTGGGGTAGGACTGTACGAGACGGGCCAGACACACCCTGAAGCCAACCTCCCATGGTCCCTCCCATCCTGCCACGCCTGGGGCAGCGCCAGGGCTCCAAGGGCGTCTATGGAATGAGTGGGGTCCCTCCAGCAGGTGGGGTCCCTTGGCCTGGCCTTTGGGATTGGGCTGAAACCAGCAGTACCACATCCCCTGAGGGGTCCCAGAGTGCAATAGGGCACTCTGCAAAGTTTCTATCACTTGGCAGCTCCTGCCCCCTGGTGGTCATTGTGCATCATAGCTACCAGCCGGTTGGCTGGTCACTTAGGCTTTTATATATATAGATGCTATGAAATTATGAGTGAATATTTATATGCCATCATCCAATAAACTTGAATTTATTAGAATAAAGATAGTTATAATCTGTATTGTTTTCTTTATTTAAAAAAAAGATTTTTAGAGAGAGAAGAAGGGAGAGGGAGAGAGCAAGAGAGAAACATTAATGTGAGAGTGAAACTTTGATTAGCTACCTGCTGCATGCTCCCTACTGGGGATTGAGCCTGCATACCCAGGCATGTGCCTGACTTGGAATCAAAATGGCAACCTTTTGGTGCACAGGATGATGCTTAGCCAACTGAGTCATACCAGCCAGGACTAAATGTGTAGTTTTCAAAAGATACTTCTTTTCCCCCAAAGTTATATCTAAGAATATATCAAATAGTAATGCCCTTGAGTCTTAAAAAAATAGGATTATTACTTATTGCCTCTAATACAATGAATTGACCTATGCTTGTCAAGACCTGATAAGTATTAAGGAAATAAAATGTGATATAAGGAGACTTGTGAAAATGGCAAACATATAACTATTTAGGTGAAGCAAGCAGTATCAGAATTAAGGCATCAGCATATCACATGTCTCTTTGGAAGGAGACTATAAATCAGTGGTTCATACTATGACATCAATTAAAACCAGAGATTTTAACAGAAAGACCATCCCCTTCCAGCTTTTAGGCTCAGCCAGAACATTAAAGAGTGTGCACAAGGAAGCCAGACAAAGAGTATTTCAGATATTTATCAAATAGCATAACTGTAAATAATGCTATCAGACATGGAATGTGACAAATTTCACTAATTTTAAGTCCTTAATTTTGCCTTTATCTGTGTACATACTTTTCACTTTGCTGTGCAAATCTCTTTTTACAGGGACATTTGAAGTGATATTTAAATAGAATTGTGAAATATTTAGTACATTTTGAAAATAGGAATACCACATTATTCTCCTTCCATATCACATTCCCATGTTATTTACTTTTTCCAATTAGCTTCTTGTTTAAAAATATTGCTATAATTTAGGTAATATTATTATTGTATGTGAATTTATTATTAGGTAACCACACATAAATTATAAAACTAACTTTTAAATGTATGCTAATTCTTTTTTTATATTGAGTGAGTTTTTAAAGAATAGCTAAACTCCTCTTTTATTAGTATACTTTAGGTTAAGCAGTCTGCAATTTCTTGAAGACACAACCATAAATGTGACTGTGTGTCCTCAAACTTAAAAATTTACACTGGTAAGTCATATATTAGAGCAAGAGAAAGTCATATGAGTATTGAAGTTCATTCCATTCTAGCAGTGAACATATATGAACCAAATATCCCTAACTTTTGTCACTTGATAAATAATAACACAACCAATTAAATTTCTCTAGTATTTTATAGATTTAGAAACTGCTGATCATGTAGTTTCTAAATAAATGAAAGAAAGTAAAATTGAGAAATCATTGTTTTAATTAATATGCTGTGAGAAGAAACCTTTGAGGTAGAAAAGGAACGATGAAATTAAAGCTATTCTCAGAGCAGCTTACATTCTTCAAAGCTCTCCATGTCACACATGCCCGTCCTGGTTGTGATTAGGTAAAATGATTACTGAAGTTTTCTTTAATGTACCATGAGATATGTCATATGTTCACTGAATTTCTATTATTAGTTTGTTTAATATTCACCAGAAATGTTTTTTTTTAATATTTTTTTATTGATTTCAGAGAGGAAGGGAAAGGGAGCGAGAGATAGAAATATCAATGATGAGAGAGAATCATCGATTGGCTGCCTCCTGCATGCCCCACACCAGAGATTGAGCCCACAACCCAGGTATGTGGGCTGAATGGGAATCAAACCGTGACCTCCTGGTTTATAGGTTGATGCTCAACCACTGAACCACATCAGCCTGAACACCAGAAACAATTTTTAGACATAGTTTTAGCTTGCAAAGTATACACTTGAGTTAGTTGTCAATTCTGTGATCAATTGGAGTGGGAGTTGTTTTGTTTTGTTTTGTTTTCCAACTGCAGTGTATATCAAGGCAATTTGACACAAACAAGGGTATAAACATGAATGAGTGTAGATCTTTAAGTTGATCTTCTACCTTCATTAAAATAATAAGAAAAAAAAGAGCATGAAAACATTTCTTAGAAATTCTATGCTGCTAGAAACATGTAATCAGATATAAAAATACTTTTTCTTTTCCTTGAGAAATCTATGTTGGTATGTGATTTGAGATGAAAAAATTATTTTGCTTAACTATAAAATTATCATGTAGTCCTCTGACATATAGAAAAAGCCATTAATCAAGGTGAAGTAAGGTACTAGAAAATTCTTAAAAATGTAAGCACATTTAAATATTAAGAAACATTAGAGACTAATGAGAGCATAAAAATGTATTTACAATATATGCATAATATTAATTCCATTTCCGTTCACTGCAAGTAATTAATGTTGAATACTTTGAAACTATATAAGAAATGGCTAAACTTAGTCCAATCTTTTAAATTAACTTTAACTTATACGCAGTTCAGGAGATATTTTAAGAACTCAACTTTTCAGTGATATAATATTATAGCAAACACCATTTGTGACATACTCAACAGCCATCCAACCTTGCCCCCATCTCTAAGCTTGCATAAACTCAGTGTTGCTCAGCCTTCATGCATGGATAAATTCAGAGAAGGTAAGATTATCTCCAGCCTCAGGGAAGAAATCACAATTAGTCTAACATACTCATTGCAACCCCACACCCTTTAGAGAAAGTTACACATCTTATTCAACAATAGTTATTTTGACAAAATGGGATATCTGCTGGAGGGCAAGTGTTATTGGAGATTCATCTGACCATAATAACCACCAAACGCAATATTGAGTGAGTTTGCTCTTTAGGTACCTTATTTCTACCACCTCTCATGTTTAGACTTTTATTTCTTACATTTTCTATTGCAACTGCATTCTAGCTAGTTTCCCAATACCTTTCTTCTTCTACTCAATTGTCCTTCTTTACAATTGGCAGATTAAGATATTAAAAATGCAAATCTGATCATGTTAATCCTTGCTTAAATTCACTCAGTCATTTCCCAAGATCCAATCTTCATCTTTCAACAGGAAATCCTCCTCCACCCCATTTCCTTTCCCCTAGGAGGGTTTAAATGCTCATTTTCCATTATATCAGCATATGTGACTTCTCAGGAGAATGTGAGTTTCTAGATTACAGTGGTAATTTATTTATTTCTCTATGCTCACTAAACAGGACACTACGTATAATATAAAAGAAGCATTATAGGTACTTGTTGAATAGTGGAATTAATAGTGTAGCTATAATTATTTAAAGGGAACTATTAAGTCCAATTGTTAAAGTTTAAATAGATCTCCAATCAAAAAAGAAAAAAATAGATTTTGGGAGGCAGCATTTGTCACAGCATGCAGTATGCCATCCATATCTGTGGTACAGTGATTTAAAACAATTTCACACTCAATTCTGGAGGCAAGTTGAATATTATCCAACCTGGTGTGAGGCTCTAAGAGGAGATTTTGAGCTTCAGAAATTGTGACTCCCCTTGGGGGCATGAGAATCAGAAAAGAAATGGTTACATTTCACCCTGCTCTTCTAAACTGCCTTTGTTAATATAAATGTCTCATAAATACTAGGTTCTCAATACACTTTGGGTCAATATTTGTTGAATCTTTGAGATATTTGTACTTCTATCTTGTGCAACTTAAACTGAAATATATTTTAAATCCCCCCTAAATTACATCATGTATAATACTCTTTCTCTTATCTCAAATGAAAAATTATCTTTCATTTCTAACAGCCATATATTGAGCAGAAATCATTGCAAAAGGAAGTGGCAAAATGCTGAAACATAGCAAATCAATGTTTTCAGAGGATATGGTCAAAGGAAATAAAGTAATTATGCATTTCCAGAAATATTACTTATTAACTGTATTCTTACATTTCTATTTTAGTGACAGGTTGTTGATTTTTTATGTGCTAACATTTTCTCAAGGTTTTCTTTTTGTTTCTAATTAAAACTTAATGACATTTTACTTTACTCTGATTACAAGTATAAATTTCAGTGAATTAAAAAAAAATGAACATACCAGTGAAACCACCTCCCTGATAAAATATTTTAATGTTGGCAGCCCTCAAGAAACGCCCCCTACCCCCACCCCATGTCCTTCTGAGTTCCTACTCCACACTACAGTAAACACTCTCCTTATATAACAGAGTGAAACATTGGCCCTCTCTACTAGTAACTCCCTCTTGTTTGGGCCTGCATGTTCCCATAGCCTTCAGGCTAATAGTTCCTGCTTTAAGCATGCTACTCATTAGAGAAATTCTGAATGGGGCTTGAGTTTTTACAAAACCAGTCCCTCTTATTTTCCCTTCCCTTGATTTAAAAGATGCCTGAACCTTGTGCTTACTTAAGATAAAATTGAGTACCTGCAAGCACTCTCATCTTCTCGATTTGGTGCCTTCTCCATCAACAAAACTATTCTTACACCAAGAAGAACAGTTTTGTTGATGGAGAAGGCACCAAATCGAGAAGATGGGAGTGCTTGCAGGTACTGTAAAAAATAAGGAATTCTTACCATTTGCAACAGCATGGATGGAACTGGAGAGCATTATGCTAAGTGAAATAAGCCAGTCAGTGAAAGATAAATACCACATGATCTCACTTATTTGTGGAATATAAAGAACATTATAAACTGTTGAACAGAAATAGAAGCATCAAACAGACTGTCAAACTATAGTGGGTAGGCAAGGGAGGGTTGGGGGGGGATAAGAGATTAACTGAAGGACTTGTATGCATGCATATAAGCATAACCAATCGGGGGGGGGGGGTGGTGAGGGCAAGTGCCAGGGGTGGGAGAGGCCGGGGGAGGTCAATGGGGAGAAAAAAAAGGAGCCACATGTACTACTGTTTGTAATACCTTAAACAATAAAATATAATAAATAAATAAAACAAAAATACAACAACAACAAAAAACTGTTCTTACTCCAAACTCTGACCTTTTGAGTTTTGGTCCTTTTGAAACATTGGTTGTAATTGCACAGAGACTCACCTTCTTTAATATGACCCTCTCTCCTTTCTGTTCATCCACCCCCTTTCCTAATCACTAATCCCTTAGAACATCAGATTCTGGTCATTTTTAAACTGTCTCCAGAGCAAAGCCTCAGGTCTGTTGACCAAAGAAACAGAGTTTCAGTCAAGCCAAAAATAGCATTGTGACTTCAGTTGTGCTTCAGGCCCAGGCCCAAGGAAGCAGAATGACCCTATAGACCCCTCTCATAAAACCAGACAGAACAATGCTGACATCTGGATCTGATACAATAATCAACTGCTCCTTACCCTGGCCCCAACCAACCAATAGAGCCCACGGCCCCAACTCCTTTACCAACAGGATTAAGGATTTTTCTCCTATATAGCCCATCCCCTGGAAGCCATCAGGGAGTCACTCAAGTCTTTTAATCCTTCCTGAGGATATGTGTTTTTTTTTTTTGTTTGTTTTGTTTTGTTTTGTTTTGTTTTAGAGAGGAAGGGAGGGAGAGAGAAAGAACAATGTTAGAGAAAAATATAGATTGGTTGTCTCCTGCACAATCCCCAACAGGGATCAAACCTGAAACCCAGATAGGTGACCGGGAATCCAACCCATGACCCTTAGGTCCGCAGGCAGGTGCTCTAACCATTGAGTAACTGGCCAAGGCAGTTTTATCTTTCTTGATGTCCATTTTAAAGGGATGGATCCCCACATAGTTGGGAAAACATTCCTTGGCTAAAACTGGCAAGAGGTTGGGAGAAGGTTTGCATCTCAAAGCAACACAGAAAAGATTGACAAATTTTCTGAAGCAGATGCTCTAAGAAAAGGGAGGACAGACCGATAGTCAAGAAGAGGCCTATCTAATGTGGGTCAAACTGAAAGGACAAATCAAACTTCATGTTTGTAACTCTCCCAGATTCTTCCCTGCACATCTTTTCATTTGGCTGATTCTAATGTGTATGCTTTTGCTATAATAAAACTGTAATTATAAGCATAGCTCTTTCCTCTGAGTTATTGTCATCAATTATCAAACCTGAGGGTGGTTTTGGTTCTCTCAAACTTACAACTGATGTTGAAAGGAATTCTAAGGACAAAATAGGCAGGTTTAGGGAACAAAAAGTGTCCATGGGGAGGAATGCATATGTGAAGGATAAAGGTATCTCTGGCCTGAGCAATTAAAGCAGGTAGGTAGACTAAAAGCAGCCCTGACCTGAGCAGCTTGGAGACGTGAAAATGCTTAACTTACTTGTACAAAGGATAGAGAAAGGTCACAGGATAAGGGGGGAGCAGAAAACATACATTCACAGAGGATAAAAAAGTCACAAGATAATGGAAGAAAGGAAACATATTTTTAACAGAGAATAGAGGAATGTTGCAGGATAAGGGCAGAGAAAGGGGAGTCACCACTTGGGCTTTGGCCTTTGAAACTGACACTATCTAACAAAATAATCAATGAGGAGAGCATGGGAGCCCTAAATTAATGAAAGGTCCAATTAGAAAGGGTCAGGTTCAAACAAAGAACTGCAGCATATATAAACTGGAGACAAAGGGACACAAAGCGGGATTTTAAATTTTTTTTCCCATTATAGAGAGAGCAAGCAGGCTTTTTCCATTTGGGGGCCCCTCCCCAGGAGGTCCCTTTTGGGGATACTTCTGCCCAAATGGAGTTTAATAAACTTCTATTTTTTTCAATAAACTTCTACATTTTTATTAAAGAAATTTGTTAGTCCATGTATTTATTCATCTTTGTCAGACAAGAACCCACGAGAGAAGGCTGTACCCTGAACCCCACATTTCAATGTCAGTTGTCTAGAGAACTGTTGCCTTAACCTGAGTTTGGTTCATTCCAAACTTATTCAGATTAATCAAGTATTTTTATTCCACTCACTCTTATTAGCATATTCATTTTTATTCCTTTACTTTTCTTTTAGTGATTACACTTTATAATGTTGCTTGACTGACTTAGTTTTCTTTTACTTCAGGACTGTGAACAATGAGCACTTTTAGTTTCTGTCAGCCCAAAATTACTTCATTTCTGTTTCACATTTGAAGACTATTTTCAGAGCATAGACATGTAGGTTGATCTTATTTTCTTTCAGAATTTGAAACATATTGATTTATCCATCATCACCTTTATTACAGTTTTACCTGTTGAGAAACCAGCTGTCATTGTGATTACTGCTTATTAATTGTAACTAGAGGCCCGGTGCACGAAATTCGTGCACTGGGGGGGGTGAGGGGATGTGCCCCTCAGCCCAATCTGCACCCTCTTCAATCTGGGACCCCTCAGGGGATGTCCAACTTCCAGCAGTTGGACATCCCTCTCACAATCCGGAACCACTGGCTCCTAACCACTCACCTGCCTGCCTCCCTGATTGTCCCTAACCCCACTGCCTGCCTGCCTGCTCACCCCTACCTTGATCTCCTGCCAGCCTGATTGCCCCTACCTTGCCCTCCCCTATCAGCCTGATCACCCCAAACTGCCTGTGCCTTGGCCCCCCGTCTGGCCTCCCTCTGGAGGCACCACTCCCATAACCCCAATGCTGCTGCCACTGCAGCTGGTTATGGCTGCCTGAGCCTTGGCCTTTGTAGCCACTGCGGCTTTGTCTGGAAAGATGTCCGGAAGACAACCACTCTAATTAGCATATTACCCTTTTATTAGTATAGATTTGGGGACCATTACAACCACGCAGAACTTGAAGAAAACACATGGCCCTGGTCAGTTTGGCTTAATGGAGAGAGCATCGGCCTGTGGACTGAAGAGTCCAGGTTTGATTCTGATCAGGGGCACACATGCCTGGGTTTCGGGCTCAATCCCCAGTAGGGGGCCTGGGGCGGCAGCTGATCAGTGATTCTTTTTTTTTTTTTTAATATATTTTATTGATTTTTCACAGAGAGGAAGGGAGAGGGATAGAGAGCTAGAAACATCGATGAGAGAGAAACATCGACCAGCTGCTTCCTGCACACCCCCCACCGGGATATGTGCCAGCAACCAATGTACATGCCCTTAACCGGAATCGAACCTGGGACCTTCCAGTCCGCAGACCAACGCTCTATCCACTGAGCCAAACCGGTTTCGGCTGATCAGTGATTCTTATCATTAATGTTTCTATCTCTCTCTCCCTCTCCCTTTCTTAAATTTTAAAAATATATATATTTTTAAAGAAAACACATCATCTTCACTTTGGGCTTTGTCATCTTACAATATCCTTTGTGCAGTGTTTTAACTTCCCTCAACTTTCCTTTACCCACCTTTAAAGTGCAATCTATTTTGGGGAAGATGATCAGGAAAGTGATTCCAATGGGTAGAAGTTTTTTTTGGAGGGGATGGGTCATGAAGATATTTAAAAATTGAGCATGGTGATGGTTGTACCACTCTGAATTTACTTTAAAAAACCAGTTCATTGTACACTTTAGGTGACATGTACAGTATATGGGTTATATCTCAACAAAGCTGTTCTTTTATTTCTTTTTAAATAAAGACCAGTCTTATAATCAGTTGCAGATGTTTTCAGAGGCCCCTCAAGATTTGCTCACCATGTCCCAAATCACGGCTGTGATTCCCAGTTGCCTCCACTCCTGGTGGATCTGGATGGTGTGGTTTGCAAAGGAGAAGGTGGCAAGAGGCTTATGGAATTTCGGCAACCCCATTCCCCTGGTCTCCTCATAGGGCACCAGGGCCATTCCCACTGGGCCAGCTCTGCTCCCTTTAACCTGTTGGGCAAAAGAATCCTGCGTGCTCTGGCCAGAAAGTGCATTCTTTCTTAGGTGGCCCCGATGCTTTTTTTAAGGTCATTTTATGGATTCAAAAGAATAAACAGAGATGTGGAAAGCTTTTGTCAAAATCCTTTCACATGGTTCTTTCAGTCTCATGGGAAATGAGATGTGGCTCTGAATTCATCCCAAAGTGTGTCTTTGGGCAAAAGCACTCAGAACGGTACAACTCCTGCAGAATGCCCCACACACTTTGCTGTCAGGACTCAGGGGGACTTGAGGGTGAGCGAGGCGGCAGTGCCAGCACAGGACCTGAGAGAAGGTAGCGCTTTCTACACTGCCCAGGCCACGTGGACTACAGCAGTACCTGCCCAGGTGGGCAGGGTGTTTCTGCTGTTTTGTTTTGGTCTGGCCTCCACCCCGTCAGCCACGGACCTGTGCCTGCACTGCGACTGAATGGTTTGATGGCCCTACTTTTTGGTGGACAGTGGATGCACTCCCAGAGACTGGCAGTTAGACTCTGGTGGCTTCTGAGTCCCTTGTGGGGAGAGCCCGGCCCTAGGTCAAGAACAGACTCGGGCGTCCTCGGGCCAGGAGGCCTCCTTGGGCTAGGGGCCGCCACAGTTTGAAGGCTGGCCATGACCCCAATCCTGGCAGGGGTCTCCTCTGGGGTGCTGGCAGGCCTGGTCTAGGGCTGAGGGCGGTTTAGAGGCTGGTCATGCCCCCGATCCTGGTGGGGATCTCCTCTGGGGCGCTGGCAGGCCTGGGTTAGGGTCACTGGCGGTTTGGAGGCCGGTCACGCCCCCGATCCTGTTGGGGGTCTCCTCTGGGGTGCTGGCAGGCCTGGGCTAATGGCCACCCTGGTTTAGAGACCGGTCAAGCCCCCGATCCTGGTGGGGGTCTCCTCTGGGGCGCTGGCAGGCCTGGGCTCTGGCGCCGCAAAGGGAGAGGTTCCTGAACCTGCTTCCCACACACCTAGGCTAGGATCCATCTTGTAGGAGGCGGCTTCAATGCCCGGGGTCGGTGACCAGGTCCTCCTGAGCCTCACTTTCTGGGCTGCAGTCCCACGTCTCCCAGTGCCCCAGCCACGGATGCGCCCACGCAGTTGCCCCCACCACCAGCCACCTCAGCGCAGGCCACAGCAGCTGAAGCCAGCCTCTTGGAAGCCAGGCCACCACACCCACCACCCCTAGTAGCTCTCTGCTGCTTGCTCTGTGCCCTGTCCACTGGGGTCGGGGAGTGCTCCCAGCCCAAAGTCCCTCCCTCCCTCCGCATCCTGGCTTGGGAAGCTGGCCTCATGCTGGGGCTACTATGCCAGCATGCCCACTCGGCTACAATGGGTGCGACACGGGCCCCATGGAGGCCAACCTGGAGAACGTGGACCCGAACTCTGCATCCAGCTGCTGCAGATGGCCTCCGTGGTCAACTACCACCTGCTCCTTCCATTGGCCCCATTGATCCCTCTCAGCACCAGCCATTTAGGCGAGGGTGGCGATGGCCTGGAACCCCGCCCCGGGAGGCTGCTGGCCGTGCCCGGCCACGCCCCCCCGGGTCTCCATGCAGCCCTGGACCCCGGGGAGGCTGCTGGCCGTGCCCGGCCACGCCCCCCCGTGTCACGATGGGTCCTGGGACCCCAGGGAGGCTGCTGGCCGTGCCCGGCCACGCCCCCCCGGGTCGCGATGCAGCCCTGGACCCCGGGGAGGCTGCTGGCCGTGCCCGGCCACGCCCCCCCGGGTCACGATGCAGCCCTGGACCCCCGGGAGGCTGCTGGCCGTGTCCGGCCAAGCCCCCCCGGGTCGCGATGCAGCCCTAGACCCCGGGGAGGCTGCTGGCCGTGCCCGGCCAAGCCCCCCCGGGTCACGATGCAGCCCTGGACCCCGGGGAGGCTGCTGGCCGTGCCCGGCCACGCCCCCCCCGGGTCGCGATGCAGCCCTGGACCCCGGGGAGGCTGCTGGCCGTGCCCGGCCACGCCCCCCCGGGTCGCGATGCAGCCCTGGACCCCGGGGAGGCTGCTGGCTGTGCCCGGCCACGCCCCCCGGTCGCGATGCAGCCCTGGACCCCGGGGAGGCTGCTGGCCGTGCCCGGCCACGCCCCCCCGGGTCGCGATGGGTCCCGGGACCCGCAGGAGGCTGCTGGCCGTTCCCGGCCACGCCCCACTGGGTCGCGTTGCAGCCCTGGACCCCGGGGAGGCTGTTGGCCGTGCCTGGCCACGCCCCCCCGTCACGATGCAGCCCTGGACCCCCGGGAGGCTGCTGGCCGTGCCCGGCCACGCCCCCCCGGGTCGCAATGCAGCCCTGGACCCCGGGGAGGCTGTTGGCCGTGCCCGGCCACGCCCCCCCGGGTCAGGATGGGTCCCGGGACCCCCGGGAGGCTGCTGGCCGTTCCCGGCCACGCCCCCCGGGTCTTGATGCAGCCCTGGACCCCGGGGAGGCTGTTGGCGGTGCCCGGCCACGCCCCCCCGGTTCGCGATGGGTCCCGGGACCCCCGGGAGGCTGCTGGCCGTGCCCGGCCACGCCCCCCCGGGTCGCGATGGGTCCCAGGACCCGCGGGAGGCTGTTGGCGGTGCCCGGCCACGCCCCCCCCGGTTCGCGATGGGTCCCAGGACCCGCGGGAGGCTGCTGGCCGTGCCCGGCCACGCCCCCCCGGGTCGCGATGCAGCCCTGGACCCCGGGGAGGCTGCTGGCCGTGCCCGGCCACGCCCCCCCGGGTCGCGATGCAGCCCTGGACCCCGGGAGGCTGCTGGCCGTGCCTGGCCACGCCCCCCTGGGTCGCGATGCAGCCCTGGACCCCGGGGAGGCTGCTGGCCGTGCCCGGCCACGCCCCCCTGGGTCGCGATGCAGCCCTGGACCCCGGGGAGTCTGTTGGCCGTGCCCGGCCACGCCCCCCTGGTCGCGATGCAGCCCTGGACCCCGGGGAGGCTGTTGGCCGTGCCCGGCCACGCCCCCCCGGGTCGCGATGGGTCCCGGGACCCCCGGGAGGCTGCTGGCCGTTCCCGGCCACGCCCCCCTGGGTCGCGATGCAGCCCTGGACCCCGGGGAGGCTGCTGGCCGTGCCCGGCCACTCCCCCCCAGGTCGCGATGCAGCCCTGGACCCCCGGGAGGCTGCTGGCCGTGCCCGGCCACGCCCCCCCCGGGTCGCGATGCAGCCCTGGACCCCGGGGAGGCTGCTGGCCGTGCCCGGCCACGCCCGCCCGGGTCGCGATGCAGCCCTGGACCCCGGGGAGGCTGCTGGCTGTGCCCGGCCACGCCCCCCGGTCGCGATGCAGCCCTGGACCCCGGGGAGGCTGCTGGCCGTGCCCGGCCACGCCCCCCCGGGTCGCGATGGGTCCCGGGACCCGCAGGAGGCTGCTGGCCGTTCCCGGCCACGCCCCACTGGGTCGCGTTGCAGCCCTGGACCCCGGGGAGGCTGTTGGCCGTGCCTGGCCACGCCCCCCCGTCACGATGCAGCCCTGGACCCCCGGGAGGCTGCTGGCCGTGCCCGGCCACGCCCCCCCGGGTCGCAATGCAGCCCTGGACCCCGGGGAGGCTGTTGGCCGTGCCCGGCCACGCCCCCCCGGGTCAGGATGGGTCCCGGGACCCCCGGGAGGCTGCTGGCCGTTCCCGGCCACGCCCCCCGGGTCTTGATGCAGCCCTGGACCCCGGGGAGGCTGTTGGCGGTGCCCGGCCACGCCCCCCCGGTTCGCGATGGGTCCCGGGACCCCCGGGAGGCTGCTGGCCGTGCCCGGCCACGCCCCCCCGGGTCGCGATGGGTCCCAGGACCCGCGGGAGGCTGTTGGCGGTGCCCGGCCACGCCCCCCCGGTTCGCGATGGGTCCCAGGACCCGCGGGAGGCTGCTGGCCGTGCCCGGCCACGCCCCCCCGGGTCGCGATGCAGCCCTGGACCCCGGGGAGGCTGCTGGCCGTGCCCGGCCACGCCCCCCCGGGTCGCGATGCAGCCCTGGACCCCGGGAGGCTGCTGGCCGTGCCTGGCCACGCCCCCCTGGGTCGCGATGCAGCCCTGGACCCCGGGGAGGCTGCTGGCCGTGCCCGGCCACGCCCCCCTGGGTCGCGATGCAGCCCTGGACCCCGGGGAGTCTGTTGGCCGTGCCCGGCCACGCCCCCCTGGTCGCGATGCAGCCCTGGACCCCGGGGAGGCTGTTGGCCGTGCCCGGCCACGCCCCCCCGGGTCGCGATGGGTCCCGGGACCCCCGGGAGGCTGCTGGCCGTTCCCGGCCACGCCCCCCTGGGTCGCGATGCAGCCCTGGACCCCGGGGAGGCTGCTGGCCGTGCCCGGCCACTCCCCCCCAGGTCGCGATGCAGCCCTGGACCCCCGGGAGGCTGCTGGCCGTGCCCGGCCACGCCCCCCCCCCCCCCCCCCGTCGCGATGGGTCCGGGACCCGCGGGAGGCTGCTGGCTGTGCCCGGCCACGCCCCCCCATCTCGATCCAGCCGGGGACCCAGGGAGGCTTCTGGCTTTTCCCTACCACGCCCCTCTAGGGTTGCCATTGCTCCCCAGGACCCCGGGAACTAAGCGGATTTGGCGGCCGCCATGTTTGTTTTCTCAATGGCCATATAGGCACCCGGAGTCCCGCCCCCTGCCTCTCGCAGGTCCAATCATGGGCATAGCGGAGGTGCGGTCAATTTGCATGTTACTCTATTATAAAGTAAGATGAGTTTTAATTTTTGGCTTCATTTTAATGGTTTTCTTTGTCTCTCATGTTCATTGTTTTACTATGATATGCCTTGATATTGTTTTTGTTGTAATTTTATTGTTTGGATTTATAGTTCTTTTTTAATCTACTGATTGATATTTTTATCTACTGTGAAAAATTTTAACCATCATGTAGTCCCATATTTTTACTGCCTCATTTTTCTATTGTTCTTCTTTTGCAAGAGCCCAAAGATACAAATACTCAATTTTTTCTCAAATTTGCATATATCCTTTCCATTCTCTTTGGTGTTTTCTATGCCTTTTGCTCTCTATGGTGGAATCTGGAATTTTCTCCTGGTCTATTTTTTAATTTATTGCTTTTCTCTGTAAAAAGCAAAATATACAGACAATTAAGGAGCTGATTTTATTTAGGCTCTGAGATAAGGAGGACATTCTTTAATAAGGATTATTCCGATGAAAGAAGGGGGAACCAGAGATTTTAGAGGCAAAGTAACATAGGAGTCATGAGAAAGAATAGAGATGGGCGTCCCCTGAGCCATGAGAAAAGGTGAAGTTGGGTCCTGGGATATGTGAAAACACGCTGGGTTGTGTTTTTGTGTTTGTTTTTTCAGTAGCCTTTTTTTTCAGAACAGGAAAGCTCAGTGATGCTTCTTAATTCTCACGGCTTTCTGAGAACATCATGCTTAGATAAAGTTCAAATTGTCATCTCTAGCAGTGTTTAATCTACTTAATAAGCTCACATATTAAGCATATTAAATTGTCCATTTTAGTTATTTTGTTTCTCATTGTAATGCATTTAAAAATTTTAAATGTCTTCTACTTCCCTAATAAAATATGATATTTTGTCATTGCTTTCTTGAACATTTTAACCATAGTAATTTCAAAGTGTCTGTATAGTATCTCCAATAGTGATGTTTTCTATGGCTATGTTTTTCTTTTCTATTTTTTCAACATGGAACTCTTTCTTGGTATAGGTGGTAATTTTTTACTAATTTAGGAAAAATTGTAGAAACTCAAGATATTGCCATCCCCAGAAGAGATTTCCCACCCTCTGTCAGGCCCTAGTGTAAGGAAGACCACCTCTATCCCATCAGTGACTGCCTGACTCAAGGTAAGTATTTTAGTCTTTGAAAGGTCCAGGATACCTTTATTTTGTTTCATTCTCTTCAGGAATCCTTAGGTTTTTACTATGGCCACTCTTCCTCAACCTCCTGATTGAAATAATAAGGATCCCTAAAGTTCTCTCTGTTTTGCATTTCTTTTCTCCTCAGACCCTTAATATGCTGTCTTCCACAGATTCTCTTTTCCTGCTCTTAAAGCATTGGCTGCTTTGTCATATTTATGTTGCCTTTGAATCAAGCCTTTCTTCAAATTAGCGTTAATGTTTTTTTCTAGTTATTCATGGCAGGAGCAATGCCTATTAC